>NC_080027.1:15153765-15464526 GCF_030020395.1 Manis pentadactyla | reverse complement strand
ATCAGTGGGGAGAGGCTTGGGCCCTGTGCCCTCTATACCCCAGGTTCAGATCAGCTAGGCTGGACCGCATCCTTAGGCCCTGGCCTCCCCTGCCCACAGCCACGTGGCTGACGGGATTTCCGCCATGTTTGGGACATGAATTGACAAGTGCCCCATTGACGGTTGTGGGGGAGGGTGTGGGCAGGGCACAAGCCTCCCACTGTGCCGGGTCCCCACCCTCCCTCTTTCCCTGGGACAATGGCAGGGACTCAGCCAGGAGCCACAGCTGGTGGGGGGGAGGTGCTGCACACGAGGAGTGGTAAAGGCGGGGGTCCAGGGTGGAGGACCCCATCCCGCACCTGGCCTGTGTCCCCCTGGCTCCTCCTCTGCCCATCTTGGTGGCCTTGGAGGAGGAGAGAGGAGGGGAAGGGGCTTCATTTCCATAGCCCCATCTCAGCCTGCCTGGGAAGGAGCCCTGTCTGGCTCCTGTTAAAAGCAGGTAATAAAGGGCCTAATTAATGAAGAGCAGCTGGAGCGCATAAAGGCAGGAGCGGAATGGAGGGTCCCTGTCTAGCCCTGGCCCCTGAGCGCAGCATGGCCAGGCAGAGGTCCCCAGACCCAGGCCTGGCAGCAGTGGAATGGAGGGTCCCTGTCTAGCCCTGGCCCCTGAGCGCAGCATGGCCAGGGAGCGCAGCATGGCCAGGCAGAGGTCCCCAGACCCAGGCCTGGGGAGCAGTATGGAGGGTCCCTGTCTAGCCCTGGCCCCTGAGCGCAGCATGGCCAGGCAGAGGTCCCCAGACCCAGGCCTGGTTCTAGTGTCCTGCTTGCTGCTTTGCTCTCTCCTTCCATGAACACTTATTGCGTGCCTACTGTAGAGATGCTTCTATCCCAGAGAAGCAGAACAGGACAGGGCTCAGAGCCCAGCTCCCATACTTGTAAGCTATGGGCAAGGGATTTGTCCTTCCTGAGCCTCAGTGTCCTCATCTGTAAAATGGAGAGCAGGAAAACTTCCCTATATGCTGTTATGAGAATTAAATGTGAGCAATGCAAAGCATGTGACATGGGGCTGGCCTCAGAGGGACCACTAGGGGAGTGTGAGCTGGGGAAGTGGGTGGGCCATGGACAGCCCCTCCACCCACCTGTGAGGTCTCCCACCTGTGAGGCAGGAGAGTAAAAAAAAGCTTGATGAAAAAGTAGAAAGAAGCCTGCCACTCGAGGGGATGGGACAGTCAGAGGTGGCTTCTTAGAGCAATTTACATCTAAGCCAAACCCTGAAGAGCAAATAGGAATGGACGTTCTCAGGCAGAGGAAGAAGCAAAGGCCCCAATGTGCAAAGGGGGGTGTTTGTCCCGGGACAGAAGGAGGAGGGAGGGGAACCAGGGCAGGAGAGGAGGCTGGGGGGGCAGGCGAGGGGGTGGCCATGCCAGGCCTGGACTGCAGAGGGCTCTGGTTGACCCCAGCGATGGGAGTTGGGGAAGGGTTTGAGGGGTGGAGGGCAGGGATGTCGGTCTGTGACCTGGTGGTGGCACTTTCCGTTGTGGGAGCTTGGGCAGCACCCCCACCTCCCAGGGGGGGTCTTGAGGATCAGCACAAGTCACGCTTAACTTCCTGCCTGGCAAATTCCAGGGCTCTTTTGAGAGTGGTAGGAGATGGGGACCCCCAAAGTATGCCACGGGGCCCTGCCTTCCTCCTGGGTTCCTGGGGACTCTGGCCCAGTCTCAGGAATCCCCGGGCTCCAGCAAGTCCCTGTGCCGACTGTGCCCTCCAGAATGTTTGGTCAGAAATCTCCAGTGTGGTTCACGGGGCAGGCTGGGGGCGTCTGCTTGGTGGCTGGACCCTTCAGGCCGGGTGGTGCGGGGAGACGCCCAAGCCGGCCTCAGGTGCTCCCAGACAAGATGTGGGCTCGGTGTTCCTCAGGAGGCCCACCAGCCCTCCAGACCACAAACTCCTGCCCACCGCTCCACTGGCCCGCCCCAGTCTGCCCCAGGGGCTCCCTCCTCCCCGCTCCGTCCTCCCGTCCGCCTGGCCCCTGGCACGGAGGGTCTCTCCTCCCCCCGTCCACATCTGGTTCTCGTTAGGGTCTCCCAGGATGCCTCTGACTGAGGGCCCCCTGCCCCGGGGTAGGTGGGCAGGAGGATTAGGGTGATTAGGAGCGCTCCTAGCCAGGGGAGGCGGCGGGGAGGAGGGGGCCTGGCTTGTTATAAATAGCAACACCGTGACTCCATCACCCCATCATTCATGGTAGATTCCAAGTTCAGTCTCAAAACCTTCAGCTTGATCTGCCCTGGCAGGGGTGCTTCCAGCTCCCCCTCCCTCCCTGTTCCCTGTGCTTGACCCTCCCTCAGGAACCCCCAGCCTATCAGGTGGAGCAGCCCAGCATGACCAGGAAGGCTCAGTGACTACCAACCACACCTTCCCCCTTGGGGTCAGGCCTGTGCACCTGGGTTGAATCTTCCTTGCCTTGTTGCCTCGGGCAAGAGACTTGACCTCTCTGAACAAAGGGGATGATGCAAATAATACCCAATCTGTAGGGGTGATTGGGAGGTAAACCCGCAAAGCATTTAGAATAGTGCTGGGACCCGATAGGCACTTAGTATGAGCTGCTGTTGCTGTCATCATGGCATCATTGTCACCATTAGAGATTGGGAGGATTAAGTGTCACACTGCAAACAAAGAGCCTGTGCCTTGCATCTAATAAACTCTGATGATTATTAATGTACTTGGCTCCAAAAGTGCCTGGCACACAGTAGGCCCTCGATATAAATGAGATGTACGGTTAACAGGGAATGACGGGGTGGGAGCCAGAGTGTGGACGGGAGTCCAGGGCCTCAGCGTGCACACTGGTCCCAAGACGCTCCTCTTGCCCTGGCTATGCAGGGCCCTGGACAGCCTCTGGCAGTGCTGGGTGGGTGTCCCTTGTTCCCACTGGGTGAGCTGGGGGTGGGGGCCAGCAGGAGGGCCTGTCCCAGGCAGCGCGTGACTCCTAGGAGGGCTTAGCCACTCATTAATCACCTAAGCGGGGCTCAGCATTCTTGAGATGCCGTCTGGGGCCAGGGAAAGGCCTGGGCCAGGGGCTCCTGGGGACCCCAGGGCTCTGGGGACTGGGAAGTAAGGACAGCCACTCCATTTGCTGAGCACCCACTGTATGCCAGGTACCTTACATACCTTAACTGTTTCATATTCAGAACAACCCTATGAATTTGTTAGCTGTTCATGTTCCCATTTTACTAATGAGGAAACTGAGGCTCAGAGAGGGTTTGTGACCTGTCCAAGGTCACACAGCAAGGAGTAAGTGAGCCAAGATGTGTTCCTAGACCTGTCTGAGCTCTGTTCCCAGGGCTCACCAGCGGAGGGGGCATGAGAGGCAGACCCCAGGCTTAAGGCCCCAGGGGCCTGTGGGAGGGGTGCCTCCTGCCTCAGTGGGGCTGGCCAGCCCAGGTCAGCAGTGTGGGTGGGGCCGTCCTTCATTATCAGGGTTGACGCATCTCCCACGTCAGCCCCCTTATCACCCCACCCTCCGTCTCCCCCCCGCAAGGTGACCCCAGGAGGGGAAAGGCCGGTGCCTCCCCCTCTCCTCCCCTGCTGATGCCCAAGAGCACTGGCCTCCTCCATCAGGGGAGGGCCCAGGAGAAGCCAGGCAGAGGAGCAGCACCCTGGCGGCCATCACTTCCTGCTGTGGGCCAGTGCGACCTAGCCCTTACCTCTCCAGGCCTCTGTCTCCTCTGGAGACCCAGGGCTAAGCCCCCCAGGCCTGTTATGGGGGTACAGGGCAAAGGCAGTGCTGGTGGACTGGGCTGGGCACTACTGACTGTGATCCCACTCCCTCTCCATCTGTAGCAGAAGGCCCCCCTAGCCCCATGGCCCCCAGGATATGTGGTCCTGCCCCGCCAGCCCTCAGGCTCCTGGGTAGACCATCTGGAAGCGGCTCCTGGAGGACGGCAGGACAGAGTCATCAAGTCTGGGGCTGAGGCATCGAAGGTGGTGGACATCCACGGGGCACTCACTTCATAGAACACCTTGTTAGCCTCTCGCTGCGCCCCATAAGTCAGGGGGATGTTTACCCCATTTACCCAAGATGAGAGGAAGGACTCGCCCACGTCATAAAACTAGAAAGAGGCCTGGAGGGGCAGGAAGCAGCTTGTGTGTCCCAGATCTGCACTTAGGGCCCTTCTCCTTGGAGACTCCAGGCGTCTGTCCCCGTGGGTGAAGGAGGCATCATCAATGCCTCCTGGAGGCTGTGAAGGACTCTCCCCCCATCGCCTGGCTACCCAGGTGGGGAGGAGCCTGGGGCATGTGTTTTGGAGGGCCCAGCCTGAGGGTAATAGGAGGGCTGGGTCCAGAGGCCTAGGACCCCTCCCCCAGCTCCATCTGCCCCTCCCCTGCAGGCCATGACATCAATGGCGCCCTGGAGCCCTCCAACATAGACACCAGCATCCTGGAGGAGTACATCAGCAAAGAGGATGCCTCCGACCTGTGAGTGGCCCCACAGCCTTGGACCCCCAGCCCCTCTGGCCCCCACCTTCCTCCTGGGGGGTGTGACTCGGCCCCGAGTCCGAAAGCTGCTCCTCAGTCCTTTCCCAGCCGCTGACCCCTCTGCACTCTCCACGCGGCCCTGGGGCCCTGGGGGCGGGACCCCAGGGAGGGGCTGGGGTCTGGCCGGGCTCTGAGCTTCTGCCTTCTCCGCAGCTGCTTCCCTGACATCGCTGCTCCGTCCAGTGCCGCCTCCTACCCCCACGGGCCGCCAGCGATCCCTGGCTCCAGCGGGGTCCACCACCTCAGCCCCCCTGGGACTGGACCCTCCCCAGGGCGCCACGGCCCCCTCCCACCCCCGAGCTACAGTGCCCCGCTCAACTGCAACAATAACAACGGCATGGGCGCCGCCCCCAAGCCCTTCCTGGGGAGCTCTGGGCCCCCCATCAAGGCAGAGCCCAAGGCTCCCTATGCCCCAGGGTGAGTGAGGGCAGGGTTTGCAGGGGGCAAAGGTAAGATGCAGGGGTCCAGGGGACAGACTGGGTGTGGGGCCAGTGAACGTGGGCCTGGAGGGTGCTGGCCAAGGTCTGGCAGTGGTGATAGGACTACTGTCCTGGGGGTCAGTAAGTGAGGGTAGGACTGGGGCCTGGCCAAGGAGGGACTCATGGCCTTGTTCTGAACCAGTGGGCAGCCATGGAGGGGTCTGAGCAGGGGAGTGATGAGAGCTGACATCAGTGCTAGAAAAATCCGAGAGCTGTGTGGAGGGGGGACAGAGGTGGTGAGATGAGCCTTCACCTACATGTGCACCCCCATTGCCCGCCCCTGCTACTCACTCGTGCATGCAAGTGGCTGTGCGTGAGCAAATGGAAGGGGATCTTTGCCGTGGCCACAGGGAATTGGCTATGTTGCAGCTGTGGTACCTGAACGTCCCCCTACCCATGCCAGCCTTCCAGGCCTTCCCCCTCTCCCCATGGATGCCACACCAGCAGCCTGACCCCAGGGCTCAACCTGGGACTGGCTGTGACCAAAGGTTGCAGGTGGCCACAGGCCAGCCAGACCCCAGGGCAGCCCATAGACACATGCTCATGGAGACAGACAGGAAACACAGGTCTGCTGGGCTCTGCAGAGGAGCTCAGAGAAAGTTCTGGGTTTCCCAGCCTGGGACAAGGGCCAAGGGGCCCTGTCTCTGGATGGAAGGAACAGAGTGATGGGAACATGACACTGTCCACACACAGCCTGGCTCCATCTCCAGCTCCATCAGTTCCAGCCTTCTGGTAACCCACAACCTCAGTCAGGGCCTCAGTGTCAAGTGAGCCCCAAATGCTTCATCCTCTACGTGGTTGTGGAAATAAGGGGAGGAAGCACAGAGGAAGTGCTGGTCGGGATGGTAGCTGTTTCCTGGGAGGGCAGTGGAGGTGAGCTGGGGTGCCAGGGGTGAGCTGAGGCCACGAGGCTGTCCCTAAGCCACAGGCCCTGGGGACCTGAGAACTAGCACATAACAAGCACCTGCTAGATGCCTGCTGCACCCCGTGCCCGTGTGTGTGAGAGCTCATCAACAGTCCCCTGTAACCAGCTCCTGGGGGACCCCAAAGCCACATAGCCTGCCAGCAAAGCTCCGCCGTCCCTCACAGGAGGATGCGAATGGCACACCAAAGCCATGTCTCAGAGACAGAAAGGGTCACACAGAGACCCTGGGGCCCAGGCCACTGCAGGGAGGGACCCAGGGTCTTTCACTGCCCCCACCCCTGCCAGCCCTGTCCTAGGTGGTAAACAGGACAGACACATCCCTCCTGCCGTTGATCCTGTGGTGTAGTTGGGGAGGGAGTTATTAATAAATCACCGACTCCAGCACTATGAGCACCATGAGGAATTATGGGGAAAGAACACAAGGTCTTGGGACTCGCATTTGATTGCAGGGCCCAGAGGGTGTAAAGGACCTTTACACCCAGGGAAACCCAAGGTCACTGTCAGGGAAGTGCAGGGAGCAGGTAGGGGATGGGGCACTTGGAGCTGGAGAGGTCCTGGGCGGCCCTTGGGGCCTTGAGGGCCGCAGAAGGATTGAGTCCCCGTCACTTTTTTCTGTCATCCTCACATAGCCTACAGGGTTGGGTGGGCGGCTTGTCCAGAGGAGCTCTGGGACTCTGGAACCAGCCCAGGGCCGAGTCCGTGATGGTTGGGCTGCCTTGGGCAGCTGCCTTAGCATGGTGATGGGCAGCCTCTCCAACCACGGGGACCAGGATGACCAAGAAGCAGACCCCCTCATGGCGGCAGCCTCCCCCTCAGTGGGCGAAGACAGGGTTCACGCAGGACATGTTGATCTCAGGGTTGAATTTGTTCTTTTGTTTGAACCACTGATAAAACAAAACCTGCAAGAAAAAATAAACCCAGGCCTGGCAGAGCAGGTCCCTGCCCAGCCCACACCTGCCCACGGCGGGCAGCCCCCCAGTTATCCAGGCCCAGCCCCCTAGGACCCCCTAGAGTTTCCTAGGAGCAGGCCTTCAATGGGCACAGGAACAGCGGAGCAGGCCTGACCTCTGGGTCTGGGAAGGGAGTCTTTGAATCCCTGTGCCATCGTCAGGGACAACGGTTACTGGGCCCCAAGTGCCCAGTAGGTCTGAGGGCATGCTGGGCAGGAACCAAGGCTTCCCATCTACAGCTCAGCCCTGGCCTGGGCACCTCAGGGTGGCTGGTACAGAGAATGGCCCCCAAGGGAGAAGACCGTGGTGCCCCAGCCTCTGGAGTCTGTGGGACCCCTCCCAGCATAGGAGCTACCCAGCTTGAAGGCAGGGGTTCAGCTGCCCCCCAACAGCCCTGCCTCCTGCCCCTGCAGCACACTGCCGGACTCTCCCCCAGACTCGGGCTCTGAGGCCTACTCCCCCCAGCAGGTGAATGGTGAGTCCAGCGGGCACCGCCCTCCCCCGCTGGGTTTGGGCAAGTGGTTGGGGCGGCCTTATCGGGGGAGGGAGGGAGCGAGGGAGGGAGGGGGCCAGCGGCCGCCCAACAGGCCCAGATTATCGCTGGTCAAATACTCCCTGGCGCTGGCTATTGTTTCCCCACGGGCGGGTGGGGAGCCTGGCCCTGCCTCTGAGCAAGTGTCCCTGCCGGTGATGCCACCCACTGCCCGCCTGCGCCATCATGGACGCGCCCTTCGGCGGTAAGTGGAGGGCTGGGGAAGGCTGGGTGCAGTCTGAGCACAGGCCTCACTGGCTGGCCAGGCCCACCTCCCCTCAGAGGGTACTCAGGGGTGCCGTGGCCCCCAGGTGGCCAAGGGTGGAAGGATCATGGGCAGCCATCTCCCCACAGCCCAGAGAGGGGTCAAGAGTTCTGTTTATCTTACCAAAAACATCTCTGGAATGCCTCCTGGGGAACAAAGGGAGCTGGGGGGCTGGCCCTGGGAGCCCTCCTGAGGGGCTACCAGAGGGAAGAGGGCAGCACAGGACCATGTTGGGGGTCCCGGGAGCCTCCTTCCCAAGGCCCACAGGAAGATCCAGCCTGAGAGGAGCTGGGGGAGAAACTTGGGATGCCGGCCCTCCCCCAGGGAGCAGGGCCAGGCCCAGCCAGAGGGAAACAGCTGGCTGGGGTTGGGTGAAAGGCTGCCCACCTTTCAAGAGGGGGTCTTGTCTCACTGCCGAGGCCTCTGTGGCCAGCCTCTAGGCGGCCCAGCCCTCCTCTCATGTGGGGCTGGTGGAGGGCAGCCGCCAGGCTTGGCTCAGAATGGGCTGGGAGTCAGGAGACCCTGCCCAGGGGAGACCTAGTGCCCAGACACCTGAATGAGGTAGGTATCTGATACCCACCCTCATCTTTCCCGCAGACCCCCATCTCCTGCGCACCATAACCCCTGACACCCTGTGCCACGTGGGAGTGCCCTCCCGCCTGGAGCACCCGCCCCCACCTCCAGCCCACCTGCCAGGCCCCCCACCGCCCCCACCACCCCCACCTCACTACCCTGTCCTGCAGCGGGACCTGTACATGAAGGCCGAGCCCCCGATGCCCCCCTATGCTGCCCTGGGGCAGGGGCTGGTGCCCACCGATCTCCACCACACCCAGCAGCCCCAGATGCTACACCAGCTGTTACAGCAACATGGAGCCGAGTAAGCCTTGTGCAATTGCCCCCAGAGATTGGAAAATGGGCTTGACGGGTGGTCAAGGCAGCAGTGGGCAGGACAGAGATGGAAGTGGGGACAGGGATGAACCCAGGAAGGGCAGAAGGCTCTGAACCCAGGAGATGGGAAATGTACATAATGTGTATGTGCCCAGCAACGCTTCGAGGACTTAACAGCCATGGCCAAGTGCTCACATCTACCTTATTTGGTGGGCATGGCCACCCCCATTGAGCAGATAGGTAAACCGGCTACTAGGAGTGGGGAAATGCTTACCAGGTCATAGAACTTGGAAGGGGCAAAGCCAGGACTTCAAACTGGGGCTGTACTCTTACCCAGACACTAGTGACTTTCCTGCTGTCTCATGGAGTCTTGGGTTCCTGAAGAGGTTCTAGGCGTAGATCTAAGCTCCTGCTCTGACTCCAACCTACAGAATTGCCTTTTGATCTGTTTCACACACTGAGATTTTATCAGAGATTTGGGTCAAGGGAGGATTCTACTGCCGAAACTTTTTGCAAACCAGAAGGGGAAGGGGTGCTGTGCAGTCCCCCAAGTCTTTAGGACCCTCCGCAAGAGGCTCTCCTGCCCAGCCTTTGTGGTCCAGGCCCTCTGTGGCTTGTTAACCATGGAGCTACCCTCCATAGAGCCCCCACTATGAAGAGTGTCACAGAACAGGACCCCAGAGAAGGGACCGGCTCATTCATCCCACAAACCATTCCAAGCACTCTGTGCTCCAGGCCAGGTGGTGGGCCTGTTGGGGACACCAAGTCAGCTGTGGCTTCCGCCCTCCTGGCTTCCACAGTCTCGGGGGTAGGGAGGAGTGACAGAAACGGAATGGCAACACAGCGCAAAAGGGGAGCCCCGAGGAGGTAGAGCCCACAGGCTTACTACAGGAGGTATCCTCTGGGCTGGGCATAACCTGCCAACACAAGCCAGAGAGCAGATGGGTGCTGCCCAGTGCGGGGCACTCAGGAGGAGCCTGCCCCTCCATGGCGTGCATCTGTGTCTCCCCAGGCTCCCCACACACCCCTCCAAGAAGAGGAAGCACTCTGAATCACCCCCCAACACCCTCAATGCCCAGATGCTGAATGGAATGATCAAACAGGAGCCTGGGACCGCTACGGCCCTGCCCCCACACCCAGCTCGAGCCCCATCCCCACCCTGGCCTCCCCAGGGCCCCCTGTCACCTGGCCCGGGCTCCTTGCCCCTCAGCATTGCCCGGGTTCAGACACCGCCTTGGCACCCCCCAGGGGCACCCTCACCAGGTACGTGGCTGGCCTGCTGGGCCCCACAGGGACCAACCCTGTGAGTTGGGGAGGGGGCCTGGGGCCCACATGGTGTTCCCTCCCTTCAGGTCTCCTGCAGGACAATGATAGCCTCAGTGGCTCCTACCTGGACCCCAACTACCAGTCCATCAAGTGGCAACCGCATCAGCAGAACAAGTGGGCAACACTGTATGACGCGAACTACAAGGAGCTGTGAGTGAACTGTACCACCCCCACCCCTCGGTTACCCATCCGGGGACCCTGAGCCCTGGCATCAAGGTCCTAAAGCAGGACCTGGTTGCACACTGGGTACAGATGGTGCCGTTTATGGAAGAGCAGACAGGCTCAGGGCAGCGCTGGGCTGGCACTCAGCATCACTGACTCCTCCAGCCCGAGGCCTCCTTAAGAAGGTGGTGTCTGCCAGGGAGGGGCCGTGGGGGCCAAGTCAGGGAGAAGTGGGTGTCCGGGTGTTGGCCGGCTCCTCCTCCTCCCCCTGCACCTCCTCCACTCCTGCATTCCAGGAAGGTAGCAGGAAGTTGAGTGCAGCAGGGCCTTCCAGCTGCCCTCTCCCTGGAGGGGGCGGGGTGGGTCCCAGGCTGCCTGGGCATTCCTTGCTCTCCTCAACACCCACCCACGTGGGTTCAGCTTCCTGGGACCCAGCCAGGAGCACTCTGAGACCACTCCCCTCACCGCGGCAGGCCAGTGGGGAGTGAGAGCTTGACTCACCATCAACTCACTTTGGACATTGTGGGGCCTGGGCAGGGTGGCCAAGACCAGCCTCCTGGGGCGAGGCGCCCCAGGCTATGTGGGATTCCGAGCCACAAACCCGCAGGGATGGGGGATCCAGATGCTGTGGTGGCTGAAGGGTCTCTTGAGGCCCTGCCAGGGTTAGGGGAGGTCTTTGGGGTCCAGCCCTTATGAACTGGTGAGGACCCCCTCACTTATTTCCATGCTTCTCTGGCAGTCCTGCCACAGTCCACCCCAGGCCACAAGGCCAGGAAGCTGGCAGCTGAGACCCCCAGTGTGGCTCAGGCACTTCCCGGGTGTTCCCCAGGGTCAGGCAGGTGGGTGGAGCCCTGGGAGGGAGAAGTAGTGAGCTCCGGGCCTTGAAGACACTAGCCAAAGGCCTCTTCCCACAAATTTGGAAACATTCTCCCTGCCCAGCTTCCTCCAGGCAGGCCCTGGGTATCCGGGGGCACTGCTTGCGCCTGGGGACCTGGGTGAGGGTGTGCCAACAGTTGCTCCCTCTCCTGCCACCTGGAGGTCTCCCAGTGGTCCAGACTTGGAACACTTGCCCAGCAACAGATGGGTAGACTGAGGCTGAGTCCAGGCTGCCCAGAGTGACCCTCTCCCCACCCAGGAAGATGCAGGAGTCAGAATGAGGGCGAGTGGGGGCTTGAGCAAGTTGGTGGGCAGGGGCTGGGCCAGCGCAGAGCCGGCGCCTGGTTCCACCGTTTCCACGGCAACCAGCTGTCAGGCGCAGTGAGGCTCCACAGATGCATCCCCTTGCGCCCCATCTCCTGCGAGGGAGGGGGCTTCAGGCAACATTCTGGGAAGGAGCCGAGAGGGGTGAGGGGGCCATTAAGCCCCTTCCTCAGAAGTTCCCTCCCATCTGGTGGGCCTCAAGGGTCTTGCCCTAAGTCCCCCATCATCAGGGTGGGGGTGGTCCCGGGCATGTAGAGGAGAGAGTATCAGCTGAGGAGTTGGCGGACCCAAGTTCAGATTCTCCTGGGGACTCAGTCTCCAGTTCTGAGGAGTGGGGGCGGCCCTGTGAGCGGTTTCAGGCTCCTGGGGTCCAGGGTAGGAAACTGCTTTGGAGCACAGGCGTGTGGGAGGAGCTGACACTCCAGGCCCAGCAGGGCGCCTCGGGTGAGCACCCGCACCTGCCCCCAGGCCAATGCTCACCTACCGGGTGGATGCTGACAAGGGCTTCAACTTCTCGGTGGGCGACGATGCCTTTGTATGCCAGAAGAAGAACCACTTCCAGGTGACAGTGTACATCGGCATGCTGGGCGAGCCCAAGTACGTGAAGACGCCTGAAGGCCTCAAGCCCCTCGACTGCTTCTATCTGAAGCTGCATGGAGTGAAGGCAGGTTTGGAGGCTGGGCTAGGAGGCGAGGGCAGGCGGGCCAGGAAGGCTTGGGAGCAGTGAGGCGTCCTGAGGAAACTCCTCATGGTTAAGTCCAGCCTCCGCCCACCCCACCTTTCCCGCCTTCTCTCACCTTGCCTGCCCCTTAGCTGTCAGGCTCTTCAGCCCTCTTGCCATTTATGCTGCCTGCTCCCTTCTCTACCCTGTGACCCCCAAGTCTGGGCCCCCAGGCAGGACTCCTTGTCCTGACCCCTCTGTTAGCTGCCCCAGCTGCCCTTCCCAAATGAACTTCCTGTGAACTTGTCCTTCTCCCAGGCTCCCCTCTCAGGGAGTGGGGCCCGGGCGCCCTCTTTACCCGAGCTGTCAGTATGGGGGCCCACTCGCCCTCCTGTCAGCACACACCGGCCCTGCATCCCTCGGACATCCCCTAACCTGGTCCCCTCCTCTCTTCCCCCTGCCTCCCTCTGGACCAGACCTCCCCCTTCTTGTCTGAGTGTCGGCTGCGGCTTCCACGCCGGCTCCTACTCACGTTCCATCCGAGACATGGGCGGGCTTCCCATTCTTCCAAGGCCCCAGTGTCCTCCCTGCAGAGCCCAACTTCCAGGTTCAGCCCACAGAGGCCTTGGGGATCCAGCCCCTCCCTCCTTCCAGCCCTGCCATCTGCTTGTGCCCATTCATAGCTCCTGCCTTCCCTCCGGCACCCCCCTTTCTCTGGGACACCCTCAGGATGCCCGTTCCATCCCTCTCCTCCCTGAGGATTTCTCTTTGACCTCCACCATTCACGCTGCTGCGGTCCTTGGTGGACACTTGCCCCGAGGCCCATCTGTACTCTCAGAGGCCCCTCCACTTTGACACCTCCCTCTCCCCCCAGTACAACCACACTGGCAGTTAGTCATAAGCCCCTGAACTCCCTGGGGGCTCGGTCAGGTGTGTCTCCTTCAGTGCCGTGATCCGGGCATGGTACCCGGGCATGGCTTGGCCAGTGCTTGTGGAGGGGTGGACGGAATGTGGGTGTGGGAGGGGATCTGGGAGTGAGTGGGCTTAGGTGTTAGTGGTGTCCAGTTTGGGGTGGGTGCTCAGAGGTGGGGAGTGATGTGGGTGTACGCCTAGTGGGAGAAGGCACCTAGGTTTGTGGGGAAGTGGTGCCTCTGTTTCCTCATGAGCTCCCAGCCTGGGCTGAGGGGCTGATGGGGGCAGGAGCAGGTGCGGAGAGGGGCCCTAACGTGCCGCTGGGCTCTGCTCCTCCCCAGCTGGAGGCTCTGAACCAGTCCATCAACATCGAGCAGTCGCAGTCAGACCGAAGCAAGCGGCCCTTCAACCCCGTCACGTGAGTGTCTGACCCCCGTGTGGGCGGTACCTGGGAGGGCTGGCCCTGGAGCTGAGGGGGGCCAGGCAGGCACCCACAATGTCTCCCTCCCTCACTCCTGACCCGGGTGCCCTCCAGCAGCCTGGCTCTCCACAGCCCCCCTCCCTACCCCCTCAGTACCCTGACCCTCCTCTGCAGGGTCAATCTGCCCCCTGAGCAGGTCACGAAGGTGACTGTGGGGCGGTTGCACTTCAGTGAGACTACCGCCAACAACATGCGCAAGAAGGGCAAGCCCAACCCCGACCAGAGGTGAGCAGGTGGGACCCCTGCCCAGGTAGAACCTCCTTTTCTGAGAACGAGGGACAGGAAGATACCACCCTGTGCAGCACAGAGTCCCACAGACTGACCCACTTTACACACGTCAGATCTGAGACTCAGAGGGCCTTAACTGATTCAAGACTGGCAGAGCAGAAGCCTGGCTTCTGGATTAAGGAACCCCTCGATGGCTTCCTAGCTGTGGACCCTGGGGCATTTCCGCCCCCTGGTGGAGATTCAGGTTCCTCCTCTGTAGGATGTGTAATGCCTACTGGGATTGTGCTGGGAGCCTGCTGGAAATGACTTCAGTGGGCAGTTTTGTGCACTATTCATCTGATCTGGGAAGAGTGGTGGGGAGGCAGGGGTAGGTGGGGCAGGACCTTGGGTGCCTCTAAGATCCCTGTGCGCCCCAGGTACTTCATGCTGGTGGTGGCGCTCCAGGCCCATGCACAGAACCAGAACTACACGCTGGCCGCCCAGATCTCGGAGCGCATCATTGTGCGGGTGAGGGTCACTTTCTCCCAGGGGTGGGGAGTCTTCCTTGGAGATGGGAGAGGCAGCACCCACAGAAATGCCAGCATACTGGAGAATCAGGAGCCGGAGTGCTGATCCTTCTGGGCACTGGCTATGTGGTCTTGGGCAAGGTTCCCACCCTCTCTGGGCCATGGTGTCTCCTTCACAGTAAAGCGTGCAGGTGGACAAGATCCTGTAGCTTTCTGAGATCCCTTAAGTGACTGAAAGTTACCGGAGTGGGAGGACACTTTCAGTTTGATAATGTGGTGGGGTGAGGAGTCCGGGCTGGAGCTGGAGGGTCAGCTGTGGGGGTTTCCCCCGTTCCCAGGGTGCTGCAGGTCCCCCATGCCCCAGGACTCATCCGACCCCAATTCGTGCTAGGCCTCCAACCCAGGCCAGTTTGAGAGTGACAGCGACGTGCTGTGGCAGCGGGCACAGGTGCCCGATACCGTCTTCCACCATGGCCGCGTGGGCATCAACACGGACCGGCCTGACGAGGCGCTGGTTGTACACGGCAACGTTAAGGTCATGGGCTCGCTCATGCACCCCTCAGACCTGCGGGCCAAGGAGCACGTGCAGGAGGTGGAGCGGGGAGAGCAGAGCTGCGAGGTGGCGGGCTGCGAGGGGTGGGGGGCGCTCGTGGAGGGGGTGGGCCCAGGTGGAAGGGCAGGGCTGCTGGGAAGCAGGACGGGGAGGTAGGCCCCCCACTTGACCCGGCTGGCAGGGGATCTCTCCTCCGTGCTGCAGTCTGGGCCGCCGCCCTCCTGAGCTCCGGGGCCTTTCCGGACGAGCCCAGCAGGGGCGGGTTCACACTCGGCCCTGGCTCCCGCGCAGGTGGACACTACGGAGCAGCTGAAGAGGATTTCGCGCATGCGGCTGGTGCATTACAGATACAAGCCCGAGTTCGCAGCCACCGCCGGCATCGAGGCTGCAGCCCCAGAAACAGGTAGGAACGGGATGCGCCGGCTGGGGCTGGGGTCCGGGGAACCCAGTAACTTCCGCCCTCAGTGACCCCATCTCCTGTTCTCTGGCGATTCTGCCCCTGTCCTCTGGAAGCCCTACTGCCAGGAACCCCTCCCCTGGACTCCTGGAACTGCACCCTGGGGAAACCTGCCCTCTAGAGGTTCCGCCCCCCAGCCCCTGGAAGATTGCGCTTCTCCAGGTCTTGGGTCCCTCACCCCTTGACACTGGATGTCGGGGAACCATGGGCCCCAGATCCTTGTCCCTTGGCCCCCTAGGTGAATCCTGCCTTCATCCTCGGGTATCCCTCTCCCCTTCCCTAGAGATCTTTACTCCCAG
This sequence comes from Manis pentadactyla, assembly GCF_030020395.1. Taxonomy (NCBI): domain Eukaryota; kingdom Metazoa; phylum Chordata; class Mammalia; order Pholidota; family Manidae; genus Manis; species Manis pentadactyla. The sequence continues at coordinate 15,449,190 of NC_080027.1, read as the reverse complement.
GAATCAGCCCCTACCGGCAGCCCGGGGGACCCCGTGCATTGAGCCCTGGAACTGCGACCCTGTGAACACTTGTCTGTGGGAGCCTCGTGCCCCAAGGATACTTGGATCAAATTCTCTCGCCCCCAGAATTTTGCTCTTCCCGGTCCCAGAGCCCTCCTTAGCTTACGGTGTTGGGGCAGACCCCTTCCCCGCACTTTGCTTGTCCCTCCCCAGGCGTCATTGCCCAGGAGGTGAAGGAGATCCTGCCTGAGGCTGTGAAGGACACCGGAGACGTGGTCTTCGCCAATGGGAAAACCATAGAGAACTTCCTGGTGGTGAACAAGGTCTGCGCGGTGGGGGAACTGGAGGGAGCCCAGGGAGAGAGGGGTGGGCCAGCTGGGGGGCATTCATCTCCTCTAGGAGGCAGGGCCACGGTAGTGCAGAGGGCAAGGGCAGCCCAGTCCTCTCTCATGCTGCTCCCAGAGCCCGTTTCCACCCCCACGGGGAGGGGAGGGGAGGGGAGGGGAGGGCTCGGCGTTCAGGTGGGAGCTGGGAACCTGGCCACTCTATGGCTATGTGGACAGGGCAAGAGGAACCTCCGGGAGGGTCATTTTCCTCCCCTGCAAAGGAGGGTAAGTAAGACATTCTCACATGGTTATCGCGCAGCTTAAACACGTGGTTTATGGTTAGGATGATGTTTGTAATTTACCTGGTATGAGGCAGGGCACCAAGCAGCATGTAGTAATAAGTTTTGGCTGAGACTAAACAGTAAAATGCTGAAGTTTGAAGCACCAAGTTCATCAGAGTGGGGAGATCAGAGGGTGGGAGCCTCTGAGAGGCATGGGGTCTGATGGGGGACAGGGCCGGGTGGCAGTAGAGGATGGCCAAGCAAAGGTATGGAGTTCGAGATGCTGTTTGGAGGGAGGCACAGGGAACCATGGAGCTGAGGCTGGCCTGGGCAGGGAGGCTTCATGGGCCTCCTTGTGGCTGTGGTTAGTGGGCTCCCCTCCTGCTCCCTGCTGAGCCTGTAGCCTGGGGCTTCGAGGCGCTGACTGTGCCTTCGACACTGGCCCACGGCCCATGGCAGGAGCGCATCTTCATGGAGAATGTGGGTGCTGTGAAGGAGCTGTGCAAGCTGACAGACAACCTGGAGACACGCATTGACGAGCTGGAGCGCTGGAGCCACAAGCTGGCCAAACTGCGGCGACTGGACAGCCTCAAGTCCACTGGCAGCTCGGGTGCCTTCAGGTAGGAGCAGGGGGTGGGGGAGGGGGCAAGACCCCCTTACCAGAGGCACCTCTGACCCTGGCTGTCTTGCTGCAGCCATGCAGGGAGCCACTTCAGCCGGGCAGGCAGTGTCCCCCCCAAGAAGAGGCCCCCCAAAGTGACCAGCAAGGTGAGGGTGGGCAGCGGTGGGAGGCAGAGTGGGCCAGGGGCCTCCCTTTCTAGCTTGTCCCTCTCCAGGGTCACTGACTCCAAGTGCTCCCTAGCCCCCACCTCTAGCTCTGCAGAGCCCGGTTTCTCCTTCCTCTCCCTCTGCACCCTGGCAGAGTGAGCAGCCCTTAGCACCCCCACCTCCAGCAGATCCCACCATGGGTAAGACCATGGGCACCCTAAGTCTGGGCCTTTTCTGCTTCTTCCTCCTTCCCTCTCGGTCCCTAGTCGTCCTCTGTGGTCCCAGACCAGGCCTGCATCAGCCAGCGCTTCCTGCAGGGAACCATCATTGCCCTGGTGGTGGTCATGGCCTTCAGGTGACTTGTCCCCCAGGCTCTGGGGGTGGCTGGCTGGGGAAGCCAGCTGCCCACAGGCCCAGGCCTGGGAGAGGAGATAGATGTAGCCTGGGAGATCAAGTGGCTGAGGTCTTGGGGAAGGAGGTGGGTGCCTCATTCAGTATTGATTGCCTGGGGCAGGGGAGACACATTTATAGGCATTGCTCAGGGTCCTAGCCCCTGGGGCCAAGACCCACAGGCCCTGCCACAGAAAGAATGCATTGGACCGTGGCTCCAGCTCTAACAATGGCCCTTTTCTGTGGCTCCCAGCGTGGTATCCATGTCCACACTGTATGTTCTGAGCCTGCGCACGGAGGAGGACCTGGTAGAAACTGATGGGTATGTCTCTGGAGGCCTGGCTGCTGGCCAAGCCATGGGGCCCTATGGGGCTTTGGTGGGCAGCCGTGGGTCGGAAGAGCCGTGGAGGCTGGTACCTCTAAGGGGGTTTCCACTGCAGGCTCTCAGCCTGCTGGGGGCTCACAGAGGTGGGTGGGAAGGTCTCCTGGAGCGGGCAGCCGTTTCCCAGTTCTTGCTGAAGCTGGTGTTTCTCTCTGGCCTACTAAGTGCTCCTTCAGGTAGCTGGGCCTCTGAGAGTCCGGGGGTACCCAAGGGGCCCAGGGTGGAAGGGATGGGGGGAAGGAGGGCTAGGGTGGGACCCCGGGCTCTGTCTGCCCACTGTCACCGTCAGCTCCTAGGCCAACTCTGACTAAGTCTTCTCTCTTCTCCCCCACACCTGTCCCCCACTTTTCATTTCTGCTCCCCTTAGCTCTTTTGCCGTGTCCACTTCATGTCTTCTGGCCCTGCTCTGGCCCCAGCACCCTGGGGGGAGTGAGGCCATGTGCCCATGGTACGTGTCTGGACCAAGCCCCCTGCCTCTGCCTCTGGCTCCTGTCACCCTTCTTCCTGCCTCCTGTCTGCCGTCCCTGTCTACCTAGTCCTGCCCCTCCTGCTTCTCCAGGATTCCCAGGCCTCTCTACACAGGCTCTCCTAGCCCCTCTAAGCTCAGCTCACCCTTCCCCAGCAGGTCCAGCCAGAGCTTTGGGACCACTCAGCTCCGACAGTCGCCCATAACCACTGGGCTGCCAGGCACACAGCCCTCTTTGTTGCTGGGTGCGTGCCTGGGGTGGGTCTGAAGGGATGGGACTTGGGAGAGGTGGCTGTGTTCTGGGTTGGGGGCGCTGCTGCCCCCTCTGGCTCATATGGCCTCTGGCTTCCTCAGTTACCACCAGCCTGACCAGCTCAGCCCCAGGTCCGGCCATCCGCTCCTTGGACCTGTGCTCCAGTTACCCCTGCCCGGTCGTCTGCTGCTCCTCACCCTTGCCCAGCCCTACCACTGGCCCTAATCTTGGTCCCAGCTTTAACCCTGGCCATGGTCTCAGCCCCAGGCCTAGCTCCTCCACCAACCACTCAGGTATGGCTACCTCATGACCAGGGTTTGGGGGAGGAGGTTTTACATGAGTCCAGAGAAAGATCCCAAGACTCATTGGTGGGAGGGTCTCTGGGAGCCCAGAATGAGACTCTGGAGAAAGCTGGGGGTCCCTAAAAGGACCAACAGATAGACAGGAGTCACCCAGAGTCCAGTGGGGCCCTGGAGACAGCTGGGCAGATTCTGTCTTCTCACCCTGTTCCTGGTTCTATCCACAGGCCCCAGTCAGATGGCCCTGCTGCCAGTTACCAACATCAGAGCCAAGTCCTGGGGCCTGTCAGCCAATGGCATCAGCCACTCCAAGCATCCAAAGAGCTCAGTGCCTGTGGCCAGCCTTGTAGTCCCCTTCCCTGGGGTGCAGAGCAAAGCCAAGAGCAGCCCTGGCCTTGGTCTCCATCGCCGGGCCCGCCGAAGGGCGCTGCAGCCCGGCCTGAGCCCTGCTCAGCACACTCAGGCCGGGGACCAGACAGGTACTTGCCCAACGCACCTACACCTCTCAGCCTAGCCCAGCAAGGCTCGCTGGCCTGGCCTACTTCAACCCAGTGCAGAGTTGCCGGTCAGTAGACATTGCTGAGCATTACTGAGTACCAGCAGTCAGGCCAGAAGCCTTATACAGATGGCTTAACTTCATCCTCGCAACACTCCTGCAAACAGGGAAGCTGTCCGCAGATGAGGAAATGGAGACTTAGGGAAAATGACTAGCCCAGGTTTGTACAGCTTGTCAGCGGCAGACCTGGAATTTGATCCCAGGCCTGCCGCTTCCTATGTCATCATGCCGAGGCAAGGGAAGTGCTGTATGGGATCCCTCAAAAGTTTCCAACCTCAAGCCTTGGGTTTCAACAAAGCTGGAGAACCCCTTATTGCAGAAGTTTTCTGTCTGCTCACTGGGTTCCTCTGAGGTGCCCTCTGGGTTGCCTTGGGTGTTAAGAGGAGACCAAGAGTCTTCCTGGATTCAACCAGACAGCTCCACTCTAGGTATTGGGCTTTTTCATCAACTTTCATTTTGTGGCATTTGTGGCTTAAAGTAAAAAAAAAAAATGCTTAGAAACTGAGGCTTGCAGAGATTGAAGTTCAAAGTGGTGGGGAAACCCCGCAGGCTTGATGCTCACCAGGCAGCCGTGTCCTGGGCTGCTGCTATGTGGCTGGCTCTGCATATGATGGCTCTGGGCGTGATGAAGACAGGCTTCCCTGCCCCAGAGAGCTCACAGATACAAAAACAGTGTGAGGGGGCCTCTGAGGGGACACCCAGGCAGCTGGGAAACTGGGGAGGGCAGTGATTCAGGCTGAGGGCAGAAGTGATCAGGAGAGGTGTCCCTGGAGGACCTGACATTGCAGCTGAGTCTCTGAAAGATAATAGGAGTTTGCCCAGAAGAGAAACAGGAAGACATCTTCCATCTTGTCTACATCTGATAGCTACTTGTGGTCCCACAGGGTGTTCTGGGTCCTGCTGGGATCCCTGGGTGCCTGGGTTGTGTTTCATAGAGCTCAAAATGTACCAGGCCCATGGCTAGTGGCCCTAGCTCTCCCTTCCTGGGTGGGATGGTCACACAGTAGCAAGCCTGTAGGTGAGCTGAGATGAACCACAAAAGCCTTGTCTCCCCAAGCCCATGGGACACTCAGTCCCCCACCCAGCCAGCCAGTCTGTGATAGGTTCCTTCAGAGAGGGCCACAGCCCTCACACAGGCTGTGCTGGTTGATGTTTGTTGTTGGCTCTCCAGGGGGGAAAAAGCCATGATTGGTGGGTGTGAATACTCCCACCGTGGCTGATTTCAAGCTACCAACTTGATGTCACTCAACCCAGAACTGAAAAGAGACGTGTGCAATTAGGAACAGAGGCCTGTGAGTGAGCTTCTGTACACACAAAGGATGGGGAACACCCATCCCTGCTCCTGGATGTTCTGGTTGTCAAGGAGACAGACCTCAGACTCATGGGAACTGGCTAGTCCCAGTGCTGCTGGGGAAGAGGGTGGTGTGACCCCAGCCATTGTGGGAGTCTGGAAAGAATAACCTGAAACTTATTCATACTAAGATGTGAGTGACTGATCCAAGTCTGGGAAGGCAAGCCTTGGTTGCTTCTCATTTGTGCTCTGCCTTGTCACCCACCCTCCCTGCCCCAACAGCCTCTCTCCTTGCAGACCCAGTGCCCTCCCTGACCTCCATCCAGGTGCTGGAGAATTCGATGCCCATCACCTCCCATTACTGCATTCCAGGGGACACCTGCAGGTGGGCTTGGCTCCCTCTCTTCATCCCAAGGACAGATTCTCTCAGGTGACATGAGCCCAAGTAGTAGAGGCAAACCTTAGAGATTTGTGGGTTTGGTTCCAGAACACTACAATTAAGTGAATATTGTGATAAAGCAAGTCAAATGAATTTTTGTTTTCCCAGTGCATATAAAAGTTACGTTTACACTATACTATATTGTATTAAGTGTGCAATGTTATGTCTAAAAAAGCCAATATACTTACCTTAATTAAAAATACTTTATTCCTAAAAAATGCTAGCCATTATCTGAGCTTTCACCAAGTTATCTTTTTGCTGGTGGAGGGTCTTGCATCAATGTTGATGGCTGCTGACTGATCAGGGTGGTGGCTACTGAAGGCTGGGGTGGCTGTGGCCATTGGCTGTGGCCATTTCCTAAAATAAGACAACAATGAAGTCTGTTGTTTCCATTGTCTCTTCCTTTCATGAAAAATTTCTCTGTAGCATGTGATGCTGTTTGATAGCATTTTACCCCACAGGAAAACATCTTTCAGATTGGACTCAGTCGTCTCAAACCCTGCTCCTGCTATATTAATAAGTTTAGGGGCTATTCTAAATCCTTTATTGTCATTTCAACAATCTTCACAGCATCTTCATCAGGAGGAGATTCCATCTCAAGAAGCCACTTTATTTTCACATCCCTAAGAAGCAGCTCTTTATCTGTTCAAGTCTTATCATGAGATGCAGCAATTCAGTCACATCTTGAGGCTCCACTTCTAATTCTAGTTCTCTTGCTGTTTCCACCACATCTGCAGTGAGTTCCTCTGCTGGAGTCTTGGGCCCCTCCAAGTCATCCATGAGGGTTGGAATCAACTTCTTCCACACTCCTGTTAATGTTGGTATTTTTACCTCTTCCCAGGAATCGTGGGCGTTCTTAATGGCATTTGGAATACCCAGAAGGTTTTCAATTTACTTTGCCCAGATCCATCAGAGGAATCACTACTTATGGCAGCTATAGCCTTATGGAATGTATTACTTAAGTAATAAGACATGAAAGTTGAAATGAATCCATGGGCTGCAGAGTGGATTTGTATTGGACGTGAAAACATCAATCTCCTTGTCCATCTCCATCGGAGCTCTCGGGTGACCAGACACATTGTCAATGAGCAGTAACACTATTTTGAAAATAATCTTTTTTTCTGAGCAATAGGTTTCAACAGAGGGCTTCAAATATTCAGGAAACCATACTGTAAACAGATGTGTTGTCACACAGGCTTTGTTGTTCCATTTAGAGAGCACAGAGTAGGTTTAGCATAATCCTCAAGGGCCCTAGCATTTTCAGAATGGTGAATGAACACTAGCTTCAACTTAAAATCATCAGCTGCATTAGGCACTACCAAGAAAGTCAGCCTGTCCTTTGAAGCTTTGAAGCCAGGCATTCTCTTCTCTAGCTATGAAAGTCCTACATGGCATATTCTTCCAATATAAAGTTGTTATACCTTCACTGTTGCTTTGTGGAGGCCCTTCCATTAATCACCTTAGCTAGATCTTCTGGGACACTTGTTTCGGCATCTTCATCAGCACTTGCTGCTCCACTTGCACTTTTATGTTGTGGAGATGGCTTCTTTCCTAAAGCCTCATGAGCCAACCTCTGCCGACTTCCAGCTTCTCTTCTGTACCTTTCTCTCACAGCCTTCAGAGAACTGAAGAGAGTTGGAGCCTTGCTCTGGATTAGGCTTGGCTTAAGTGAAAGCTGTGGCTGATTTGGTCTTCTAAACTTTCTCTGTATCAGCAACAAGAGATTTAGAAATATGTTTCACTTCCTTACCATCCATGTGTTCACTGGAGTAGCACTTTTAATTTCCTTCAAGAACTTTTTATGTGCATTCACAACTTGGTTAACTATTTAGCACAGGAGGCTTAGCCCTCAGCTTATCTGCATGCCTTCCTCACTAAGCTTAATCATTTCCAGCTTTTGATTTAAAACGAGAGACATGTGAGTCTTCCTTTCACTTCAACACTTATAGAGGCCATGGGAGGGTTATTAATTGGCCTTATGTGAGTATTGCTGTGTCTCAGGGAATAGGGAGGTCTGAAGAGAGGGAGAGAGGTGGGGCAACAGTCGGTTGGTGGAGCAATCAAAACACATACATTAATCGGTTAAGTTTGCTGTTCTTTAAGGGTGCAATTTAAGGAGACCCAGAACAATTACAGTGGTAACATCCAACATCACTGGTCAGAGAAACCATAACAAATAGAAAATTTGAAATATTCTGACAATTACCAAAATACTTGGGACAGAGACAGTAAGTGAGCAAGTGTAGTTTGAAGAATGGTGCTGATAGATGTGATAGATGCAGGGTTGCCACAACTTCAATTTGTAAAAAATGCGCTGTGAAGCACAGTAAAACGTGTACCTGTATAGATGCTCAGATGCTGCCCCCTCAGGGAGGAACCTCTCCACCAGGTGAGGCAGCCCCTTCCCATGCCCCTGCAGGGCTCCAGTACAGACAGGGGGCTGTGGAGTTGATGGAGGGGGGCTTCAGGAGGGCAGCCTTGGGCTAAGGAGCCAGGTTTGCCCTTTCAGGCCTGGAAATGTCACTTACCACATCCCTGTGAGCAGCGGCACCCCACTGCACCTCAGCTTGACCCTGCAGATGAAGTGAGTGCTGGCGGGTGAGGGGTGGTGGGGAGACACAGTGGTCCTGGGCAACCTGGGGAGGGGCACTGAGGGGGGACTCAATGCCGCCTGCTCCGTGCGTGCTTAACTGGCTGTACCACCCTGGCCATCTCTGGGCTTCAGCTCATCTGTAAAATGGGCTGCCTCCTCACAGGGGTGTGAAGACTGAAGGATGGTAGGTGGGAAAGGGCTTGCCGCTGTCTAGGATCTTGACTATCAGGCATGATTTTCAGGCTGTGCAAAGGCTGGGTGGTTTGTTTTGGTGGGAGAGGAGAAAGGGAGTGCAGGGCTGGCTGGGAGGGGGCTGGGGTTGAGGAACACAGAACCCCACTCCCTTCCTAACTGGGCCTTCCCCGCAGCTCCTCGTCTCCCGTGTCTGTGGTGCTGTGCAGCCTGATATCACAGGAGAAGCCGTGTGAGGAGGGAGTCTTCATGCAGAGCCTCCATCCCCACCAGGACACCCAGGTAGGGGGCAACTGGGAAGCTGTGGGCCAGCCAGACCCCTGAGCTTCCTCTCCCCTGGCGCAACTGGGCCTCCAAATGGGTGAGGAGAGGAAGCCGGGAGTCAGTGTGAAGGCATCTCCACCAGGCACACACACGTCAGAGCCTGGACCGCTGTGCCCCAGGGAGGGGAGTGTGTGTGCGCCACTCACTGCTGAGCCTCCCCAGCCCTGTCCCTGCCCTGTCCCATCCCCAGCCCTGCCCTGACAGAGCCCCAGGGAAGGCAAGTTTCACAGGACCAACCTGGGGCCCAAAGGATGACTTGGGGTCAGCCGGGGATGGGAAAGGGGACAGTGTCCCAGGAGTAGAATGGCATGTGCACAGATCTGGAGGCCAGGGAGAGTGTGGCATGCTGGCAGAGCTGGAAACGTGGAGAGGGCTGAGTCCGGGGAGACAGGAAGGAGCCTGGGCCCCAAGCTCATGCTGGGGAAGTGGCACCATTCCATCTGCAATTTTGTTAGATCCTTTGCCTGCATGTAGAGGACTACCTCCTGCTTTGGGAACCAAATGGCTGAAACTCTTGTCACTGTCCAGCTCCTCACTGGCCATGGAACCCAAAGCTGTGGCTCTCAGCACAAGTTAAGGGAATTTCTTCTTACCTATTCACGTGTTGATTCAACAGATATTTACTGGGGCCTCCTCTGGCCTAGGCCCTGCACTGGGCCCAGCTGTGGGAGACAGTGGGGTAGACACAGGCCTTGCCTTCCAAGAATGCACTCTCTAGCTGGGAGAAAGACATGCAGAAAGAAACCTGATAGGGTTTGGAATGGGTGAGAGCCACTAGAGGCCCAGGCCCTGTGGCCACGCAGGGAGGAGAGAGCACTGGAGTGGAGGGAGGGCCCAGCCACACGCTCATTAGACGTGGAGCTTAGGCCTGAACCCACATATTAGGAAGGCCAAGCCAAAGCCTCAGGTAGGAGATGGGCAAGCCGCCAGCAGCCAAGCCTCACCCTGCCCTGCAAGGAGAGAGCGCAGCAGGCTGGGCTTGGATCCCAGGTCTGCCACATGTCCACCGAGTGATTTTAGGCAAGTAACTCAGTTTCTCATCTTTAAGCAGTATCACCTTATGGGGTTGTAGTGAAGATGGGCTGAATGAAACACTTTGATGTGTCCAGAACTTTATGGGTAAGAAGGAAGGTGGCAAGAGAGAAGGGAGGGGCCAGAGGAGGGCAGATGTGGACTTGTAGGTAGGCACCTGGTAGAGTCTGTGCTCTGCTGTGGAGGGTGGCTGCCCTTGCCCTCCAAAGCGGAACACGCTCCCTCTGATGTCCTTGCAGGGCTCTCTGCTTTTACCCTTCATAAAGCTTGCTGCGGAGCCTGGGGCTACAATGGCTATGGCAAGGGGGACGCTGGCCAGGATGCACAGAGGGCCGCCTTGACCCCTCTCTCCCCTCTCTCCCCAGGGCACTTCCCACCAGTGGCCAGTAACCATCCTGTCCTTCCGTGAATTCACCTACCACTTCCGGGTGGCACTGCTGGTGAGCACAGGCACCCTTGTCTGCCCCTGAGGCACTTGTATATGAGTGTGGGGCTTGCGGGAGTAATAGGAGCATTTGCAGAGCACATGGCAGGCCTGGGGCACAGTGTCAGGTGACAGCCGGAGGGGGAGTGCCTCCTGCCCTGCACCCCTAGAGCCGCCTCACCCATTCCCACTGCCCTTCCATCCAGGGTCAGGCCAACTGCAGCATGGAGGCCCTGGTCCGGCCAGCCACAGACTACTACTTCCACTTTTACCGCCTGTGTGACTGAGCTGCCATCTCCAAGGCAGCACCACACCAGGGCCCGGAACTCCCCAGGTGCCCCTTCCACACTGGATGCAATGGTGTTACACTGGAGCCTGCTGCCCGCCAGCTCTGTGCCGTTTGCTGGTATTCCCTCGGCGACACTGGGCTGGGCTTGGCCCTCCCCGTGACTGGTGACACTGGAAGTCCTCACACTGGAGTTGCTGTTCCTGCTGGTCAGCCCTCACATACCACAGAGGGAGCAGAGAGACCTCCTGGGGCCAGAACAGGACCATTCACAGATGCCCAGATATGGTGGTTGGAGGGCTGGCTTCAAGTGCCCTGAAGACAAGGGGAAGCCTATGACTGTCCAGAGCCTACCCTCCGTGCCTCCTCTTTTGAGACTGGGAGCCACCCCTCTTTTGGAGAGGACCTGCCTGCCTGAGATCAGCAAGGGGCTTGGATCCAGCCTCAAAGGACTTGGCTGGACCCGTGAATCAGTGAAGAGCAGACATCCCTCACCCTCGAAGCTGCTCCCTGGCGGGTGGCTAGGTGGTAGACTTTTTGGGGTTTGACTGTTACACTGGACTTGGACTTCTAAGCTTTAAGTGTGGCCCAGGAGGTCGCTTTTCCCTGGGGGAACTTGGTTCCCAAGAGCTCCCAGGGCAGCTGAAGTCAGCCCTAGATGGGCTGGAGAGACTGACCACATGCCTTATGTACACTTAATGCCTGGCTGAACCAGTAGGGGCCTGTGGTCCAGGCAAGCCTTGGACCCTTGAACCTGGAGTATCTCAGAAGGGGAGTCCCCTGTGAGCCCCCCGGAACGTGTTGCAGCCCCATGGCCTGAGAGTTTCTGGAGCCCGCAGCAGTGTCAGTCACCGATCACTCTCTCTGAGCAGAGGAGCAGGAATCCCTGCAAAGCAGTAGGCCAGTCTGGGTTGGGGGGGGATGCAAACAGTGTTTGCTGTTATGAAATTACTAAAATGCACTTAAGCCAGGGCAGAAGGCTGGAAGGCTGGAGATGGAAGGCCCAGAGCAGACCAGAGCCCTTGGGGGACAGGCCAAGACAGGGCCCTGGCTCTAATTCACCCCAGGGAGCCTGGAGACATTCACCCAAATCTGACCACCAAAACTCTGGCCTCTCCCTCCACTCTTGTTGGCTGGTGGCCTTGTCTCCCCAAATCAAGGGCTCCTGTACAGGGCTTGAACAGCCAAGCTGGGGAGACCCATGCTCAGCAGCAGGCCCCACCTCTGCTTACTCCTCCCAGGAGCAGAGTGGTGGGCTTGGGTTAGGGAAGAAGTCTTATCTCAAGTGCCAATATAACCCTTTCTTAGAGGGTGCCTGGAGCATTCCGAGGCCACACCCAGGCTCTTAGAAGGAGTGTGGAAGACACTTAGCCCTGTCTGCATGGGTTCAGAAATGGGAATGAGAACTGCCATCTTTGCCCTGTAATGTTCTGCCACCTCTTTGGGAACCAGGCCATGCCTGTCTCCTACCTCCCATTCTCAGCTTCGAATGGGAGGTCTTTCTGCGGGGGAGCTGAACCTAGAGGAAGCCTATTAACTGTGGGCTCCCCTCCTGCCAGGGATCTCAAAGCACTTATCCTCAGGATAGGGAAACACGAGGGGAATCAGGGGATAGCAGGAACACCTCGCCTCCCATCCCCTCCCCAGTTGTGGCTCCCCCCACCCCGCCCCATTCTGACATAGGAATTACATGGCTCCCCACAGCAGACAGGGGGCAGAGCCTTCCTTTGTTCCTTAGGACGACTATGTTCTCCCTCCCCCCGCTGGGGGTGCCCTCCCTAAATGCCTTAAAACTGCGGAGCCCTACCCGTTATAATAGGATTCTGGGTGAGAGTGCGTGTTCTTGGACTGTAGGCTTCCTCAGTCCTAACTGGAAGTGACCCTCCACTGTTCCCTGGGGCCCATCTGGACACAGCATAGCCCCAATCTGGTTAGCAGCTGGCTGTTTCCATGCCTGGGGAGGAGGTCCTCAGTGCAAGGATTGGGGCCAGGCTGGGGCTCCAAGCTGCTCATGGTGGGGGTCAACCTTGGACCAAAGTTGCCTTATCCCGATAAGATAAAAGGGCTTCAGGGAAGGAGAGTGGGCCACCTGCTGGAGGCTGACGGCTGCCTCACTGGCGCTGGTGAGTGGGTATCTTGGCTCCATTCCCTACCCGGGGTCCAGCAGCTATCCCTCCCTTCCTCTCCCCTTTGGCATTTATTCCTGTAGCCGCTGGGCTAATCTCCCCCAAGCTTCAAGCTGTGCATAGGGTCTCTCAATGCACAAGTCCCCCTGCCTGTTATATCCCCCATAAAAGCCTGCATGTGCATAGAGTGCCCCTCCCTCCCAGTTAACTCCCAGTTCCTGTACCTGAGCGCTGACTCATATTTATCGTGTACCAACTCTGACTGGAGTGGACAGAGGGAGGCAGCCCCAGGCCTGCTTGCTTCCCCGGAACTGTCCTTTTCTTCTGAAGTAAATATACTTATATAAATAAATGTTTAAATACGGCTTTGTATCTGAACTTGCCTCCCCATCTCTTCTTGAGATTGTCCTGGTGGGAGATGGAGTTGCATGTGGGGCTAGGACCAACTGCAGTCTCTGGGGTCCTTGAGCCAGATGGATGCCTTGTACCCTATGATCCTTCTTGGCTTCATGTGAGGCTTGGGAACAGGACTCAGCAACCCCCCTCCCCCAGCCACACCCCCCAGGCCTACTGCTGCACCCGAGTTAAAGCAGACACCTTAGGAAGAACCTCAGGGGACAAGCAGGGCCTTGCAACGGTTCCCAGCCCAGAGAAGGGTGGCTGCATTTGGAGGAAGAAACTGGCCCATGGCGAACGTGATTGGTTCCCACAGAAGTCTGCTCTAGAAACAACAGAAAAGGGTAGGCTTGGCCCCCTCCTATCCACAGGTAAGCTTTAAATTCCAAGGACAAGACACCCCTCACAGATGGAAAGCAGGAGCCTTCCCACCAGCAGGGACCATCTGAAAGGCAGAACAGGGAGGGACGGGACTGAGGAAGTCATGTAGGTCCCAGCATCCCCGCTCCCTGCCATGCAGAATGGGGAACCAGACAGCACAGTCATGTATCTGCCTTTATTGAGAGTAGCAGGTTGGGACAGTTCCAGCAATAGTAAAAAAATTTAATTTACAAAAGCAGTAATTTGGTGAAGCCGCCTGGCTGGTACCTGAAAGAGAGCAGTATCAAAGTGAGATCAGTGACCCTTCTTTACACCTCCTTTTCTCACTGACCTATCTTCCTGGGGCAAGGGCTACTGGGCACACTACTTTGAAGCCTGAGCCACTAGAGCTGATTATTAGTGACCTTTTGGGTAGATTACCTGTGGCAAGTTTTGTTTTTTTAAATCACTTGGTCAAGATTTCAATGACTGAAAATACTCAGAATAATCAAAATGGTACTCTTGGTAGTAAATCACAGGTCCCCAGTCCTGACTCCCTTCTAGTCCACCTCTCAGCGACCTCGCCAAGTCACTGGCATTTAATGTGTAAGAAGGCAAACATGTAACCACAGGAAGCCTTGTGCCCAGAGCCCTACACAGTACATCCCCAAACCAGATCAAGGCCTTAGGCAGTGTGCAGAACTGAGAACTGACAACGTAAGTCATACTTGGCTCAAATGCCCATTAGGGACAGGGACAGAGGCCCATGTGTCTGATGGCCTTATCCATTCTAAGGCTCTCTCCATTAACCAAGCAGTTGAATAGGCCTGAGGTCCCGGCTGATGTGGGGTGGGAGGGCGGTAGCTTCTCAAGTATCCCACCCTGTCACAGCTCTTACCCTTGGGAGCTCACACGTAGATGCCAACCCAGAGCAGCAGGAAGAGGACTCCAAAGCCCATGAAGAGTGAGGCCACCAAGGAGATGAGGAGTTCTTTGTAGATATCTCGAGTGTATTTGGTGGAGGTGACCTCATAACTGGCAGGGAAATTAAGGAGAAATAAAGGGATGGACTGTGCAGGGCAGGATGCCTGACCAGTGCAGCTCTGGGAGAAAGGTATGAGCTAAGGACTTTCTGGGAGGCTTATCTGGCTCGGTGCAGCCTGGCAGAGGAACACATGAGACCTGGCCTGCAGTAGTCCATACCACCCCTCTACCACCCATGGAGAAAATGAGGCCCAGGGGGGTTAGGTTATTTGCCCCAGGTCACACAGCTACAGCATGATAGAGCTGAGGCTGGCCCTCAGATCTGACACCTAAGCACACCACACCCTTCCCTACACCACTTTTCCAACTTCAGGTCCCCTATCCCCAACCTCCAATCTAGCCAGGACCTCTGCTCATTGTCCTGGAAATCTGAAGAGCAAACCGAGCTTACCTAAACTTGGAAAATAAGGTGACAAACTGACTTTGGACATCAACGGCCTTCCCTCTGCCTCCTTCCTTACCTTTCCCCATCCCCACACCAGAACAAAACTGGAAGGGTGCATGTGCCCAGCACGGCTGCTCCCTCAGCTTCCAACATCACTAATTCTGCCCACTGGCTGCTCAGTCAGTGAAAGGATACACGAAGAACCAGGCGGTGAAGAACATGCCAATGGCCAAGAGCACCACAGTCAGATGGGGGAAGACGGCGGGGTTCACTGGGCTGGTGTATCTGCTCATGGCCTCGAGCTCCTAGGGGAGGGCATGAGATCAGAGCCATCAAAGGTCCCAGGACTTCAACCTGGGTGGGACTGTGGGATTATCAAGAGACCACATGCTGCTGTGACCGCTATAGGCCTGTTTCAGCCTGGGAAATACAGAAATCCTACAGAACCAACACCAAGTGATTCAGTTTGGGAATGACAACAATTACGATTGTATCTCAAACTAAGGTGGCACCCTGTCTTCTCAATACGAGACAAGAGCAGCTGAGAGAGGCTGAGACACAGAAAGTGATTGATTGGCTACAGATCAATGGTCCTTAACAGTTGCTGAGGCCACTGACCACTGTGAAAAAATATGTGATGAAAGGTATGGACTCTCTGCCTGGGAAAAACCACATAGATGAAAAGGTCTGCATATAATTTGGGGAATTTTATGGACCCATGTCTGCAGACACCAAACTCAGAATCCCTGCTGTAATTCACAGAGCCTGGACAGGAACCCAGATCTCAACTTCTAATTCTGTATTCTTCCCACTACACTATTAATGTAATCCCAGTACCTACAGGCAAAAGGCATTACAATTCTGGCTCTATGGAATAACATGAGTCTCAGTAAAGTAGTTACAATATCTATCTCACAGGACTGATGTATAATTTAAGAAAGATAACGGTTCAAAGCCATCTAGCTCACTGCCTGGCATAGAGTAGCTGTTCAATACGTGCTTGTTTCCTTCCCAAGGTTATAGGGAAGATTATGAGATAAAGCTTGTGAAAGAGGGATGTAAATGTAAACTTCTGTACAAATGTTAACTTCCATTGTCACCACCCAGCCAACGCTTCTAAAATCCAGAACATAACAACTCTGGAGAAGTAAATTGACCCCATTGTTCTAAGAAACACTGGAATTCAATTCAGTAAACATTTATGACCCCCCCTAAAAATGATAAAGACAATCGCGGCCATTTATTGAGCCTCCCAACTGCAGGCCCTGTGTTTGGCACTGGGAATACAAAGATGAATAGACATCATCCCAGAGCTGGATGATGTCACATGGTCACTACGTGGTCACTAGACGTGGCAGGTAACAAAGAAGTCCACGACATGTGGCAAGAGGTCCTACAGAGGTTATGGGAGCTCCCAGGAGAAAGTGGCCAAGAGCCCGGGAGACTTGGAGGTGCTTCACTAAGAAGGTAAACATTGCCCAGGGCCTTGTAGGATGAGTACAAGTTCGGCAGGAGGAAAGACTTTCCAAAAATAACAGCCTGATCACAGGCAACAGATAAAAGCTCGAAAGTATTAAAAATGCACCTCACGCCCCTCAGCCTTAAAAATGGAGAGCTCAAAACTTCAGCGTAAGAAGTCCATGGCGAGGGGCTTCCCTTTCCCGTACTTCAGCCCAAGCCGGACGCTCTAGGAGCCTTCCGTCCTCTGGACTTCGAGCGTCCGGGGCCTCTACGGGGAAAAGGGGGGGTGGGACGGGCCCTGTCCAGCGCTCCCCTCAAGCCTCTCACCATCTCGCCCGCCAGCAGGTAATCCGCCGCTCGCCACCGGAAGAACACGTCTGCGGAGCCGGCGCCCTGTTCAGGCGGAAGAGGAAGTGCACCCACGCAGTGGCATTGTGGGACTGGTAGTCCTATGGTTTCGGGTGTAGCGGGAGCTGGGGCCTGCGAGGCCCTAATATAGAGTGAGGGCGAGCAGTGGAAAAGGGTAGGACCGGAGAGCTGAAAGCGTTCTCCCTGGCGAGCATGTTTGCCTTCAGGGAAGCTGGCCGGGGGGGGCGGGGCCTGCACTACACTTCCGAAAGACGTGCGCGCTGCGGGTCACGTGACATGAGCGCGGGCTTTGGAAGGCGGCGAGCGAGAGAGGCTGTCCGCGGCGAACAGGGAGCGGGGCTGAGGACTGTCCTGGGCATCACCAGACCAAGCATTAGCTGCCGAAGCCTCGCGCACCAGAGCCCAGGTGAGACCCAAGGGAAGCGCCCCCGAGAGCGGCGGGGTCGGCTCTGCGCTGACTGCCGTGGGAGGCAGGCTGCCGCGCGTGTGGCGGACGCGAGAGCGCGGTCCCGCCAACTTCCCCGCCGTGGGACTTGGGCCGGTCGCGTAACCCCCGAGCCGCTCTCTTCATTTGCACAAAGAGGATAATAGCTTCCATTTTAAGGGGCCGTTGTGTATTTTGACTAAGACCCTGGATGAGAAACTTTTTAAACTTCGCTTGTTCAGACCCCGACCCTTTTCCTGCCCACCTCCACTGGGTGCTGTGGGAGGCTACCCGCCAGCAAGGCCTTGTGTTCTCAGTTCACGTTCTAGCAAAGCAGGCAGCTTGCACGAACCGGAGGACTGAATGGGTTCTGCAGGGGGGACGTTTGTTTGCAGGGTACCTAGTGTAGGTCAGTAGCTCCTCATCTGTTATCTCAGTTAGCCCTGGCAGTAATTTTGCAAGACAGGTATGGTTATCTTATTTACAGCTAAGAAAACCAAATTTAAATGACTTAGCGATGTCACACAGGTGAGTGATGCTGGCGCCTAGATTCAAGGCCACAGCCTTTGCCACTGGCATTTGAAGGGCGACCGAAATGAGGAGGACCTTGAAGGAGGGGTTTAGAGGATGGCAGAAGGAGGGCCCAGCTGGCAAAAGTGAGACAGGGCAGGCCTTATCCCAGCCTTTCTTTTGGTTCCCGGACCCTGAAGGTGGTTTGGGAACCAGAGCATGGAAGATCTCTTGATGCCGTGCTGAGGTGCTTGGACTTAATTAGGAGGAGGATTGTAACAGGGTCACTAACAATTTATAAAGACCCCTGCAAAGGAAGAGTGGGAACAATTCACTGGGAAGCCTAAGTATAAGATTTCTTAGTGTTGGACACGTACCCAAGGTGAGTACATGATGACCTTAAGTGGAACCCAGAAAATCCTTTTTAATACTTACATACTTAACACATAGTAAAATATAACTGATAAGACACAGATACTGCATAAGATCAGCTTACTTAGTTTTTAAAATATGGTGACTATTTAAAGAAAATATTAAGTGAACTGAAGTACAGGTTTTAGTTGAAAGTGGCAAAAAAATTGTGAGGATGGTTTGGACCTGAAATTTGGGAAACACTGTCCTAGAAAGTATTTGTTTAAGGAGCTTGAACCTCAGATGTGCAATACTGGGCTGAGTGACTACTGCATGCCAGGCCCCTAGAATCAGGACCTGGGGTCGGGTAGGAGTATGGAGTTCATATTTCTGACTTAGCAGTGGGGAGAAAATACAAAGCAAAACTCCTTGCAAATTCATGGTAAAAGTAGAAGTTCCTAAGTGCTGAGAGGATTCTGATGGAAGAAGGCCACACCACTTCCATTCAGATGTGTTATTTTTGCCAATCCTTCAAGGCTGCTATATTGGTCAGGATTCTCCTGAGAAACAGAACATAGGGGATATGGATGTATATATAGGTTTATTTTAAGGAATTGGCTCAAGTGATTGTAGGGGTAGACAAGTTTGAGAATTGTAGGATAAGTCAGCAGACTGGAAACTCAGGCAGGTGTAGGTGCTGCAGTCTTAAGGCAGAATTTCTTTGGGAAACCTCAGTTTTTGCTTTCATGGCCTTTCAGCTGATAGGAGGCTCACCCGCATTAGATGTTAACGACATCTACAGAATACAGCTGACCCTTGTACAGTGCAGGGATTAGGGGTACCGACCCCCCACGCAGTTGAAAATATGTATATAACTTTTGATCAATAAACACTTAACTACTGATGGCCTGTTGTTGACTGAAATTCTTATTTGATTACATAGTCAACAGAATTTTTTGTGTATCTATATTATATACTGTATTGTGATTAAGCAAGCTAGGGAAGGGAGAATGTTTTTTCAGTTTGTCACAAATCTCCAAAAGATTTTCCAATGTAGTTGTTGAAAAATATTCATGTATAAATGGACCCGTGCAGTTCAAGCTCATGTTCAGGTGTCAGCTGTACCTACACAGCAACACCTGGATTTACGTTTGATTAAATAACTGGGAACTATAGCTAGGTTGACACATAAGACTATCACAGCCGCTTAGAGGAGGTGAGATGGAGGGATTAGTTGGGGATGTTCAATGACTGGTATGAAGGTACAAAGGAGGAGTGAATGTGTTGTTAACAATTTGGCAAGAAGGTAGATACACATGTTCGTTTTACCACTTTACACATTCAGCTGTGTATTATGGTTGTTTTTGTACCTGTCTGATTTCATCTTTGTTGAGCCAGAATTTACCTGTTTTCATTGAGGACCTAGCTCTACCATTAAGATCCCTGGACTCCTTGAGCTGAGCCAGGTGCTGTGCTCTGGACTTGGATGGTCCTTGAAGCAGACATCTGTTGTAGCTCTTATTGCATGCAAGCTCTGTTGCTGCCTTGTCCATAAAACTTTTAAGTCCCTCAAGGACATCAACTACTGTGTCTTATTCCTCTTAGCACCAATTTAGTCCTGATGATCAGGAAACCTTAGAATTAATCAAGTAGACGCCCTTGCTAGACTGTAATTTTCTTGAGACTGGAGACTGTGTCTTGTTTATTTTTTAGCTCGGCAGTGCAGAATTGGGTGTCCTTTTTATTGTGCTAAATTTGTTCAACTTAAGGCATGAAGTTGGTGAGACCTCACCAGTTATAACCCTTGCTCCTTTTGCATTCTTTAAGTTCTTGTTTTACCTGCCTTTCTTTTTTTAGCTGTCCCTCCTCTGTATTGCTATGGGAATTCAAGGCCTGGCCAAACTGATTGCTGATGTGGCCCCCAGTGCCATTCGGGAGAATGACATCAAGAGCTACTTCGGCCGCAAGGTGGCCATTGATGCCTCCATGAGCATTTATCAGTTCCTGATTGCTGTTCGTCAGGGCGGGGATGTGCTGCAGAATGAGGAGGGCGAGACCACCAGCCACCTGATGGGCATGTTCTACCGTACCATCCGTATGATGGAGAATGGCATCAAGCCCGTGTATGTTTTTGATGGCAAGCCACCACAGCTCAAGTCAGGTGAGCTGGCCAAACGCAGTGAGCGGCGGGCTGAGGCGGAGAAGCAGCTGCAGCAGGCTCAGGCTGCTGGGGCCGAGGAGGAGGTGGAAAAGTTTACTAAACGGCTGGTGAAGGTCACCAAGCAGCACAATGATGAGTGCAAGCACCTACTGAACCTCATGGGCATCCCATACCTTGATGCACCCAGTGAGGCAGAGGCCAGCTGTGCCGCCCTGGTGAAGGCTGGCAAAGTCTACGCCGCAGCCACAGAGGACATGGATTGTCTGACCTTCGGCAGCCCCGTATTAATGCGGCACCTGACTGCCAGTGAGGCCAAGAAGCTGCCCATCCAGGAATTCCACCTGAGCCGGATTCTGCAGGAGCTTGGCCTGAACCAGGAGCAGTTTGTAGATCTGTGCATCCTGCTGGGCAGTGACTACTGTGAGAGCATTCGGGGTATTGGGCCCAAGCGGGCTGTGGACCTCATCCAGAAGCACAAGAGCATTGAGGAGATTGTGCGTCGGCTTGACCCCAACAAGTACCCTGTGCCGGAAAATTGGCTCCACAGGGAGGCCCAGCATCTCTTCCTGGAGCCTGAGGTGCTTGACCCAGAGTCTGTGGAGCTGAAATGGAGTGAACCAAATGAGGAAGAGCTTGTCAAGTTCATGTGTGGTGAAAAGCAGTTCTCTGAGGAGCGAATCCGTAGTGGGGTCAAGCGGCTGAGCAAGAGCCGCCAGGGCAGCACCCAGGGCCGCCTGGATGATTTCTTTAAGGTGACTGGCTCACTCTCTTCAGCTAAGCGCAAGGCGCCAGAACCTAAGGGATCTGCTAAGAAGAAGGCAAAGACTGGGGCAGCAGGGAAGTTCAAAAGGGGAAAATAAGTGGGCTTCCCCTCCTTTACCTCCTTGACCCAGAATACCCAGCCCTAGAGAAACTTCCCTGGGGGCATGGCGGTGGGTGGCGGGGGGGTGGGGTGGGGGGTTGCTTCTCCAACACTACCCATCTTGGTAGTGCATTTGCCTTTTACACTTGATCTTTTAGCAGGAAGGTCTCAGAGGTATTTTGTTTTCTTCTTTTTTAGCTCAGGAAAGTGTGTCAGGCTCGAACCACCTCTCAGGCAATTTAATGGACACTGAATCCATTGTTAGGTGAAGTTGATAGAAACAAGTTTTGAAGAAGGGAGAGGGAGATAAACAGTGGAGACAAAAGACTGTACAGAAATGATTTCCTGGCTGGCAAGCTAGTGGCTGGTAGGAGGTGATGGTGGAACCAGACTGCACTTCTCTCAGGCTCAGCTTTGACCCACCCTGAAGGATAGCCATCAGAAAGACCCAGTCTGAACGGATGGGAAGGGCCACTGAGAAATAGGAGGCAGAGACCTGGAGTCCCAGAGGGGGCAGCAAGGGTTTGATTATTTGCTGTATGTCCTGGGGTGGGCAGAAACTTAAACTTGCTATGTAACTTGAGTCTTTACAGTGGTATATTCAGAAGTATAATGTGTCAGAGTTCCCCTAGCTTCTGAAGCAATCAGCTGAGTTGATACTTGGGATAAGATGCTGTTTTCATTTTGAAGATGTAAGGAAAGAAGAGCCAATAAAATTATAAAAGTAAACAGAATGTCCTGTTCTTTGAATACCTGAAAACATCTCGTGCCCCAGGCTTCAGGCCATCTGTGATGTTCCCCTTTTCACTCATAAGGTAACACTGGAATTGGACCTTATTACAGGTCACTTGAGTGTGGCCACAAGATGGCGCCATGCCCCCAGAATGGCCGGAGCAGCTTTGGTGGTACTTAAGCCGTTTGGAGGAAGCCCTGTATCTTGCTGGGAAAGGAGTTTGAATGATTTCAATGAATTTCTAGTTTTCTACTTAGTGTGTGAGATAAAGGAGCTCCTTTGAGAAAGTCCCACAATTTAAATTAAGTACATCATAGCATCCAAGCATTTATCAGTTTGAAATTTGTCCATTCAAACATCACATTGTTTCTTTTGTGACATCAGATTCAAGTTGCTGTTTCAGAGATGCAGTGTCTTTGTGCTTTGAAAGTTTTATAATCCTAACCAAACTTGGTCTGAAGCTATCCTGTTTAAATTTCTAACTTTTTATCATTCCTGTCATTTACTGCATTTTGAAGTTAACAAGGACACTAAGTGGTCTGAAATTTAAGTTGACAGTGTTTTTAACAGATTAAGGATGTAGAAGCCTCAACATCAATGATTCTTAAAGTTTTTTTATAGAGCAACCTGTTTTGCAGGTGAAATCTCCGGGTATGAGAGTTCCTCTGGTTAGAGCAGAAATGGGATATAGTCTCCCCAGCAATGTTCTTGTAACCAGGGTTGTCTGGAAACACTGATGTAGACAGTCCTATCTTAAAGGGCAGGGGTCTTGGTTTTGTTCACTGCTCTGTCTCAAGCAGTTGATGAATGAAACCAGTTATCCCATATTGAACCAAGCCACAGTTTATCTGAGCTCCATTTTCTGATTTAAGTACTGCAATTAGATTCTAAGCCTGTGATAATGGTGATGGCATTTGTACCGCCACTCTGGAGGTGGTAAGGCTTGTACTCTAAGGTAGTCAAGCAGGTAGTGATTTGTTTTCCTCTTTTTTTTGAAGGTGAGTTGCCTGGTCTTTTCGAAAAGTTTAATAACTGCACACCGCAGGGATGATCAGTTCTGCAGTTTCTATTTAACATGTTCTAATATTCAAAGAAAACTGTTCTAGTTAAAAGGGCATTGCTCTGCAGTCCAGCTCTGAGGTATTGTGCCTGCAGAGCAAAGACTTAGGCAAAAAGATTTAATGGGGACTGAGACCAGAAATGAATTAAGAGGGTGAGGATTCCATGTCATGACAGGAGGAAGCCATGCAGGTAAATCCTGACTAGTGTATCTAGGAAATCTAGCATTGGAACATATGGGCGCCATGGGAAGCGGTTGGCTTTTCTCTTCCTTGCCATAGTCCACCTGTCCCTTGGCATTTTCTGGAGGGTCCTGATGTTCCTCTGCCCACAGGGCTTATGCAAAGGGGAGTCCACATGGGAATGCATGTTCAGAAAAAGCTGTAGTGGTGGAGAGTAACTTAGAGCAGAGGCGCAGGAGTCCTGTCAACATGTGCAGAAGAGCACTGTGGATTACAAATGAATAGACTTCATTCAGTCAAAAGCAACTTTATTTTTCAGCTTCATTGTGATGAGTAACAAAACTGGCACACACAAAAAGGATACTGATGTGGGACTTAAAGAAAATGCCTCTGGCAAGTGGCAGGAATATTAAAGTAACAAAGATAAACATAAAAGTTGTTTTTAAAAAGCAAGTTTCAAATGTTAGTTCTGCCACAACCTGTACTGGAGATGACCTGTCCTCTCTAAGCATATTTGCTCGTGTGTCATTGTTTGGATTTGAGATTGCTCATGTCATCATTGAACAGGCTGAGCCTTTTGCCACTGGTATGTCCCTTTGTGGCTGTGTGAGACCACATTGGTCTAGACCAAGGAGAGAAGGCCACAGTGGTTGAGGTGCTTTGAGGACCTGGACTTGCTTGGCTCCATAAGCCTCACTGGCTTTGCTTAAACTGGGCAGCCTGGGCCCAAAGCCAGGTGGCTTGACAGGCTGGTGACACCACACCACAAATTTAGGTAGCAGGGAACAGAGATGAGGAAGAATCAGCACCTATTCTGGAGTGAGGAAGCCAAGGAAAATAGAACTCTCCAGTTCTGCTGCTAATTTTTCTACCCAGGCTGTTTAAAACCAGCTTTTCTCCAAATGGAAAAGAGCTGAACTCTTCCACAGCCTGTTCTCCCCCATCTGTCTTTTTTTATCTGGCTTTGTTTGACAAACCTCTAAGTAATCACAACAGCCTTTCCATAGGTGGGCCTCTAACCCCATCTCCACCTGTCTTAGGACCTTTATCTCCCCACTTGCCATTCTCTCCCAAAACTGGATATGAACTTTCTAGGGCTCTGCTTTTTCCTTCTCGTTTGGGGTTCCCTCCTTCAGTGTCCAGAGTGCTCAGTATGCTTAAGAGTAGATGCAGAACAGGCGACTGATACGCCACCTGAACTGAAAGGAGGGTGTGGGGAGGGAAGCCATGTGAATGCTGGTGACAAGATTCTGGGGCACATTCCAATGTTCTCTCTACAGAGGTGGGTTAAACTTGTTTTTTTTCTTTAAAAACCAGATTTAAAAGTTGTATTTCAGCATTGAACTGATAAGCTTTTTAAGAGATTACCCTAAATTCCTAGCCGGTTGTCACCAGAGAAAGGTACTTGAACAGAATTGACAGTGAGAAGCCTAACGACAGCAATGACAATCACAACTTCTGTGGTTTTATCTCCCTATTACTGGTTTAGAACTATGACACGATTGTATTTAATCGACTGCTCCTACGCCAAAGTAATGTAACATATTTAGGCTATACATTTCTGACAGCCCTTAGGCTGTTTATGATAGACACTTGGGTTTTCTCATGACTGGTAATTCAGTATCTCCCAACTTAACCACTGTGTTTAGTGACTGCTATTTTGTTGAACTTGGAATTACAGGTAGGAAAGCAAAGGAAAACCATTGGAAGACCCATGTTTCCAGGAAGGAGACTAGTTGCCCTATCTGCTCACTTGCAAGAAGTGGACTCATGTCCTAGGAGTGTTCTTTTCCTTGGGTGGTGTTTAGAAAAGGTGAATCAAAAGCTAAAGGGATTTTTAATGGCCAGCAACCTTCTCTGCTGTTTTGGCAAGACCTAAAACCTAATGCTCCCAAGAGATACCCTGGCTGGGATATGAGACCAAAATCACTAGGGCCAGGATCCTTCAAGGTCAGATGTCTGCCTCCAATAACATAGTTGTGGCCTTTGCCCTGCCTGCTTCTGAAAGTGGACAACGGCTTCTCCAGGAGCCTGAGGCAGACATAGGTCACGCCAAGCCCTAGAGTGATCTGAGCTTCCTCCAAGCACTACGTTATGCCAGGCCTCAGAATTCTAAGCACTAATGCTTCCTTTCTAAATCTTGCTCAAAAGGTTCAGCTGCTCTGTCTCCCTTCAGCCTGTGAACCTCTGAGGTTTGCAAGTGAGGGAGGAAAAGGCACTGAGAAGTGAACCAGTGAGGTGAGCTCACCCCTTCTTTTCCTGGGTGGAATGTTGGTGCTAAATCTCTTCCTGATTTCCAGGCTGGGTAGGTCCTCCCTGTTTTTATAACCCTCCTGACTTCCTCTTTGCTCACCAACCATTTATATCTGCCAAACTAGAAAAAAGAAACAATGGAACCAAAAAAAAAGCTCCATCCCTCTCTTCAAGGGATGTTCCCTACCCCTCTCTGAGTCCTAGGTCTGTGCCTAGAGATAAAGGTTCTCACTCTGATCCCTCCCCTTTATCTCCTCAAACACACCCCCTCTGAATATTAGCATTTAGTGGCATTGTCCCTCCAGCTCCCCTCTGCTTTGGCTCCAGAAGCTCCTCTTCCAGACAGGGCTGTTGTTATTGGTGAAGATAGGCATCTAGCCAGAGCTGCCCGGACTCCTTCAGTGAGCTGTGGGGCAAGATGGGAGCAGGCAGTGAGGGAGACCGACGGAAGCAACTTCGAAGGCTGAACCATCTTTCAGAAGTGTAGTAGTAAAGCTCTCACAGAGGTGCGGAGGCCGATCTTCATGACGTAAGGCCCCCTTTCATGTGAATGCTTTCCTCCCCTTTGCTTCTGAGAAAGAGCCTGGGCCATGACACAAGAGCAGAGGCCTGACCTGGCCACGGGACCATAGAGAACCCTGCCTTTGCCTTGATCTCCACTCCAGAGAACTGAGGAAACCTTCCTGGGGCCCCCATCCCACACTAAACCCCACCGCCCCACCCTCTCCCTGCCCTACCACCCATCCTCCCAGGCTGAGATACTTACTGGACAATGTCAGCAAAGGCTGAGAGCAGGGGCTTGGACTGGTACTCTATGCCATGCTTAGCACACAGGGACTGCACCAAGGGAGCCACTTTGTAGTAATTGTGTCGAGGCATAGTAGGGAAAAGACTTCAGGGAGAACAGAGGACAGTTAGTGGCTCCTACTCCTTTGTCCCCACACACCCCAAACAGCAGTTTCCTAGGTCTCCCTACTTACTGGTGCTCAATCTGGAAGTTGAGATGTCCACTGAACCAGTCATTGAAGGCGGACTTGTGGACATTGCATGTTGCCTGGAGCTGAAAAGGTCAGGGGAGAGCAGGGCCCTGGGTACCAGATGGAAAGACCAGACCAGCCTTCTCCAGGTAAAGCTGGCCCAGACGAGGGAGTATAGGATTGTCCCTGTCACTCCCTTCTCCGCATGATGGCCAGAGAAAAGCTTCAAGCTAATGCACTCCTGTTTGGCAGCTTTTGCTGTTGTCACTGTCCCCCACCCACCTTTGTTATTAGCTGTGTTATGCCCAGGTCTAAGTGCCTGTTCCTCACCTGGGTGGAGACCCAGTCCACGTTCCGGTCGTGATCAATGTGCATGGGGATATGGTTCATCTGTGTCACCCACACAAACCAGTTGCTTTCCAGGAACCTAGAAGATATGGCACATGGACAACAGCACAGGCAAAGAAAGCCCAGAGTTAAACTCTTCCTCAGATAACTGCTCCAGCCTGGCCACCTTTCTCAAGCCAACACTTCAGTCACCCAGGGCACTACCTGGAGCCCCAGCACAGCCCCCAGACCAGAGTGGTTAATCCCAACATCTGGTTTCCTTTGCCCATCCCTGCTCTCCCATCAAATACTACCTGACCATGAAGAACAGGCCCAGGAAGCCTTTCAGTCCCAACAGTGGCACATAAGTGAGGAAGATGCGGGCGTAGAAGGTGATCATCCAGGCCAAGTCCTGCAGTGAGAGGCAGAGAGCATTATGACTGGCACAGAGCACCTCTTCCTTTTCCTCTCACTTTACATGTCTCTTTGCATGATGTGCCAATCTCCTGGGTACCAGGCTGGAACACTCAGTTACTGTTAGTTTCTCTCAGGTGCCCAATCCTGCAATATCTAGTGCCACTGTTCCTTCCCTTCATTTCTAGTGCCACCTCTCCCCCAGCCCCCACCCCCCAGCCCTCCTTGCCTATTTCCTTCATGGGTGCAAAGGCCTCCAGGGTCTCCCTGCTGCCAGTTCCCTCCAACCCACCTAAATCCTTCATACCTTCATTATGCAGCCAAATTAAGTCTTCCAGGACCATGGCTCAGTCTGTGCCAGTGCCCTGGTCAAGTCTCCAACTACTTTTCTTCACTATACTTCCAGAACACTTGAGTCTTCTACATGTCCAACAGCCAACCTCGCCCCTCACTCCTAGCTTCTTTTCTCAGAGTCCAGCTTCCCCCAACCCTACCTCTGCCTGTCCTAAGCCAGCTAGAGACATGACTCCACAAGGCATTTTCTGATGCCTTTCATCCAACCAGATGTAGTCGGGCCCCTTTTGGAATCCCAGACCTTCTGCCTGTTCTTCTTCTCTGGTGTCAACCACATCCTGCTTCACCAGAAGTTTCCTAAGAGTAGATACCATCTCTTACTCATCTTCCCCACTCCCCGGCCTGGCCCCTGGATTTATGGCCAGCACAAGAACCTCAGGAGATACTGGCTAAATGAAATAGGACATTGAGAAATGAGGGTATCTCCCCCTCAGGGTACTGGCTACAAAGGATATTGGACTCTTTGGAAATGGATACTTACCACCCACTTCTTCCGCTGGATAACAAAATAGAAAATATACCACTGGAAGTAGAGAGGCAGCAAGGCTGGGGGACCAACTGGAGAGGAAATGGAGACAGGAAGGAGGCTTGAGCAATATGAGAGTCACTAGTGGCCTGATCAGTGCTGGAGAGGTGGCCTCCAGCAACAGGTGGCCCCTGTCACCCCCTGTGGCCTCTTCAGCTGACTTGGCACTCAATCCACTGGAACCAGCAGGCACTGAAGATGGGCATGAATGCAAGTCTGAAGAGGGCAAAATCTCCCAAGAGCATGCCAGGACGGTGAGGGTAGGGAGTGACATTCTTTTCCAGTAAAAGAGGGCAGCTGGGGAAACTCAAGCTCCATACGTTAACTTGCTCTGCCTCCATGCCTTTCAAAGGGCATAATGCTAATATTCCGAGTTGCCTTGACCACAGCCCTGCCCCTGCCAAGGGCCTTCCCACTGGCTGTACATCTGCCCTTGCAGTCACCTTCCCTGTGTTCCTGGCTGCTCCACCCAGCAGGTGAAGGGGCAGGAGCAGGAAAGCGTGTGAGTGTTTGGGAAGTACCTCACTGATCCTTCATGGGCTAAAAGTTCACTTCCTTGGACCAGGGAAATGAGTTTGTGCTACCCACCCAGAAGCCCTAGACATTGGCTATAGGAAGGGGTGGAGGGGCTTCTCTTAAAACTGGGAGTTGAAGGAGTGGCTCACCCCCTAAGTGTTGTCCCATTTCTGTAGCCCTTCTCAGCAGGGCCTTGACGCTGCATGTGACCCCCTGCATTAAAGTGCCCCGCCCACACCTACTCCACCCTCTTGTGCCACGGATTCTCATATCCTTTCTTCTGAACATCTGCTCTACCCTTCTACCCAATCCTTTCACCAGTAGGGATGGTTGGTAATAAGCAGTTAGGATAAATTCCTTTGAACTTAATTAGGGTCAGTGGAATCATCTCCTCCCTTTAAAAATCGGCATTTCCAAAGAACTTCTAAAACTCAAAATTTCAGGCATTATGGAGATTTTTAAAGCAGGCAATAGCACTCTTCAGAAAGAGCTTGACAACCACATTAATGTTTCCTCCTCAGCTCCAACAGTCCTTCCCCAGGCTTCTGCGGTCCTGTCCTCCCATGGCTGTGTCTACCTTTGTCCCCTGGAGGTTGTACTGCGCCCACCGGGCCACCTCGGCTCACATCTCTTTGACAAGGTATAAGGTGAGGTTTAAGGCTTAATCCGGATGCCCCTGCCCCACCCCTGCTCCCCAACTGTTCAGTCTTTGTGGAGGCCAGGAACGGACTGGAGGAACTGGTGTGCCTCCACACAAATGACCTATGACTCAATGGCAGCCTGACGCGGACTTGACTCAGTTGAGATGGTTGACTGCTCCCACGCAGGGAGTAACCTGCTGGGTTACTGGGTACCTCCTCCAGCCTTTGCTTGAAATACCACAACCCTGTGGAGAATCACTTCCTCCCCACACCCCTTCACCATCCCACCCAAAGCAGTCCCCTGTGCAGGATGAGGACACTCACTCAGGAAGAAGTATTTATGCTGGTGGTTGTACGGCATATACTTTTTCTTCTGTTTCCCAAGCTATGAAGAAAAGCAACCACAGATCAGTAGCTACAGACTAGTCACCCATCCCCTCCCCCTGTGACCTTGGCTTTGCCCTGCTCAGGAGTTTAGTCCTGCTCTGAGCTGTCAGCATGCCAATGCTATTGGAAGGCTCCAGTGGGCCCATCCTTACCTACAGTACCTGGCACGTGAGGGTCCAGGCTGAGATCTGGCAAGTAGCTCACTGGCCTATGTCCACGTGAGGCACGTG
The DNA here is from genome assembly GCF_030020395.1 of Manis pentadactyla. Lineage (NCBI taxonomy): Eukaryota > Metazoa > Chordata > Mammalia > Pholidota > Manidae > Manis > Manis pentadactyla. The sequence goes on along the minus strand of NC_080027.1, from coordinate 15,419,840 downwards.
CACAAGTGTCTGCAGGTCCTCAGGGCTCCTCATGTTCCTCCAAAGACACCTTCTTCCCTTCTTTTCTCCCATCTGACATCAGTCTCCAAGGACTCCATGGACCATTTTACCCCTATGCACATCAGTATCCCTCCACATGCAGCCCCTGATCTTCTCCATCAAAATCTTTTTTCTTGACTTCAACATGAGCTTTATAAAATTGCTTGAAAGCTAAGCAAAGTTTGGCAAATATTTGTGGAAAGAATGGCAGGAACAACTTGGTGATCTGAAGTCTCCAGCAAGGTTTTTTCCTCAGTTAGGTGGTGGTTATTTCATAAGCCTAACTGTTGAAGAGACGGGCTGGGGCCAGGAAGTCAGCCAGTCGGCCTTAACCCCTTGTGTGGGCACACAGGCATGACAGTAAGGCTCTGCTGCCTCACTGATGGCTCGGTTTATTCTTACCCCCATTATTTCTGGCAACCAGATGGCCACAGGGCACAGGAGGAGCTCTACCCCAAAGCAGAATGCTGGCTCATCCTCTCACATGTCCACCCACTGTTCTGACAGGCCGTTTATTGAGAGTTTATTCTGTGCATGGCACTTCTGCTAAATGAAACAGTATTTCTGTATTAGCTGATTTAGTCAACAAATTATTGAGAACCTACTATGTGCCAGGCAGTGTTCTAGGTGCTGAAGATACATAGGTAAGCAAAACAAAGTTCCTACCCTCAAGGAGCTTATAATCCAAGGAGAGGAAGCTGGTGATAAATTTGTAAACAGAGCTCAAGATAACTACAGATTAAAAACAGGAAAATATGACAGAAAATGAGGGAGGCAGCATTTGGTTAGGATGGGCAGATATGGCCTGAGAGGCTGACATCTGAACTGAGACTCAAATGATGAGAAGGAGTTAGCAATGCAAAAATTCAGGGGAAGAGCATTTAAAGCAGAGGGAACACCACCTAACTGAGGATGTTCAAGGGACGGAAAGAAGTCCAGTGTGCCTGGGAATAGTAAGCAACAGGGGAGAGTAGTTGATAAAGTCAGAAAGCTAGGGATGGTCAAATCATGTTGGACCTTAGAAAGCCCTGGTAAGGCCACAGTAAGGAGTTTGGGTTTTTTCCATGGGATGAGAAGCCACTGGAAGTCTTTCAAAGTATATGGCATGATCTGCTTTGTGCTTTAAAAGGCTCACACTAGTTGGAGGTGGGGGGAATGAAGTGTAGTGGCTAGGTACAGTTGCAGAGAGACCAGTGAGGAGGTTGGAACAATAATGCAGATTGGAACTGGACCACATGGGGGGATGGGAAGCAGTGGAAATGAAGTCAATAGATTTAGGATATGTTTTAGAGGCAGTATTAACAAGACCTGCTGACGAACTGGATGTGGGAGTGAAGTTCATCCCATCCCAGGCAACATTAACTGACAGGAAAGCCAGAAGACGAGGATCTGTCCTGTTTGGTGGGGTGGGAAGGCAGAACTCATGCCCTCTATTTTGGAACTGTTATGGAAGGGAGCCCCATCCCCTTGAATGGTGGACAAATGCTATTATGACCATAATAACTGCCCTGTTGTGTTGACTTTTGGAGGCCAGAAATGTTGTATTAGGGTGAAGTGTCCCCTGTACGTCCTGTTCTCCTTTACAGTTGAAAAGCTCCGAGGTAGGTGCCACTGGATCCACATGAGGGTCAGTGTACAGTTAAACTACCCAGAGGAGCTGAACCAAACACCAAGCAGCCTGTAACCCAGGCATTTATTAACGGGCAGCCTATCCTCAGACACGTAACTAGGCCAAAAATGGGGCTATTTTGGTCCTAGATCATTCTCTATTTTTAGTGTCTGCAGATGGGAGTTTTCTGAAAACCCTAGTACCTAGTAATAAAGGCAGTGATGTGAGAAGTGTCTTGTCCACTTAGCGAGACCCAGAGTGGCATGTTAAGGGGTCCAGACATGAGAGGCTCCCTGCTGGGCTCTCAGCCAAATGGGAGACAGACTCGGTTTGTACTCCTGGCCTCAAGCTGTGTTTGTACTCTGGACCACTGGTTTTCAGACACACATCTTACCTAGAGGTAAAATCCTCAGCGGGGCCCCAATGTGTAAAGCAGAAGCATGGGACCACCCCATGCTCCAGCTCCCTGAGTGACATAGTTTGAGAAGCCCATTTCACATTCTAGTTCCGCTGTCCGTGTTCATGTCTGACATTCCAGGCATTAGCTCTAATCTGTGGTCCTAACTACCCTGTGCCCAGGCTGGACCTGGGCTCAGTATGCTCACCTGGCTCCAGGTCTAACTGCCCACCCCTCCCCTGAGGGCCTGGAACAGGATGTCCTCCAAGCCACTGACTGGGCCATCGAGGCTATGCACAATGTAGCCATGTGGGATGGGGGCAGGTACAACCTGGAGCAGCAAGGAGTCCTCCAGGGAGCACGGGGCTGGGGAGGGGCCCTGTGCCCACAGGGAGCACGTGGGAACTTGGGGAGTTGGAGGTGACAAGTCTCCCTGTCCCTCCAACAGGAAACTGATCCACCATTGGAAAGAGACCTTTTCTTGAAGAGGTACTCCAGCCTCCAGCCCTTGAGCCCTGACCCCATCCATCAGTGACCCCCATATGGATGCCACTGCTGCCAGGCAGCCCAAGGGTGTGTGTGGCTCGGGGTCTGAGTGGGACAACCTGCCCAGCTCTGAGGACCCGGGGCAGAATCCTCCACCATGGGAGAGGTGAGAGCTCCCTGGGGAGGTGGGGGCAGGGACTTTGGCTTTGTGCAAAGGCTCTAAGAGTCTCCTCAGGTTGGTGGTGTGGCCCAGAGGGCAGGCCCAGTGGCAGCTGTTCCCCTAGCCCACTTCTGTCCTCCAAGGTCCCGGCACAGCCCTGCTATGCAACACCCACCACGCCACCCCCACCAGTGAAGCGCCGCAACTGCGAGACTCCCACCTTTTTTTTTTAACCCTCTATAGTGACAATAGAAGTGCTACCAAGAACCCCATGCTCTACCCAGTAAATTAACCATGCTGCTGTTGATGTAGCCACCTGAGCCAGGTAGGGCCAGGGCTGGTTCATCATCTGCCCACTGTATCATAACACACTGTTGAATGTGTAACAAACCAAGAAAGTTCCTTAGGAGTGGGGAAAATCAGGGCATTATGGACAGGTGGGGCCTAAGTCTCAAGCTAGGGGCTTCTTGTACAAGGACAGCCACTGCTGCCAAAACCTTCCCACAGAGGGAAAAGGAGAGCCAGGCTACCCTGAACTCATGCCTGGAACTGAGATGTTTAACAGTTTAATTCTTGGCATGCTGAAATGTCATAAAGTAGGGAAGGGGACCTGGCAGAACTCTGACTACAGCCTAGAGCTTTGAGACAAAGAGTTTTTAATGAATTTTTCAAAGAACTCTGCTGGCCATTCAAATACTCTCCTATTGCCTAGTGTTCACTCAACTTACCAGATCGCCACCCCTGGGCATTCTTCCTTTGGCAATTGCACTACGATTTTTGCTCATAACCTCAGATGGCAACTCAAACTCAACGCTGACCACCCTGGAAGTTAGACTGGGATCAGGGAGGTGGGAAAAAGTACTCAGTGAATGAATGTTCCAGGCACTGAGCATCAGAGAAGAGTAAGACATTCCAACCTTTGACAAGGAGGACACAGTAGGATATCAAAGTGTAAGCAAGGAATACCAATTGTGGAATACAACTGCCTGGGGTAGGAGTGTCTAAAAAGCATCCCAAGGAGGGCCATCCATCCCCTTTAAGGATAAGCAGGGGTTTGCACAATAATCTGGTTGTCTTTTGGAGCCTTTACAGCATGAGGCACCTTTATGTAATAACTCTTAGCTGACTTGAACTCACTAGGGAGGACAGGTGATTTTGTCCTGGGCAGCCCATTTACTGCCTATTGCCTCCTACAGCTTCCAAAGAGCCAACCGGCCCAGCCCCCAGTGTCACTCACACTGTCAGCATTATGAGCATTTCCCCAAAGCCCTGTGTGCGGCTAGTTCCCATTTGCCAGACCTTTCCACAGATACTTCAGCTCACCTCCACAGAGAGGATCTTCCCCAAGGCAAAGAAGAAGGGATGCATGTTGATGTCTGGGTCCTTGCGGAAACAGTTGGGTTTGGCATGGTGCTGGAAGTGCATGTGGTTCCACCAACTGGCAGGGGCCCCCTACAGAAAAGCGGAGACATAAGTTTGAAAGTCTAGTGTCACCCCAAACCCCAGGCAGCCCTTCACTGTCGGAGTTTCAGAGAGCCCCTCCCTATCCCATTGACCTTTAGGTGGCCAATCACGAAATGATGTAGCAAGTGGTTCCACGTAGAGGTGCCAAAGACGGACAGGTGCCCAAAGTCATGCTGCAGCCAGCCAGCCTGGGCCTGGGAAGAGAGGTTAGTGCTGAGAACAGCCTACCAGCCCAGCATCCCTCACACTGACCTCAGCAGATCCTCAGCCTCTACTTCTTCCTTCATCCACCTAGGCCTGTGATGGCTGCAAACCCTAACTGAGCACATCAGGAAAGGAGTTAGGAAGCCAGAGCTCTAACTCTGGCTCTGCCACTAACGCACACGAGAGTTGGGGCAAATCACTATCCCTTCCCTATTCTCCAGTTTCCCCAGCTCCAGAGTTCAGTGACTTATGGTGGGCTGAACATCCAAACTACAGAAAAGGACAGAGAGTGACAAACTCAGAGGCAAGTAGATGCTTGATAAACGGGTTTTGACAGCCAAGTGTTAGGGCCCAAGGATTACTAGCATGTTGAGCAATGTGGTGGGAGGGAGTCAAGCTCTGTTGAGAAAACAGAATCTTGGTTCTTGGTACACTTAGGCTGTGGCTGAACCTGAAACTGAGTTTCAGAGAAGGTTCTGCAGGTAGGAGGGAATCCTGGGAGGAGCAGCTGAAGAGGCAGTGAGAGACATGGTGCACATGTGGCTGCTGAGCAAATAAAAGTCACAGACCAGGGAATACATGTTCCCCTTCTGCACTAACTCTCCCACACACCCTCAGCTCTGCACAGGATTCCTTGGCCTTCAGAGGGGTACAAAGAGCTTTCTGTCCCCCAGGATAGAGGACGACAGCTATGCTCTTGAGAAGCCAGGGGCCTCACCTGAACTGTGGTGAGCATTACTGCACAGAGGAAGAAGGGCACAAAGGATGTCCCAAAGACCCAAAGAGTGAGCCAGGCAGCGACATCCAGCAGCAGGATATGCAGCAGGTAGAGCAGGAAGAAGATGGGGTTGGCCTTCAGGAGTCCCATCTGCTCCACTGTGGCCCGCAGCTCCCGGAACTCATCAGTCAGCTCTTTCTGTGGAAAGAAAGGTAGGGAGCGGGGGGAAGGGGCTGTAATTCTTCCCAGCTGCAACCCAACAGTGCTGGAGACAGGCCCTCTCACTGAGGTGGCTATGGGAAGTCCACAGTCCTGGGTAAAGATACCGCAGTACTGAGGAAGGACGACAGGAGGAGGTGCTATGGGATCGTGCCTAAGAGCACATGGTCTTTGGAGTTAAATAGACTGGGTTCAAGTCCCTGCTCTACTGTTTACTAACTGTGTGATCCTCAGCTTACCAACTCTGAGTCTTAGTTTTCTCATCTGTAAATGTGTGAGTATATGAAGTTATGCTTGGCACAGAGTAAGTGCTCAATAAATAGGTCTCAAGTTGATGATGATGGTAGTGGGGTGGCCTTGTTTGCAAACCATAGGTTGTAAAGCCCTGATCCCTTGGACCTGTTACCCAATGAATTCAGGAGAAGCAGGGACCTCAAGACTCCCAAGAAGTACTGAGTGTGGCCACCTGTGACCCTATCTAGGCCTTCTTTCTCATCCCTGCCCCTCAACAACCACAGGGTCTCCAAAAGACAAACAGGGTCTCACATTCTTAGTGGGTTCAAAGCTGGGCTCCTCTGGAGATAGTTCTCCAATCAGAAGCGAATTCATGTACTTCCTCACAAGGCCCTTGTTGATGTGGAATGCCACAAAGGGATCCTGCAAGGACAGGGAGAAGGCAGAATAGTGAGGAAGCCAGCCTGGCCCCCTGGACTCCTGGAGGACTCACACCAAGGCCACCCTCTCGTTCCAGCAAGGTGGCTACATCCCGGTTCAAACAGATATGACCTCCTTCCACCCAACTTCCCTCTGGGGGTGCTCAGACCTTTCCTATGTGTCCACAGTGCAGTCACCCAGCATCTGTGTTCTAGTAAAGGCACCACAGCAAGGAATAGGAAGCGTGGGTAGGGGGAACCACAGAAAGACCTGCCTGACTGGCTTTTCCTCGGGGTGTCTCTAGGGACAGCTTTTGCCCAAGAATTTAGGTATAGTTGACAACCTGAAGGGATGGGTGGGGCTGTAAGACTTCTTTTTTTGAGGGACTTTTAACAGGCCCCTCTCTGAGCCAGTGTTCTCCATAAAATGTGATCAGGAAAATTGCCTATGTCTTAGGAACTTGGGAACTTTTTGCATTTCTCCCATTTCCCTGTGCTGCGATCCTGGGTGTTCTATATTTTCCGTAGCACTCTGACCACCCCCTACCCCAAATTTTGGTTACCCGAGGTGACAAAATTCAAGTCCCTGCCCTATGGGGAAGAGGCAGGCAAGGCCAGAACCGAGGCGGAGCCGGCGGCCAGTGGCACCACACATCCGGACCAATCGCCGTCCCGGCCTCGGCAGGCCCCCGCCCCAAATCAACTGCGGGAAGCCCCAGCGGAGGGGCCGGCTCCGTGTGCGCATGCGCTGGTCGGCGTCCTTGCCGGCTGTCTGGGGGGCCCAGTGATTACTCGGGGTGACAAGTGTGTAGGCTCCAGCCTCGCCGCCTAGGCGGGCCCCGTCAAAGCATGGGTTGGGTCACCACCCCGAAGCGTCTATGCTCCGCGGCGATATAACGGGAACCCCAGAGGCGCACTCTGGGCTGGCAAGGGCAGAGGGTGGGGAACAGCGGAAGGGGTCAGGCTGCTCGCAGGGCACGGAGGGGAGAAGTGTGTAGAGGAAGGGGACGCAGCAACGCGAACGTTTCAACCTTTGCGTCCCACTGGTCATCCCCGGCTCTCCAACCCAGTAGGGAGGCGCCAGGTACCAGGTACCAGAACAGGTGGTCTAGAAAGGGAAGCAGCAGAGCCCAGGCTGGGGCGCGCGCTGACCCCTCAGTGAGGCCGAGGGAAGAGAGATACTACCTACAGCTGCGGGTAACAGCTGGAGACCCCGCTGGCCTGCGGCGGAGTGACTTCACTACAGGTTTCGAGGGCCGTTCCGGGTGTCCTTGCTAAGTGTATCCTGATGCAGGACCCCCACCTTCAGCATGCCGCTCCCATTCTTCCCTGTGCACCAGCAACCGTTAGCCCTCTCCGGCCGGTGAGGCCCTTCCCGGCCCTCCGGTCTTCACCCTGCAGGGGGGTTCCCAAGGCAGCGGGGCCCCGGGGAGCTACCCGCCTCAGCCCTCTCCTCAAGAGTTCCCTCCTCTGCTCCCGCTCGCTCACTCCGGCACGCTCAGTCAAGACGCGGCCGCGCTCCCCTCCCAGCCTCCGAGACACACAGAGACTCAGTCTCCCTGCCACAGAACCCTCCTTCCTATGCCCAGCTCTGGGCCTGACCACGCCTGGACACCCCAGACTCGGAGCCACAGACAGAGCGCACGCACGGCGGAGCGGTCCTTTGTGTGTGCACATTGCTGGCCTCCCTCCCCATTTTCCAGATTCGTTTCCACAGCCTTTCTCCTGCCCTTGAATCCCTTGCCCGCAGTACAGCTAAACATCAGGCAACAAGTACGCTCCGGCACGTACGCCTTTCCCCCGAATTAGTCGGTGTTTGGCCGCGGATGCCAAACTTCCTGTCTCGCGCACTGAGCCTCCGGCCGCGGCCGTCCGGCCCCGCCTCCTCCGGTGCCCCCGTCCGGTGGCGCTCACCGTAGCATCCTGCCCCGCGTAGTGGCTGATGACCCGGGAGCCCCCGGGGTGCCGGCGGGTGAACTCGCTGATGTTGTACACCTTCCGGTCGATCACGAGCCACCGCTCCTCCTCGCGCCCGGAGCGCTGCGCCACCTCGTCCCAGGAGAAGTAGCGCGAGGTCGGTCCCGGGGCTGGGGTCTTGGGGACCATCGCGGCCCCGCGACAAAGCGCGCGAGCCGGCGCAGGCTGTCAGGCGCGCGTTCCGGGCCCGAGGCGTAGCGCGCGCCAGCCTCACGTACTAGGTGAGCCGGCCCGCTAGCGCGCGCCCGGAGACCACCGCCCGCGCGCCGGGTTTTCAGCACCCGCGGCGCGGACTGCCTAGCCTCGCTGCGCGCGCTCCCATTGGTCGAGCCGCGTGGCGCGGTGAGCGAGCCCCCGCTTTCCCGCCGGGCCCCGCGCGGGCCGGCGGGCGCCGCGAGCGGGCTGCTGCCGGCCTGTGGGGGCGCGCCCCCTCGCGGGCTCCTTGGAGGGGTTGCCGCCGGACCCCGCATCCGGATCGCGGCTTTAGCTGCCAGGGGGCGCCGCGGCGGGATAACGCTTCCTGTGGAGGCTTCTGCGGGTGGCGGCCCCGAGCGAGCGAGCGGCCTGGCGTTCCGAGGTAGGCAGCGGCGCGCGGGGGAGCCGGTGGCTGGGGGGCCGCCGGGACTGGCGGGTTGGGGGCCAGGGGACGTGGAAAGCGGCTGTCCCCGGGGCCTCGTCCTTGGCCTAGGATCGTCCCCGCTGGTCTCCAGACGCTGACCTGATAAGCCGCCTCCTCCTCGCCGCGGTGCGTGGCCTGAAATAACTGTCTGAGAACCCTTGGCAATTATCTTGTTAACATAATTATGGTGTGTTGGTTTGAGGGCGGTGTTAGAGCTTTGCTCGTTATAACGTTAAATATGCCCCACAATTTTTGCAACCTTGTTTGCCTTTTTTGTTTTAATACTTGCTTTGTATTTAAAATAACTGGGATTCGTTAAGAAAAGGAAGTGTCCTTGACCTCCGGGAGGCTCTGTGTGAAGAGCCTGGGCCTGAGGCTGAAGCATGTCTATTCCATCTTGGAGGCACCTGGGACTCAGTCGTAAGGGGCCTTTAAGTAGAGAGTTTGGTGCCGCAGGTCTCTGGGCTTTAGGAAGAAATGAGAAAGCGCCTAGAGGCTGCGGGCGCCGATCAAGAAGCTGTCACAGTATGAAGACAAGCAGAGTTTACATACTAAATTTTTTTATTTATTCAACACTTTATAAAGTGCTTGCAATGTGCCAGGCACTGTTCCTAATATTTTACAAACATAAACTCATTTAATTGTCATAACAACCAATGACGTAGGAACTAGTATTAACCTCATTTACAGATGGAGAAACTGAGCCACTGAGAGGTTAAGTATTTTGATAGAGAACTATTAAGCAGCAGGGCTGAAGTTTGGAACCGGCCTGGGCTCTGAACTCCTACACTCTGCTGTCTCTCCTCTGATTGCACTTTGATGGACTTTGCAGCCACGGGAAAGGAAGCTGAGCTTTATCCTGAGCACTGAGCTAGAGTTTGAGCTCTGAGTAGTCAGGAGAGGCTTATACAGAACAGATTAGGAGAACAGTGACTAGATTTCTGGTAGAAAAAGACCTTCATCCATTCAATCCAAATTCCTCATTTTATAGATAAGAAAATTGAGGTTCAGAGTGGGGAAGGGACTTCCCAAGTTCCCACGTGGAATCTCAGCTGTCCTGGCTTCCAGTTAAAATGCCAGGCTGCTACGCCTTGCTCAGAAATGATGGTCCGTGTACAATCCCTCTGTACAGGCCATTTTCCTTTTTAAGAAAACTTTGCCTAACAACTTGGCAGTGTGTAACAAAAGTTAGAAAATGATTGGTACTCTTTGGTCAAGTAATTTCACTCTGGAAAATTGAGGGTAGAGCAGGGAGACTACAAACACTAACTGCAAGTCCTGACAGTAAGAAAATCAGCAAGCTCCTGGTATATATCAGCACAGTGAGGAACTACAGACCGATTAAAAATGACCAGGGTGTGAACTGCATAGATAGGTAAAAAATCCTCTGCAGTGAAAAAAGCAGAATCCAAAGCAGTATGTACTCACTGATTACAATTATGTGAGAATCCTGTGGGTATCACAGTAACAGAAGAAAGAACACTTCATAATTTATTTTTAAACATTAAGTTAATTTTTCTGTAAAGTTGCTTAATCTCATTAAAGAAGAAACAGGAAAAAAGACTTCTATGGTTATCCCTGTAGTGAAAGTGCTGTGGGATAGAAGCTTTTATGCTCTTAGCGAGAATGATTAACCTTTCTGGGAAAATAGTTTGGCAACTTTTTAGAATCTTAAAAATGTTAATTCCATGTTTAGGGATATAGTCTAAGGAAATATTTTTAGAAAAATATTTATAAATGAAAATATTCATTGAAGCAATATTTATGGTAGCAAAAAATGGCAAGTTTTCCATTGTGAGCATGTATTACTTTTTACAATCAGAAGAAAAGCTTTTTTTTTTTTTTTTTAAAGAAAATGCCACTTGTAGGGTGATTCTTTGATTAATCCTGTTACCTGAAACCATTCAGTGTTTCATTCAAACATTTATGGATTGTCTGCTCCTTGTCAGTTATACCGATAAGTGCTGGAAATACAAAGTCCATTACCACGTGGATCAGGCCTAACTTAAGTCCACTGGAGAAAACAAACAGACAAATCACTGATTATTGGTCACAGGACAAACGGAAATAACTCTTGCTGATTCTCAACATTTAAGCAGTTTGTGTGACATGAATTTGCATTTGTTTCTTTGCAAGTGTTCTTATGCCAGCACCATGTAGTTTGGCTACTTCCCTAACTAAATTGTAATCTGGGGCAGGGACTGTGAATTCTGTTCAGTTCTACCTGGCATATATTTACAGTACCCTAGTTGGAGTTCTTTGTGGAATCAATAAACTTGTTGAACTAACTGATGGTTTCAACCTGAAAAAAAAGGACAGCTTAGCAAGCATACAGCCACTAGGCAAATATCCTATTGTGCTCTCCTGTCCGTATGCTCCTACACAAATGGTCGTGCAGACTAAAAGATACACTTCCAGGCCTGAAAAGAGGGCCAGCTGGACAAATCTATTGCCGCATAGGCTCTGCTGATCTTAACTTGCTTTATCCAGAAAACGAATCACATGCTTAATTCCAAGTTGAAACTTGTTAATACTCCCAATTATTCTGGCTAAATTTACTAAGGGAACAGAGAGAAATCAGCTTAAGACCCTATACCAATTCTAATACACCAAATTTAAATAACATAACTGCTAAAGGCTATTGGAGTGATTTATTATGTGAGTTCAGATTTTGATCTGTTTTGAGAGGATATCACAAATATATAAAAGACTGGGCTGGATCCTTCAAAAAGTCAACCAATGTAGGAGGAAGAATACTGATTATGCTCAGCCCTTGCTACAGCCTTGTCTCGCTGAACAGCCTCAGACAATTAAAGATCAAAGCCATCTTCATAGTATCTAGGTTTCTGTGAAATTAGGTAATTTATGGGGACACAATGAGCTCATGCCTGGCACACAGTAAGCACTAATAAAATTAACTGAATCAGTCTTTGTTTTAAGAAAAATCATCTATAATAGCCCTCTAGATTAATGCCAAGTAATATATAATTACTAAATAATTTATGACATGTAGTGCTTCAACTAAAGAGAAAGGATCCAAAGATCACATTTCTATTAGAGACAAAGGGAGAAATAGAAACAGGATTCCTTCATTTTACCGCATTCTAAGAACATGGGAGATGGGGGATTAGGGGCTCATGAAATTTCCTTAATGTAATCTTATTACTGTTGTAGAGAGTATAGACACCTTACAAATGGTTATGTTAAACCCACTATTTTATAGGTAAAATGACTGAGATCCAAAGAGCTAGAGCCACACACAGAAAATAGGAAATCTGGGGCTGGGATGGGTAAATTCAGAATTCATTTATACCTTTTAGTGCCTCTGCAAGAGTTCCTAAACAGTGGATTCATTGAATGTATTTGATGTAATGCCGCCCTTGTTCAAGAGGAAGTGGTGGGGTCACTGTTGCTGTCCTTGCTTCACAGGGGCACGTCTTCCTCCTAGGCACTTAGAGCTGCCTCTGTAAAGTGAGAGAAGGCAAGCCAAAGAGATAGGCCTTAGGCCTTCAGATTTCCCCAAGGACTTGGTCTGCAGTGCCCCAGGCATCAGTGTCCGCTTTTTGCTGGTCTTTTAATGTAACTTGACAGTACAAAGGATCTCTTCTTAAAATTAAACAAAAATGCCAAGCTTAGAATACTTATAATGAGTAGATTGTTTATGTCACTGTAGCACGTCATCATATATATACCTAATATATTTAACCTTTTCCTTATTGTTGGACATTAGAAGTTTTTGTATAAATATTGCAGGGAAGCCATTGTTATTGTTGTTTGTCCTTGAAACCTTAAATCCCACATCATTGTTTATTATAAAGATGAACCCTGATCTTCATGATGGGCTTATCCATAATATTTGTTGTAGAAAGTGTGGGAACCAGGACCTCCAAACTTCTTGGATTCACGATAGGAAACAGCTACAGGCAAGATATGATCGTACTGGGTGAGGATTTCTTTGATCTTGGAAGGAAGCCTCCCTTACCCATGTGTTTCTGGTTAAAGACCACCAGAGCTTTGAAGATGAACTGGAGGATTGTATAAATCTGGGCCACGTGACCACCACCCTTCACACAGACTTAGATCCACACCAGCAAATTGCTCCTTGTTCTGAAGCAGAACAGGTTACAGTAGCTTGTATTGCAATGTGTGGGGTTGGGTCATTCTCAGGGGCCACCCATTTACTCTGCTGAGGCCATTGCTCCATGTGCAGTGCTGTCTTCTTGCATCCAAAGACCCGCACAGACTGCAGAGAGCCCATGGACAGCATGGCTGCCGGCAGAGACGAGAACCCCTCTCCCTGAGGCACTGCAACCAAAAGAGAAGTGTGATGAACATTTTAAAAAACATAGGTATTAATTTGTATTGTGAGCATTTTCTTAGGATAAGTCTACATATGTAATTAATGGATGAAATGGTGACATGTTTAGGCTCTTCTCCTTTGTTACCAAATTGCTTGTTAGCAAAGTTTATTTATTGAGCACTTACTATGTGTTCTTTAGTTTCACTGCAGCTGCTGTCAACCAGAACAAGAAAAGAATGCCGTTCTGCCACTCCTTGGTCAGCTGCTTCCCCTGCAATACTGTGAGTTCTAAACATACAGGAATGAAGCACAACCACTCTGGGTCTCTCCTGGGAGTCTCCCAATTACCCCACATTCTATCCAAATAACTGTAATATTAAACTACAACCAAATTCTTCTCTAAATGCATTTTGGAGTTAGAGAAGGATCCATCAAGTTCCAATAGGATATAGCAGGTAAAGGAGGTAATGGTAGAATAGAATAAAGGTTTGTATTTGAAAAGCCTGGGAGCTAAGCTACTCCATCTACTGCTGTGTTATAATGTTAAACCTCATATCAACCTCTCTGGTCTCAGATTCCTCACCTAAAATGAAGAGGCCAGACTCCTTCCAGCACTAAGCAGTCTGCTTTTTTGGATAAAAGTTTTACTTAGGATATGATGCCTACGGTCAGTGTTCACCTAGAGATAATGCTTTTGATAACATGGTTTCTTAGATAAGTTTCCCAACCTACCATTTAAGCCAACCAAATGTGACACTCTTACTAAATCTATGCCATTTTTGTTGTTGAAAATTATTGAGTGTTTCTCTGTTAGTTTGGCCTGGCCAATGTTATTAACTAAGGTAATACATGTATGGCATTTTCAGACACCTTGTGTCCTTTGAGCTTCATCATTTAAAAAACAAAACAGTAGGTGAGATAGGTTAGAAACCTCCATTTTTATCATGAGGAAACTTGAGGGTAAAAGAGGCTAGAAGGCCTACCCTCCTTCAGTTAAGTGATGGAATAGGAATACTAATGTGCTCTTGATTTGAGAACTCCCACCAGAAGGGCCAGACGCTGTTCCCCAGAACCTAGATCCATTGCTGAGCTTGTGACCTAGGCCTACTAAGCAGTGTCTCATTCCTCTAACAACAGTAATTGGTCCAAGGGGACATGTGACCTCAAGTCTATTAGAGTCATTCCCTGGGATTAATTCGCAGAAGTAAGGGGGTGGGGGAGCATTCTTTCTGCTGAGATTGTTTAGCAGGCACGCCATGTTTTCTGTCACATGGAGAAGACCTTTCTGTAGTGGAAAAGAATCAGGCCAACAGGGAAAGAAAAGTAAAGACAAGTAGAAAGCACTGAATTGCTGCTTCCAGAGGCTCTGGTTTTTGAAGCTGTTTGGTTCTGTGACCTATCAGGTTAGTCTTCAAGCTAGGTGAGCCAATAAACTAATATTTTTCCTTTCGCTACTTTGAATAAAGAAATGAACCCAGAACCTCTAGATCTCAGCCAGGGTCCTTTCTTCTAATGTTGATAATAATATTGAGTAGTTGAGCACCTATAATGTACCATGCAGTATGCAAAACACTTCACTTATTTACTGTACCAAAACAAATGTCCCAGTCCAGAAAGGCTAAATATGGAACCATGGAAAATAGAAACCTCCTACCCCATACTATAGCATCTAAACTGTCTTTCTTAAGAACAGGAGATTAGAGATTTTGTAAACATGTGGCCAAGTGGTTCTGCCCTGGCAAAGAAGAATACCTAACTGTGGGGGCAGTGCTCCAGGCTGTAGCATCCCCTTTTGCTGCTGTGATGGAGGAATTAATCTTTCCTCTGCCTCCTCCCTGCTAAATACTTCCTCATTCTTATCAGCAGTTCTGACTCAGTAAAGTACATTAAGTTTTTGAGAAAAAGACCCAATATAAGTGCAAGATCTTTTAATTGCTTAATTAATTTTTTTAAATGTCTAATCTGTTGCCCTCCCCACTTTGTAATTGAGGTATTACTGACATGTTAACATTATATTAGTTTCCAGTGTACATGATTCAATAGTTGCATATATTGTAGAATCATCACTACACCACAATATGTCTAGTTAATAACTAAATCATTTTAGATTGCAAAACTTTAAATGTTCACATCATTAGATTTAATTACTTTCAGGCTTCATGCTGAAAACATGAAGAGAGTTTCCCATTAAGTTTATATGTTTAGTCTAGACCACTCTTTTGGCTTCTAACTCACATACCCAGTACCTTCTAGCCACTTCCATTGGGGTGTCTTGCCATCACATCCAAATCTACATGTCCATGCCTGAACTTTCCATCTCCCACTTCACTTCCCAAACCTGCTCCCCTTTTGTTGTCTTCTCCATCCTTATTATTACTCTATTCACTCAGTGGGAGAAGGTAAAGACCTGGGAGTCATTTTTGAAACTTTAATCTTCAAGAGCTCACACAGTTGATTCAGACCAAGTCCTGCAGGTCATACCTCCAAAAATAACATAAATCTCCCTTTCCTCAACCTCTGGTGTCCCCACTCAACCGAAGCTATTGTCACTTGCTTGGATTTCTACAGTACTCTCCTTACTAGCCTTCTTGCCTTAATTCTCATTTGATTCTCTCCTATCAATTCCCCAAAGAGCTAGAGTGATCTTTGAGAATTTAAAGTTATTTTAGTTTACTGCTTAAAACCTGCCATTGGTTTCTCATTACCACTTAAAATTCATACTCCTGTGACACCTGCCTACATCTCCAGTCTCATCTGGTGGCTCTCTTCCCCTCACCAAGTACACTATAGCCACGGTGGCCTTTCTGTTCTTAAAACATGTGAAGCTCCTTCCTTAATTAGAGCTTTTGCATGGGACTGTTGCTTCTGCCTGAAACATGATTCTTTGCTTTTCACAGGATTCTCCACCATCTGTTCCCAATTTAAATTTAATTTCTTCAAGTGCTCCTTCCATGACTACCACTCTTTCTAAGGAAGATACTCCCCCCATTCTCCCAACTACTGCTTACTCATGATTTTAACATCCACTGTTTTCTTCTCACAGGATTTGTAATTACTTTGTTCTTTCTTTGCTTTTCTGTCTCCCTGACTGGATTACAAGCTTCATGAGGGAGAGGCTTTTTCTTGTTCCCTGTTACATCCCTAACATATACTCAGTACAATTTTTTTGGATGAATGAATAAAGTCAGTAAGACAAAAAAAAAAAAAAAGTGATTCAAGCAGGAGGTCATAAGATGAACAGAGATCCAATAAGCATGAGCACATGCTCAAAATCTCTCATAATTAAAAGGGGGAGTTTGCACTTTTCCTGTATCAGATTGGTAAAATTGAGAGGTTTAGCCACATCTCTGAGACCTGGCAAGAGTTTGGAAAAATAGTTGTGGAGATGGCAAATTAGTGCAGTGCTTTTAGGAAACAGTTGGAAATATCAAATTATAAAGCATATATCAATGACCCAATAATTCCAGAGATTATACAAGAATCCAAATAAATATATTCCAGAATGTTCACTGTAGCATTTTTGTAATAATAAGAATATGGAATAATAATAGGTAACACTGTGTTCTGGGAACCATTCTAAGCATTTCACATATAGTATCTCTCATACTTCACAGATACCTCTATGAAGTGGTTGTTATCCTTATATCCCATTATATATGTGGGGAAATTAACTGGTAACTTCCTAAAGACCCATAGCCAGTAAGTGGTAGAGCTAGGAATTTAACCCATAGCTGCACACTTAATCGTTATGCTATGCTATCATTTAGAACAACTAAGTGTCTATCAAAGTAGGGAACATGTTACATAAATATGGTATTTGAAATTCTACACTTTACAGCTCTCATACCATAAACAACTGCAAAACTGGACAAAATATATGAAGTGACTATTTTTGGACAGTGTAGAGTAGGCAGTATAAGATGATGATCCCCAAGTGAATGGGGGCATACAAAATGAACCCCACTGTCTTCCTGGCTTTCTACTTGATGTTACCTTCTGGTGCTATAGTGAGGTAGAATCCAAGCAGAGCACACCAGAGATTAACATTTGAAGCTGTTGAAGCAGCTGGGATTTGTGGGTCAAGGTATTAGAATATCGTACAGAAAAGGAGCTCCAGCACTCTGCATATGGCATATCTGCATTTAGCCAAATACTAAAGACTTAGGTATGTGCCATGTGAGACTTCACAAGCCTGGCAGAGAACTGCTACTGGATCTCAGAACACTGGGAGATATAGGAGTTCCTATTAGCCAGAATCAAGAGACCTCATTAATCACAGAGCATTTATTTGAGAACCCAGAAAGGCCATACATTAGGAGTAGGGCTACTCTAGTGTTAGACCATGTGCCACTCTAGAGTTTTACAATAAAGCTTAAAAATAAGCCTCAGTCAGCAGAACAAAAGGGCATCTTACAGTATGGGAGAATATATTTTGTAAATGATATATCCTACAGTATGGGAGAATATATTTGTGAACGACATATCCAACAAGGGGTTAACATCCAAAATATATAAAGAACTCATGCCTCAATACCCAAAAAGGAAATAACCTGATTAAAAAATGGGCAGAGAGGATGTGGAGAAAGGAGAACCCTCCTACACTCCTGGTGGGAATGTAAATTAGTTCAACCATTGTGGAAAGCAGTATGGAGGTTCCTCAAAAAACTGAAAATAGAAATACCATTTGACCCAGGAATTCCACTCCTAGGAATTTACCCTAAGAATGCAGGATCCCAGTTTCAAAAAGACATATGCACTCCTATGTTTATCGCAGCACTATTTACAAAAGCCAAGAAATGGAAGCAACCTAAGTCTCTAATAGTAGATGAATGGATAAAGAAAAAGTACATATACACAATGGAATATTATTCAGCCATAAGAAGAAAACAAATCCTACCATTTGCAACAACATGGATGGAACTAGAGAGTATTATGCTCAGTGAAATAAGCCAGGCGGAGAAAGACAAGTACCAAATGATTTCACTCATCTGTGGAGTATAAGAACAAAGTAAAAACTGAAGGAACAAAACAGCAGACTCACAGAACCGAAGAATGGACTAACAGTTACCAAAGAAAAAGGGACTAGGGAGGTTGGGTGGGAAGGGAGGGATAAGGGGGAAAGGGGCATTATGATTAGCACACATAATGTGTGTGGGGGGCATGGGGAAGGCAGTACAACACAGAGAAGACGAGTGATTCTATAGCACCTTACTATGCTGATGGACAGTGACTGTAATGGGGTATGTGATGGGGACTTGATAATAGGGGGAGACTAGTAGCCATAATGTTGCTCATGTGATTGTACATTAATGATACCAAAATAAAAAAAATGGGCAGGGGATATGAACAGACAATTCTCCAAAGAAGAAATTCAGATGGCCAACAGGCACATGAAAAGATGCTCCACATTGCTAATTATCAGGGAAATGCACATTAAAACCCCAATGAGATATCACCTCACACCAGTAAGGATGGCCAACACTGAAAGGACTGAGAAGAACAAATGCTGGCAAGGATGTGGAGAAAGGGGAACCTTCCTACATTGCTGGTGGGAATGTAAACTAGTTTAACCATTGTGGAAAGCAATATGGAGGTTCCTCAAAAAACCTCCACAATAGTGTGGGGTATGAGGGGGACTGGATAATATGGGTGAATGTAGCAACCACATTGTTTTTCATGTGAAACCTTCATAAGAGTATATCAATGATACCTTAATTAAAAAAATAGGCCTCAGAAGAATCAAATTTATATGCCAGTAAATTAACTGTCAACCAAAGTAAGATACAATACCCTTTAAAGGAAGGTAACAAAATCCTGACACTCAAAAAATTTAGCAGTCACAATGTCTAGCATAAAATGTAAAATTGCTGGACCTGAAAAGATCAGGAAAATGTGACCCACAACCAGAGTAAAAATAAAAAGGCAATAGGAATTGACCAGTAGATGGCAGAGATATTAGAAATAGCAGACAAGAACATTTAAACAGCTGTTATAAATAAAAGGATTTAAAGGAAGTGATTAACACACCAGGTAGACAGAAAAACTCATTAAAGAAATAGAAGCAATAAAAAAATGTGGAAATTCTAGAAGTGAAGAATATAGCACCTGAAATACAAATCACTGCATGGAATTAATAGCAGATTGGAAACTACAGGAGAAAAGATTAGTGAAACTGATGATAGGAACATAGGAATTATCCAGATGATTTCACTCATCTGTGGAGTATAAGAACAAAGTAAAAACTGAAGGAACAAAACAGCAGCAGACTCACAGAACCCAAGAATGGACCAACAGTTACCAAAGGGAAAGGGACTGGGGAGGATGGGTGCTTGTCTGCTCTTTCTAATATCTCTGCCATCTACTGGTCAATTTCTATTGTCTTCTTTTTATTTTTACTCTGGTTGTGGGTCACATTTTCCTGATCTTTTTCACCCAACCTCCCTAGTCCCTTTTTCTTTGGTAACTGTTAGTCCATTCTTTGGTTCTGTGAGTCTGCTGCTGTTTTGTTCCTTCAGTTTTCACTTTGTTCTTATACTTCACAGATGAGTGAAATCATTTGGTACCCCACAGGGTGGGGTGAGGTGGGGTGTGGGGAAGGCTAAAAAAAGAAAAAAAAAGACCATTGGACAACATAAAATGGTCTAACACATGTGTAAGTGCCATCCTAGAATAAGAGGAGAGAGATTGAAGTAGAAAAATTATTTAAAGAAATCATGGCTATCAATCAATATTAAAAGATTGAAATTGTGTCAAGCATCTTTTCAGACCACAGTGGTATGAATCAAGAAATCAATTACATGAAGAAAACCAAAAAACCCACAGACACATCAAGGCTAAATAACATGCTTCTAAATAACCAATGGATCCATGAACAAATCAGAGAGTAAAACAATCTATGGAGACAAATGGAAACAAACACATGGTTCAAAATATGTGGGATGCAGCAAAAGTAGTTTTAAGAAGGAGGTACATAGCAATATAGGCCACCGTCAAGAAACAAGAACAATCCCAAATAATCTAAACTCACAACTAAAGGAACTAGTAAAAGAACAAACAAAGCCAAAGTTAGTAGAAGGAGGGACGTAATAAATATTGGAGTATAAATAAATAAAATAGAGAATAAGAAAACAATAGAAAAAAATCAATGAAGGCTGAGAGCTTGTTCTTTGTGAAAAGAAACAAAATAGACAAACCCCTAGCCAGACTTATCAAGAAAAAAAGAGGACACAAATAAGCAAAATCAGAAACAAAAGAGAAGTTACCATTGACACAACAGAAATTCAAGGAATTATAAAAGAATTCTATGAAAAATTATCTGCCAATAAATTGGTCAACCTAGAAGTGGACAAATTCCTAGAAACATACAATCTCCAAGAATGACCCAGGAAGAAACAAAATCTGAAGAGACCAATTACAAGGAATGAAATTGAATTGGTAATTTTTAAAATTCCCAAAAAACAAAAGTCCAGGACCAGATGGTGTCACAGGTGAATTCTAACAAACATTTAAAGACGAGCTAATACCCATCCTTCTTAAAATATTCCAAAAAATAAAATGGAATACTTTCAAACTCATTGTATGAGGCCAGCATCACAATAATACCAAAACCAGACAAAGACAATACAAAAAAGAAAATTACATATCAATATTCCTGATAAACATAGTTGCAAAAGTTCTCAACAAAATATTAGCAAACCAAATTCAAAAATACATCAAGGATCATATATCATGACCAAGTGGGATTTATTCAAGGAATGCAAGGATGGTACAATATTTTTAAACCAATCAATATGATATACCACATTAAAGGAAGGATAAAAACTATATGATTATCTCAATAGATGCTGAAGAAGCATTTGACAAAATTCAACATCCATTCATGATAAAAACTCAACAAAATGGGTATAGAGGGAATATACTCAACATAATAAAGGCCACATACAACAAACTCACAACTAACATCATACTCAGCAACAAGACAAGAATGCCCCCTCTCATCACTTTTATTCAGCATAGTACTGGAAGTCATAGCCACAGCTATCAGACAAGAAACAGAGATAAAAGGCATCCAACATGGTAAGGAAGAAGTAAAACTGTCACTATTTGCAGACGACATGATACTATATATAGAAAACCCTAAAGACTCCAACCAAAAAGCTATTAGAACTAATAACTGGATTCAGTAAAGTTGCAGGATACAAAATCAACATACAGAAATCTCTAGCATTACTATATACTAAAAATGAACTCCCAGAAAGAGAAAACAGGAAAACAGTTCCATTTACAATTGCATCAAAGAGAGTAAAATACCTAAGAATAAACATAGCCAAGGAAGTGAAAGACCTATACTCTGAAAACTGTAAGACACCGATGAAAGAAATTGAAGAAGACACAAATCAATGGAAATCTGTCCTGTGTTCATGGATAGGAAGAATGAATATTTTCAAAATGGCCATCCTGCCAAAAGCAATTTACAGATTCAGTGCAATCTCTATCAAAACACAAGGGTGTTTTCCAGTGAACTAGAACAAATAATCCTAAAGTTCATATGGAACCACAAAAGACCCCAAATAGCCAAAGCAATCTTGAGAAATAAAAATAAAGCTGGGGGTATTATGCTCCCTGACCTATCCTACAAAGCTATGGTAATCAAAACAGGATGGTACTGGCATAAGAACATACCCATAGATCAATGGAGCAAGATAGAGAGCCCAGAAATAAACCCATCCATACATGATCAATTAATATATGACAAAGGAGGCAAGAATATACAGTGGGGAAGAGACAATTTCTTTAATAAATGGTATTGGGAAGACTGGACAGCTACATGCAAGAAAATGAAACTGGATTACTCCCTAACACCATATACAAAAGTAAGCTCAAAACAGATTAAAGACCTAAATATAAGACGTGAAGCCATAAAACTCTTAGAAGAAAACATAGGCAAAAATCTCAAACATAAGCATAAGTGTCTTTTTTTCTGGGCACATCTCCCCAAGGAAGGAAAACAAAAGCAAAAATAAACAGGTGAGACTACAAAAAACTAAAAAGCTTCTGTATAGCAAAGGACACCATCAACAGAACAAAAAGGTAACCTGCTGTATGGGAGAATATATTTGTAAATAATTTATCCAATAAGGGGTTAACACCCAAAATATATAAAGACCTCACACATCTCAACACTAAAATAATCCAATTAAAAAATGGGCAAAGGACTTCACTATTTTTCCAAAGACATACAGATGGCCAACAGGAACATGAAAAGATGCTCCATATCGCTAATCATCAGGGAAATACAAGTCAAAACTACAGTGAGATATCACCTCACACCAGTTAGAATGGCCACTTCCCAAAAGACAAGAAATAACAAGTGGTGGCAAGGATGTGGAGAAAAGGGAACCCTCTTACACTGTTTTTGGGAATGTAAGCTGGTGCAGCCACTGTGAAAGGCAATATGGAGGTTCCTCAAAAAACTGAAAATAGAAATAGAAATACCATATGACACAGTAACTCCACTTGTAGGAATTTACCAAAGAAAAAATCACTGATTTGAAAAGATAGATGCACCCCTATGTTTACTGCTGCATTATTTACAATAGCCAAGATATGGAAACAACCAAAGTATCCATCAATAGATGAATGGTTAAAGAGGAAGTGGTACATATATACAATGGAATATTATTCAGCCACAGAAAGAAGGGAGGAAGGAAATCCTCCCATTTGTGATATGGATGGACCTTGAGAGTACTATGCTAAGTGGAATAAGTCCCACAGAGGAAGATAAAGACTGTATAATCTCTTGTACGTGGAATTTTTGAAAAATGAACTCATAGAAACAGTAGCTTGGTGATAGCCAGAGTTGGAGTGAGGTGGATGAGGGAGAAATGGGTGAAGGTACAAACTTCTAGTTGTAAGATGAGTAAGTTGGGGATCTAATGTACAGCATGGTGACTATAGTTAACAATACTGTATTGTACATTTGAAAGTTGCTAAGAGAGTAGATCTTAAAAGTTCTCACCATCCACATACACAAAATTAACTATGTGAGCTGAATGTGTTAACTAACGTTATTGTAGTAATCATTTTGCAACATTACATATATCAAATCACCATGTTATATGCCTTAAACTTATATGTCAAATATATCTCAACAAAGCTGGGGGGTGGGTAATGAACAATTTGATTGAAACATGGGCAAAAGACTTCAACAGACACCTCACCAAAGAAGATACACAAATGGCAAGTAAGCACATGAAAAAATGTTCAACACCATACATATTTAGAGGACTGCAAGAACGAGATACACCCTCACATTTATTACAATGGCAAAAATCCAAAACACTAATAATACCAAATGCTGAAAAGGATGCAGAGCAATAGGAATTCTTATTCATTGTTGGTAGGGATACAAAACAGTACAGTCACTTTGAAGGACATTTCTCATGGCTGGGAAGTCCAAGATCAAGGTGCTGACTGACTGGGTGTCTGGTGAGAAAGTCCACTCCTAGATGGCTGTCTTTTCACTTTAACCTCGTATGGTGGAAGGGTCCAGGGCTTGTTTTATGCCACAAATCCCATGAGGGCTCTAACCTAATGACCTAATTACCCATTAATCCAACACCATCATGTTGGGCATTAGGACTCAACATATGAATTTTGGAGTAAACACAAATATTCAGTCCATAGCGTACTTTGTGATATCAATTATATGACATTCTGGAAACGGCAAAATTATGGAGACAGTAAAAAGATCAGTGGTTGCCAGGGATGAGTAGGTGGAGGACAGGATTTTTAGGGCAGTGAAACTATTCTGTATGATACTATAATGGTAGATACATGGCAATATACTTTTGTCAAAACCCCTAAAACTGTACAGCCCTGAGAGTGAACCCTAAAATACTGACTTGGAATGATAACAATGTGTCCATATCGGTTAATCAGTTGTAACATGTTCTGCTGCTGAGGGTTACTGATAGTGGAGGAGGCTGTGTGTGTGTAGGCACAGGGGCTTTATGGGAATTGTACTTTCTGCTCAATTTTGCTGTGACCCTAAAACTGCACTGAAGAATAAAGTATATTACACTAAAAAAAAAAGACTTTAAAAATCTAAAACCATCTGTTCTGTCAGATAGTCCCACCTTGAATCAAAATGCTGGATGATCTCTGTAGTATCCACTTTCCAACTAGGACCTTGAGAAAGTCATGTGACCACATTAGGGCTTGATTTATTTTCTACTTGAAAACAAAGAGTTGGGCTGTATGAGTGGTTCAGGTGCTTTTGAGTTCTTCATGAGAAACAAAAATAGAAATCAGTGTAGGGTTGTCAACTTTTCATTTTGTCAAATAAACATATTTTTTAAATTCCACCATCTACTGTTTCCTCTTTGTTATAGAAAAGATTTTAGTACAAATAAATTGGGATACAATTCTTTAATAAAAGGCAATTATTTCAATTGAATATACATTTTATTTTTATAAATGTGGTTTTATGGAAAATTACACTTTTCTTTATTTTTCTAATTTTGTCATTAACTGCTGAAAACATCTGGTATCAGTTTGTAGACTAGCACTTGAGCTAAGTAAATGGTATCTTGTAACCCTAACATTTGGAGACTTTATGCACACATGAGTTTTGTGTTGCAGAAGGGTCCACAGTACACATCCTGAATGCTGGTCCTGAGCAAAAAAAAAAGCTATCAGTGCTGAAGCCCCTGCCATATGTGCTGGGCATATTATTGCTAATACTTGAAACAACAATATGCGGAAACAGCAAGTAACCTTCCCAGAGTCATACTGTGGTGGTAGCAAGACCAGGACACAGACCTCGGCCTGTCTTAACTCTAAAACCCATATTGTTTCTGCCCTCAGATTCTGGTTTTATCCCAGCTGTCTCTTTTTTTCTGGAAATAGCACCCTTCTCTTCCAAAAATAGCTCCTTCCCCCTCTCCAGCATGTGGATTATTTGAGATCAATCTCTAGGCCATAGCTGATTCATTTAGGCACAGGAACTGATCTAAGAAGGTAGTGCCAGTCAGAGTTCTTCCTCGAGTTTGAGTTTACAGTTCGAGAGGTTAGAAGGCATTACATCCCCATGCAGCAAGCCAGAGGGTCTAAGACTGAGTAGTTTTCAGCAGTCTGTCCACCAGAAACAGTCTGTAAGGAGAGAGAATGGAGTGATATCAAAGAGAAATAGGGGAGAAAACTGGCAGCCTTCAAGTCCCTAATCTACTTGTTCCCAAGACCCCCTCCATGCCCACCTTTCTGTGGTTAGATAGTTCCACTTTCCCTTGAGTTTAGTGAGGCAACAAATGTTGAATTTTCCTGAGCCAGTTCAAGTCTTGTCACCTGCAGCCAGCACAGCTTAGATCCTAGTGCTCATCTTTCTCCCCAGGAAGGAGGTGGCACCATATTATGTGGACTTCAGAGTAGGATCCTTGAGAAGATGTGGACAAACAATGCTTCATGGTGTCAGCGCTTTAGAAACTGTCAGAAGTACTTACATTAAGCCACTGCAGAGGGGACAAGAGACTTGGCTGTTGTCTCAAACACCAGACAATGTATTAGGCTGTTACTGTGCCAAAAGACAAAAGCCTTAGATCTCTTTGAGAGAACAAAACAACAAGCCCTGTGTGTTCATTTTCAGTTCAGTTACTTTTGAAATAATAAAAAGAAGTGCAATTTATGAACCAAAACACTTCTCCACCTGTCATGCTTTATAATTCTAACATTTTATAATTGTGTTTATTTTTAGGGACTTATGTACATTCACAGGGTTCAAAATTCAAAAGGTCTGATAAAGAACACAGTGAAAATTTTCCCTTCATCTCTGCCCCTGATCTAGTCCTTCCTATCCCCCAGGCAACTGATACAACCAGTAATTACTGTTAAAATATATCTCTGGAATTATTTCCAGATATACTGTCCACACATATATGTTGGCTTTTGCTGCATGATAAATCACTCCAAAACGTAGTGGCTTAAAACAACAAGCATTTGTATCACTCAAGGGCCAGCTGGGTAGTATTGTCCAGGCTTACTCACTGAGGTGGATGGTCTTGAATGGCCTCTGTCACTTGTCTGGCAGTTGGCAGGCTATTTGGACTAAGGAGTCTTCACATATCTGGAGTCGACTCAGTGTCAGCTGATGGGACAGCCATGCATCTTCCATCATGCAACAGGCTAGCCCAGCCTCACTCATATGATGACAGAAGAATTCCCAGCAGCAAAAGAGGGAACACACCACAGCACAGGCACTTTTCAAGCCTCTGTCTCCGTCATATTTGAAACTTTAAGCACATAAAATCAAAGCAAATAACAAGTTCATATTCAAGGGGTTTGGAAAAATAGACTCCACATCTCAAAGGAAAAAGCTGTAGAGTCACACTGCAAAAGGCCTTTGTGCAGGGATGAGAAAAGTTTGTGGTATTTTTTGCAGCCTACAACAGCATATGTTTGTGACTTTGACTGTAGGTATGCATGTACAAGCATGTGTGTGTATACTTTTTCCTGTTTTTTTGCATAAAGGACAGTATACAGTATACTATTTTATGGCTTTTTATACATATTTAAAACCTGTTTTACAAACCTAGATGTCAGTCAAAACATGAATGTTCATAGCTTAGATGGTAAAGACAGATTGTGTAGCTAATCACTTTGACAAGAGAGTTGCTATCTCTTTATGTCAAATGGTAGGAAGCTCAAATGGAGGGCTCTGTAATTTACAGCAGAGAACAGAACAGACTTAACTTTAGTTTTACTTGGTACTTTGACCCCAGTTGATTCCTGAGCTAATCAAGGGTCTTGGTATAGTTCTCTAAGATTGGAAAGTCAGTTTCTCACAGAAGTACCCATTCACCAATCTGAATGATCAAAGTACTTTTTGGTCCAAAGATTTCCTTCATAGTCTCCAACCAATTAGAGCTGATAACCTCAGAAGAAGACTCATTTCTTCATTATCCTTTATCTGAGAGAGCCCTTGTATTGTCCTTCTTTGGGTCTCAAATGATACCTTTTCTGGAAGGCCTTCCCACCTAATACAAAAGAGTACTCTACTTGACTCCTGGCTTACTCCTCCTTCTCAACTTTATTCTTTCTATAGCATAGTCACCACCAGACATACTAGATATTTATCTGTCTGTTATCGTTTATCTCTAGGAGGGCAGGGACTTTCTCTTGTTTACTCCTGTATCCCCAGCACCCAGAACAATGATTGGCACTTAGGAGGCTCTTGATAAGTATTTTTTGAGTAAGTGAAAATAGTATTTCACAGTTACCTTTCTAAGCCCTAGTTACCTCATCTTTAAAATGGAGGTTTTTAATACCTCCTCCATTAGATTTCCATGTGGAGTTAAATGAGTTATGCATGTACCACACCTGATACAATGTATGACATCTACACAAACCTCCACTGGTCAGTAAATCAGAAGATGTGCACATAGCCTTCACTTACATAAGGGCATAAATGTTCATATTAGCAAGTAGTACATCTCTTGGGACATTTGAACTTTGGTATGGATCAAAACCTTGTAAAAATAGGAAAGTCAGCCTTTTATAAGGTTACTCTGGACTTCCCCTGCAGTATAGCAGAGTGAACATGTGTGTGTGTCTCACCAACTCGTGATATTCCATTAAAATGAAATGAAAAAGAGACAGAAAACTAAACTAATGATACTGAGGAAAACAGAATGGGCCACCAATGGACAAGGAATTTCTTTTTCTTTTTTTTTAAATTTTGGACATAGAGTTTAATTACCCGCTAGACCATCCCCATGGAAATGTGGCAAATGGATGGAAACAAGGTTCTTAAACTTAGGAGAGAGGCAGGCATTTTTAGTTCAGTTTCGGTTTAGGCATTCATTAGACTGGACTACTTTTTAACATTTAAAATAAAACTTTTTTTTACCATGATAAACAAAACACTGTATTAAAACTGATTTCTGGAATTTCCCAAATTATTTTTTTAAACATAATTTAACCTTTTCTTTCTATATTAGTTTAAATGTAAAGTTTTCTTTGGCAAATTTATCCAAAATACTAAATTTTCATTTTAGAAATTAGTTTATATTTTTATAACAGAGGCCCTAAATTGATGTTCATCAAGATACCTTTCTCTAAGCTCTAATAGTTTATACCTTCCATTTAAAATATATAAGTATCTTTTAAGTTGTCATTCTCAAAGATATTCTTGAAAAAATTATGAATTAAACACCTATAAATTCTTCTTCAATGATGCCCAAAGTCAGTAGAAGGAGGGACATAATAAAGATTAGCAGAAAAAAATAAAATCGAGAAGAATAAAACAATAGAATCAATGAAAGCAAGAGCTGGTTCCTCAAGAAAATAAACAAAATAGATAAACCCCTAGCCAAACATATCAAGAAAAGAAGAGAATCTACACACACAAACAGAATCAGAAATGAGAAAGGAAAAATCACTATAGATACCACAGAAATACAAAGAATTGTTAGAGAATACTATGAAAAATTATATGACAACAAACTGGGTAACCTAGAAGAAATGGACAACTTTCTAGAAAAATACAACCTTCCAAGGCTGACCAAGGAAGAAACAGAAAATCTGAACAGACCAATTACCAGCAACAAAATTGAAGCGGTAATCAAAAAACTACCTAAGAACAAAACTCCTGGACCAGATCACTTCACTGCTGAATTTTATCAAACATTTAGTGAAGACCTAATACCCATCCTCCTTAAAGTTTTCCAAAGAGTAGAAGAAGAGGAGATACTTCCAAACTCATTCTATGAGGCCAGCATCACTCTAATACCAAAACCAGGCAAAGACACCACAAAAAAAGAAAATTACAGACCGATATCCCTGATGAACATAGATGCAAAAATACTCAACAAAATATTAGCAAACCGAATTCAAAAATACATCAAAAAGATCATCCAGCATGATCAAGTTGGATTTATGCCAGGGATACAAGGATGGTACAACATTTGAAAACCCATCAGCATCATCCACCACATCAACAAAAAAAAGGACAAAAACCACATAATCATCTCCATAGATGCTGAAAAAGCATTTGACAAAATTCAACATCCATTCATGATAAAAATTCTCAACAAAATGGGTATAGAGGGCAAGTACCTCAACATAATAAAGGCCATATATGACAAACCCACAGCCAACATTATACTTAACAGCGAGAAGCTGAAAGCTTTTCCTTTAAGATTGGGAACAAGACAAGGATGCCCACTCTCCCCACTTCTTTTCAACATAGTACTGGAGGTCCTACCCACGGCAATCAGACAACACAAAGAAATAAAAGGCATCCAGATTGGCAAAGAAGAAGTTAAACTGTCCCTATTTGCAGATGACATGATATTGTACATAAAAAACCTAAAGAATCCACTCCAAAACTACTAGATCTAATATCTGAATTCAGCAAAGTTGCAGGATACAAAATTAATACACAGAAATCTGTTGCACTCCTATATACACTAACGATGAACTAGCAGAAAGAGAAATCAGGAAATCAATTCCATTCACAGTTGCATCAAAAAGAATAAAATACCTAGGAATAAACCTAACCAAGGAAGTGAAAGACCTATACTCTGTAAACTACAAGACACTCATGAGAGAAATGAAAGAAGATACCAATAAATGGAAACACATTCTGTGCTCCTGGATGAGGAGAATTGTCAAAATGGCCATCCTGCCTAAAGCAATCTACAGATTCAATGCAATTCCTATCAAAATACCAACAGCATTCTTCAATGAACTAGAGCAAATCATTTTAAAATTCATATGGAACCACAAAAGACCCCAAATAGCCAAAGCAATCCTAAGAAGGAAAAATAAAGCTGGGGGAATTATGCCCCCCAACTTCAAGCTCTACTACAAAGCCACAGTAATCAAGACAATTTGGTACTGGCACAAGAACAGAACCATAGAACAATGGAACAGATTAGAGAGCCCTGATATAAACCCAAACATATATGGTCAATTAATATACGATAAAGGAGCCATGGACATACAATGGGGAAATGACAGCCTCTTCAACAACTGGTGTTCGCAAAACTGGACAGCTAACATGCAAGAGAATGAAACTGGATTATTTTTTTAACCCCATACACAAAAGCAAACTCGAAATGGATCAAAGACCTGAATGTGACATGAAACCATAAAACTCTTAGAAGACAACATAGGCAAAAACCTGAATATAAGCACGAGCAACTTCTTCCTGAACGCATCTCCTCAAGCAAGGGAAACAAAAGCAAAAATGAACACATGGGACTACATCAAACTAAAAAGTTTCTGTACGGCAAAGGACACCATCAACAAACAAAAAGGCATCATACAGTATGAGAGAATGTATTTGTAAATGACATATCCAACAAGGGGTTAACATCCAAAATATATAAAGAACTCACATGCCTCAACACCCAAAAAGCAAATAACCCAATTAAAAAATGGGTGGAGGATATGAAGAGACAATTCTCTGAAGAAGAAATTCAGATGGCCAACAGACACATGAAAAGATGCTCCATATCACTAATCATCAGGGAAATGCAAATTAAAACCACAATGAGATATCACCTCACACCGGTAAGGATGGCCAGCATTGAAAAGACTAAGAACAACAAATGTTGGCAAGGATGCAGAGAAAGGGGAACCCTCCTACACTGCTGGTGGGAATGTAAGCTATTTCAACCATTGTGGAAAGCAATATGGAGGTTCCTCAAAAACTAAAAAATAGAAATACCATTTGACCCAGGAATCCCACTCCTTGGAATTTACCCAAAGAATACAACTTCTCAGACTCAAAAAGACATATGCACCCCTATGTTTATCACAGCACTATTTACAATAGCCAAGAAATGGAAGCGTCCTAAGTGTCCATCAGTAGATGAATGGATAAAGAAGAGGTGGTACATATACACAATGAAATACTATTCAGCCATAAGAAAGAAATCCTACCATTTGCAACAACATGGATGGAGCTAGAGGATATGCTCAGTGAAATAAACCAGGCAGAGAAAGACAAGTGCCAAATGATTTCCCTCATTTGTGGATTATAACAACGAGGCAAAACTGAAGGAACAAAATAGCAGCAGAATCACAGACTCCAAGAAGGGACTAGTGGTTACCAAAGGAGAGGGGTGTGGGAAGGCAGGTTGGGAGGGAGGGAGATGGGGATTGAGGGGTATTATGTTTAGTATGCATGGTGTGGGGGTCACGGGGAAAACAATGTAGCACAGAGAAGGCACATAGTGGATCTGTTGCATCTTACTACACTGATGGACAATGACTGCATTGGGTTATGGGAGGGGACTTGATAATATGGGTAAATGTAGCAACCACGTTGTTTTTTCATGTGAAACCTTCATAAGAGTGTATATCAATAGTACCTTAATAAGAAAAATTTTTTTTAATTCTTCACTTCTGTCAAAGTATAGCAATTTGTCACCTAACCCATACTGGTCTATCAACTGAGTAAGGTCGAGTTTCTTGTTTTCCTCAGATATAGCTGACTGCAACTCATAAAGCAACAGCTGGCTACAGCTTTTTTCTATTAACAACTAACTGTAACTGAGAAAGGTCATTCTTTGATCTATACATTTTGACTAGTTTTAGCCTCCAGGGAAGGTCTTTCTCCTGTATCTGCTTCACCAGTTTTGGTTTTTCTTCATTTAATTCTTGTTTGGGAAGATTCTCATTCACAAAGTCATCCTGGAGATCACTACATGACCCAGTGTCAACTGACTTAGATTCACATGCATTGATATTCTTGAAGGGATTTTTTAAATATGTATTTTCAGATTCATTGTCTATATGTTTAACGCTTTCTCAAAATTCCAAACAGTTTTCTTCTGTTGAACATGCTGGTTTTTCTGAAAAGGTCTTATTTCCTTCATTTTCTACTTTAAGATGCTTTACCACATTGGAACAGGAATTAAATGAAGATCTAGTTTTCCTTAGTTGTTCTCTAAGTGTTGCACTCATAGGTTGTCTTCTTGAACTACTCGTGCAGGGAGATGGTAGACTTGTCGCAGGCCTGTGGAGTGCTAGGTAAAATCACAGCTGAGTCTGATGGACTTTCCATCTTGAAAATGAAATGTTGGTTTACGTCTCCCTACGCCTTTCCCAGTGCAGAAAACGTGTGCAGCTGAAGCCGTGAGCTGGTCCTGCTCTGGGCTGGACAAGGGATTTCACTGATTTTCCAGAAGTTTATAAAGTAAACAGAAATGTCCTGGTGGTTGAAATGGGGTGGAGGAGACCACAACCAAGAATAAGCACTGGACGATAGAGCCATTTTACTGAGCAGAATCCCAGAAGTAGGGTACTGGACAGAGGGTGGAGCAGGATTAATGGAAGTCAGTCTGTTGAACTGCACCTATCAGCTGCTCACACCTGCATGGCCCTCTCACTCCACCTTCACTCTTGTGCCAGTAGACAGCCAGCCATTTAGCCCCAGACAAAAATCCGGGGTAATATTCTCCAAAGAAATGGAATGAACTGCAGCTAAAGTGTTGGTGCCCCAGAGGAGTGGGTGTTCTGCCAGTTAAGGCTTTGCCACAAGCCAAAAGCTAGCTTCTTGCCCATTCATCCCATGCCGACCAACAAGCCCTACCCAGGTACAAAAGTGGACCAGGCAGAAGGAGGCTTTGTGGGGAGAGGAAATGCCCACTGGCTACCAGAATAATCACCCTTGCCTTCAGTAATAAATGTTGTCTACTTGGCTGTGCCACAGTTTCCAGATCAGACATTATCCCAGATGTTACTATGTTTTTTTTATAAGATTGACAATCAGTAGACTTTAGATAAAGCAGATTGTCCTTCATAATGTGGGTGGGCCCCATCCAACCAGTTGAAGGCCTTAATAGACCAAACACTGATTTCCCCCCAGCAAGAGGGAATTCTGCTGGAAAATGGCCTTCAGAGCTGAACTGAGCATTGGCTCTTTGTGTGTCTCCAGTCCTGCCCACCCTGCAGATATTAGAGTTGCCAGCCCTCATTATCATGAGAAGCAATCCCTTAAAATGATCTGTCTCTCTCTGTCTATATATTCACATCATGTTCTGGTTCTCTGGAGATCCCTGAATAATACAGACAGATATCTCTGGTTCTCTCCAAGGGACCTCCTGGCTCATAGAAAAGACAGGTATTTGCCAGTAGACATTAGAGGGGATTAAGTTGAGACAGTCATTCTATGCCAAGGAGACAGAGATTAAGCCAGTGAATTGCTTGTCATAACAGAGGTAGTTTGAGAATGGGATGTGTGCAAGCACTGAAGTCTCCTCTGCCAGCTTCCAGCTGGGGGGCTGAAAAACTAGCCTGAGCATTGGAAATGTGGCAATGAGGAATCAGACTCTAAGGAAGAAGACATTAGAACCTTCCCCCACTCAACTGACTCATCTCAAAAGTGCAAAATGTGCCAAGGTAAGGTGTGGGTCTAAGGGAGCTAAGAGGAACATGCCTGGGTGGGAAATCACAGAGGGCTTCTCTGAGGAAGCGGTATTTAGCTACAATCCAAAGGAGGGGTAGGAGTCACCTAGGAGTGGAGAGAGCCTTCCAGGTAGAGGGAACAGCCTGTGGGAGATCCCAGGCTGAGAGGAAGTTTACAGAATGAGGAGTCAGGGCTGGAGTGAAGTGGGTGAAGGAGAGGGTGGTGGAGCTGAAATGGGAGAGGTAAGCAGGGGAGGTGGGTAGAGTCTTGCTGGTCTATGTAAGGTATGTGGGCACTATTTGAAGGCCCATGCAAAATTATTGCCCAGTCTTCATTGAGAAAGTGGCCTGAGTATGTATTCAGTTAGTTTTTCCTGTCCCTCCTCTCCTGCAACTCCAATAACATATGTGAGAATGCTCGGTATTTCCATAGGTTACTGATGCTCTGCTCATTTTTTGTCAGTCTTCTTTCTCTCCATTGTTTAGTTTTGGACAGTTTTTATTGATGTTTTCAAGTTCGTTGATCTCTTCTGCAGTGTCTCTAATCAGCTGTTTATCCCATCCAGTGTAGTAGTTTTTGTCTTATCTATTGTCGTATTCATCTCTGGAAGTTCCATTGGGGTCTTTTTTTATATCTTTTATTTCTCTCATCTTGTTCTGTCTTCCTGTAGCTTCATAACAAATGGAGCATATTTCTAATAGCTTTTTTATATCCTGGTCTGCTAATTCCATTATCTCTGTCAATACTGGGTCTGTTTCTATTCATTGATTTTCCTCCAGGATGTGGGCCATATCTGCTGCCTCACATGTGTAATACTATCTGCCAGATTGGCTGCCAGACACTGTCAAGTTTACATTGATGGATGATGGATTTTATTATACTCATTTAAATAATGTTGGGCTTGTTCTGGCATGCAGTTAGTTACTTGGAATCAGTTTGATTCTTTGGGGAATTGCTTTTAAGCTTTGTTAAGGCAGGGCCATAGCAGCCTTTCATCTAGGGCTAAATTGTTCCCACTACCAAGGTGCTGACCTGTGTGTTGTGAGGTCTTTCCGCTCTGTCTACTGGAACCATTCCCAGCCCTGTGTGTGTTCCAGGAATTGTCCAGCTTTACAGCCTGCTGCTGGTTCTTTCCCTGATCTCAAGTAGTTCCTCTCACACTTGTTCTGGTCACCTCTTAGCCAGAGGCTCGAGTTCTCCTGCAGTGCTCCATGCAGCAGCCCCTGGTTGACATGGAACTTTGTTGTGAGTTGACAAGATGAGTTTGGGATGGAAACAACGGTGTTCCCTTTCCTGCTCAGAGGCCTTGGCCAGGGCCCCTGGCACATGGCTCCTGCTGTCCATGGTCCTCTGCTCACTTTCTCATTTCAGCAAGAAGGCTTTCTAAGGATAAGATACTATGGCCCATGAAAGATTTTTTAACCTGGACTGATATTGCTTAGGTGAAACAACAGAAAATGGCATTTTAAGTAATCTGTGTCTGAGGGGTCTCTTCTGCAGTTCTGTTCTGGGATTGTTCCCTGAACTGAAACCCATAAGCTGACCTCTGACTTACAGTCCTTTGCTTCTGTGATAACATGAGGGAATCTGGTTTTCTGACTTACCTGACTAAAATCCACAGAATTCAGTCCTGCGAGCATGTATGAACATCGTATTTTCACACAGCCTCTCTGGATGAGTTTTATATTTTTCTTCCTTTTTTTTCTCTTTCTGTAGCAATGGCAGGGCCAGTGAGATGAGACTGGGCCACAGCAGATACTCTGGAGCACCAAGACTTAGGGCCCGATGTTGCAGATTGACATGGCAGAAACTTCTATGGACAGATTATTAAGGGAAATCGGCAGGGGGGTTATCTGTACTAGGAAGCTAAATCCCTTGCTGTTCTAACAAGAACATTAGTGACTTGACAAAGCGGGAGGGATACCCACAATGGCGCACCTATTAAAGGAGAGACCCTTTATTTTATTTCTTTCTTAAATTGAGATAACATTCACATAAAATTAACCACTTTAAAGTATAATTTTGGAGTATTTAGTACATTCACAATGTTGTGTAACCATCATCTCTATCTGTAGTTCCAAAAGGTTTTATCACTCTGAACAGAAACTGTACCAGTATGCAGTCACTCACTGCCCCCCACTCCCCCAAGCCCCTGAGAGGAGCCCTATTTTACATAGGATTTCTGAGTGCCTGGGTTGGCACTAAGAATATTTTTTTCTCAAGGACTTTGAGGCATGGAGGAAAGAATAAGCATGAACTTTGGGGCCAGACAGGGCCAGGTTCCAAAGCCAGCTTTATCACTTATCTGGGTAACCCTGGGCTAGTTGCTTAATTTTTCTGAGCCACAAGGAATGGATAATATCTATTTGATACTCAGTGTTGAAATATCTGGAGGGGAATATTTCTTAAGAATTGAAAATCAGGTATCGAGGCTGCTGGTCCTTGGGTAAATGTCAAAGAGCAGCCCTTCATTCTTCAGGGTCTCTATGGAGGGCTCTGGGAAGCTTGAACATGGTCCTGGTGTTCTTCCATTGACCGTTAGCAGGAAAGCCTTGGGAACTTATATTCCAGCATATTTCAGGACATCAGCTTCTACTTCCAATAATTAGTACCATGCTTGGCTCATAGATACTCAAGAATGAATGAATACATGAGGCAGTCATTACCTACTCAGGCAATTCTCGAGACGTCTTGGGAATTGAGTCTGGGTGTTAGTCAAGGGTCATAACTAGATCTGTGGGAACCATGGACTCCCAATAGGGCAGGTGGGAATAGCCTTTTAGGGTTAGCAAGTAACATTACCCCTGTGGAGTTCTCTGCCTCTTAGACTCTTCCACTGGAGTATCATGATGGCAGAGGAGAGTGAGTGAGACCCCTGGGCATGGGCCAAGTTCATCCTCTGGCCTTGTGTACCCTCAGAGGTACTGGCTTCCTAGTCTAGGAGGCCCAGCAAAGGCAAAGTCACTGGGCTCCCCACCCTTCCCTGATGAGCAGAACACTCCCATGTTCTCAGGGATCTCATAGTGGGCATTTGTCATTCTTGATCACAGTGGTTGCCGTGCTTTTCTGGGTAGCAGTCTGTGAAATCCATAAGTGGGTTATGAAGGTTGAGGACAATCTGGTTATGGGTTCCCTGGCTGGAGGAACAAACTGACATGGGCTTTAGAGCCATTGGGGAGTATACAACTTTGTAGAGGCCTAGCAACCTAGCCTTAGCAAGCTGCAGAGTCCCAGGGTAAACTCAGAACTGGTCCTTCAGAGCTCTTCTGGACGTAGCCAAGCCAAGCCAGGGGGCTGTGGGCCTCGAGCTCCTGGCAGTGATCAGGTCTGGCCTCGTATATCCAGTGAAGACAATTGTTTCCATTCCCAATGCTCAGATATAATCTGACCTGCTTTAGAAGTCCTAGCAAGAGGAGAGGTTCCAGGAATTGGGATGATCTGGAGCCTGTTTCAGTAATGCTGGTAAAGTCCCAAGAATGTAATTCTGGGGTCTTGGGGGAGTCTCACAGGTCAGCAAAGCTGTGACTTATTCAGAAGACATGGTTTGATGGATTTCAGAGGTTTAGAGAGAACAGGTTGGGTTTCTTAGAGGTAGAAGAAGAGGGGGTGTGGCAGGCTCGGCTAGATCCAGGGTCAAGGCATTTCCTGTGTGAGTTTTGGGGCTCCTCTTTTATTAGAGTTCCCCAAAATCTTGTCAAAATTCAGTAACAACCTCCTTGCTATTTTCTGGCAGGTGAGCCACAGCCCACTGATGGCTTATTAGCCAGAAGTCTGAGTAAGGTCCTGTCATTAGTCTTCCTGAAAGGCTCTTTGCTTGCAGAATGAATGCAGAAGGTGGATGTCATCAGCAACTGTGGAACCACTTCCCAAGCCTTGGGTCAATCTCTGGAGAGCACTTCCAGAGGGAAGGGGGGCCAGGAGCCCTGAAGACCAGTGGGCCTTGGTTCACC
Source organism: Manis pentadactyla (assembly GCF_030020395.1). Taxonomy (NCBI): domain Eukaryota; kingdom Metazoa; phylum Chordata; class Mammalia; order Pholidota; family Manidae; genus Manis; species Manis pentadactyla. The sequence continues at coordinate 15,382,632 of NC_080027.1, read as the reverse complement.
CACCCATGTGAAAAAATGGCCCTAAACCTTCTACTAGGGAGGACTTGTTTCTCTCTCTCTCTCTCTCTCTCTCTCTCTCTCTCTCTCTCTCTCTCTCTCTCTCTCTCTCTCCCTCTCTCTCTCTTTTTGCTCTCCATGGACTTCCAGAGAAACATGGGGCTTTTTGTTCATTTAGGGATAAGTCAGCCTCAACATCTGTCCGGGTAGTTTCCCCTGCGGGTTTGTGTAATGAGACCCATCTTCTGGAAAGCAAGGAGGCAGTGAAGGAAGGCACACAGTACTGTGTGAGTGGGAGAAGGGGAGAAGGGGAGGACACCTAAGGATGCAGAAGGTAGGCTGCCCACTCTAGGATGACACATTCGCAGAGAGGGCTACAGGTGAGGTGGGGAGCATTATGACAGAAGCTAGACACAGATCAGCCGTGGCCAGTGAGCTGTGGCCAGGGATTTGGACATTTTTCCAGCAGAAATGAAATATCCAGGACAGTTTTAAGTTGCAGAGGAGTACGATTGGACTTGCCATGAAGGACCTTACTGGCTACAGTGTGAGAAAGGCTGGTGGTCTAGATTGGCGTAATGGCAGTGGAGTGAAATGAAATGCTTGGACAGGGTTTAGTGTCCGTTGAACGCCGGCAAAAAGAAACCAGTGGTGATTTTTTGTCTTGGGTGAAGAGTGGTGCTATTGGCTGAGGGAAGAGGGCTGTGGGAGCAGGCTGAAGGAATATGATGAACTTAAGTTTGGATAGTCTGAGTCTGAGAAACTTCTGTGGTTCCCAGGCAAGGCTGTCCAGTCAGCAGTTGGAGAGAGGCTGCTGGTTAGAGACACAGGTCTGAGGGCCGTTGGCTATCGGTGAGTGAGGCTGAGGAGCAGCTGGGCCACCTCAGGGACACGGTGGAGGGAGAGGGAGATCTGGGCCAAGGCCCTGAGGGAGGACCACAGTGAGGTGCTGGGTGGAGGAAGGGGAGCCAGCAAAGGAGACTGAGAGGCCGCTGGGAGGGAAGGAGGAAAACCAGGAGAGTCCTGGCAGCCAGGGCAAATGTTCCAAAAGGAGAAAGTGGGCAACAGTGTTAAACACTTCCAAGAAACTATGAACACGTTCACTGTGCTTTGTAACATGGGACCATAGGTGATGGTCTTAGTGAGAGCGATGGTGCAGTAAAGGTGGACACAGATGTAGCAAGCTGAGACCTAAGAAAGTGGAGAAAAACACAGAGGACCCTGTGGGAAGTTTGGCTGTGAAGTGAAGGTAACAGGGCTTCCCTTGGGGACATGGAGTTGGGAGGCTGGTTACAGAGATGAGAGACTTCAGCCTTGTTTATATGCTTAAGGAAAGGACCAAAGAGAGAGCAGATTCATCAGTCCCCACTGAGGACATCTGGGTGTTTCCAGCTATGCTCCAATAACAGGGCAGCCTCATATGCACATCTTACACACTTGTCCATTTATTTCCTTGGCATAGATTCCCAGAAGGGGAACTACTGGGTCAAAAGCTATATATATTCAAAATTTAGTTATTACAATATAATGAATAATAAGAATACATATTTGGTCATTCATATGGCCAAATATATATTTCCCAGGTATATTTGGTCTTCATCCACAGTTCCTGAAAATACTGCAGTCTTAAAGGTAAAATGGTGTCTTGTCATGTTGATGAAAGACTTTTGGACCTCCACCCAAGGATGTGGGCTGGAGGTTGAATCAGTCAATGGCCAATGATTTAGTCAATCACTACTACGCAATGAAACCCTCTCGAAACCCCTGAGAAGAGCTTATTGCTCTCCTGAATCCTGGTTTTCTGGCAATGAGGGCTTCTATGCTTGGGGAGCCAGAATGCCTTCACGTACCACTGAGCTAGGCCCCAAGCACCACAAGGATACAAACTCCTTTGAGACCTTGCCCTATGTATCTCCTCACCTGACTGTTAACTTGTATCGTTTAAGCTATCCTTTACTAAACTGGTAAAGGTGTTTTCCTGAGTTGTATGAGCAGCTCTAGTAAATTAGTTGAACCTAAGGGGAAGGTCATAGGAACCTCCAGTCTGTAGCTAGTAGGTCGGAAGCACAGGTAACTGCCTGTGGCTTATGACTGGGGGTGGAGGGCAGTCTTGCAGGACAGAGTCCTTAACCTGGGGAAACTGGTTCTGTCTCCAGACAGCGTCAGAATTGAGTTGAATTCTCAGACACCCTGATGGTGTTTGGGAATTGGCCGCCCAGGAACCCTAAAGGAGTTATACTGTTGTGTATAATACCATTATTGTTGTATAGGAAAATAACCATAGTTGTATATTATCAAATTGCCCTCCACAAACTTTGAACCAATTTAGGCAACTTTTTATTGGTAGTGACTCCTCACAAGCTTTGAATTACATCCATTTTTAAGATCTTTGTCAGTATGATTGACCAAAAATATTTGTCAATGCTATTTTTATTGCTTTTCTTTGGATACTAATGACTTTAGGGCTCTTCTCCTATGTCATTGACTCTTTTTATTACTTTTTACTTTTTTTAAATTTAGGTATCATTAATATACAATTACATGAGCAACATTGTGGTTACTAGATTCCCCCCATTATCAAGTCCCCACCACATACCCATTACAGTCACTGTCCATCAGTGTAGTAAGATGCTATAGAATCACTACTTGTCTTCTCTGTGCTATACTGCCTTCCCTGTGACCCCCCCCATTATGTATGTTAATCGTAATGCTCCTTATTCCCCTTATCCCTCCCTTCCCACCCATCCTCCACAGTCGCTTTCCCTTTGGTAACTGTTAGTCCATTCTTGGGTTCTGTGAGTCTGCTGCTATTTTGTTCCTTCAGTTTTTACTTTGTTCTTATACTGCACAGATTAGTGATATCATTTGGTACTTGTCTTTCTCTGCCTGGCTTACTTCACTGAGCATAATACCCTCTAGCTCCATGCATGTTGTTGCAAATGGTAGGATTTGTTTTCTTCTTATGGCCGAATAATATTCCATTGTGTATATGTACCACATCTTCTTTATCCCTTCATCTACTGATGGACACTTAGGTTGCTTCCATTTCTTGGCTACTGTAAATAGTGCTGCAATAAACACAAGGGTGCATATGTCTTTTTGAAACTGGGTTCCTGTATTCTTAGGGTAAATTCCTAGGAGTGGAATTCCTGGGTCAAATGGTATTTCTATTTTGAGTTTTTTGAGGAACCTCCATACGGCTTTCCACAATGGTTGAACTAATTTACATTCCCACCAGCAGTGTAGGAGGGTTCCTCTTTCTCCACATCCTTGCCAACATGTGTTGTTGTTTGTCTTTTGGATGTTAGCCATCCTAACTGGTGTGAGGTGATATCTCATTGTGGTTTTAATTTGCATTTCTCTAATGATTAGCAATGTAGAGATCTTTTCATGTGCCTGTTGGCCATCTGAATTTCTTCTTTGGAGAAGTGTCTGTTCAGCTCCTCTGCCTATTTTTTAATTGGGTTACTTGCTTTTTGTTTGTTGAGGTGCGTGAGCTCTTTGTATATTTTGGATGTCAACCCCTTATTGGATATGTCATTTATGAATATATTCTCCCATACTATAGGATACGTTTTTGTTCTACTGATGGTGTCCTTTGCTGTACAGAAGCTTTTTAGTTTGATATAGTCCCACTTGTTCATTTTTGCTTTTGTTTCCCTTGCCCGTGGAAATATGTTCATGAGGGAGTTGCTCATGTTTATATTCAAGGGATTTTTGCGTATGTTTTTTTCTAAGAGTCTTATGGTTTCATGACTTACATTCAGGTCTTTGATCCATTTTGAGTTTGCTTTTGTGTATGGAGTTAGACAGTAACCAGTTTCATTCTCTTACATCTAGCTGTCCTTTTGCCAACAACAACTGTGGAAGAGGCTGTCATTTCCCCATTGTATACCCATGGCTCCTTTATCATATATTAATTGACCATATATGTTTGGGTTAATGTCTGGAGTCTCAATTCTGTTCCACTGGTCTGTGGGTCTGTTCTTGTGCCAGTACCAAATTGTCTTGATTACTGCGGCTTTGTAGTAGAGCTTGAAGTTGGCAAGTGGATTCCCCTGCTTTATTCTTCCTTCTCAGGATCACTTTGGCTATTTGGGGTCTTTTGTTGTTCCATATGAATTTTAGAACTATTTATTCCAGTTTGTTGAAGAATGCTGTTGGTATTTTGATAGGGATTACATTGAATCTGTACTTTGCTTTAGGCAGGATGGCCATTTTGACAATATTAATTCTTCCTACCCAAGAGCACGGGATGAATCTCCATTTATTAAGGTCCTTCTTTTTATTTCTTGAATTGCTAGTTAATATCCATCATCCATCTTTCTATTGGGATGATAGTCCTCATTTATCTATAATAACTCTAACTCTTTTATCTATAAATTTATCATATGTCATTTAACTTTATATTTTTCCATACCAAAGTTGAAATCATTTTGTAGAAAACTCTATCAACTTTTTCCTCTTTGTTTAGAACTTTGTTTAGAACAGTGTTGGCAGCCTCACCTGACTGGCAAGAGTGTCACTGTATTTCATTTTTTCCTATTTTTCTCTTAACCTACCCTTCTCTTCTACACCTCATTGGTGTCTGCAGATGGAAAAAAGGCAATGTGCCTTTTGTGCTCTTGCACCTGGTGTCTTTGGACTTTTCCTGGGGTGAGCCAGGAGACTGTGAGTCGGCTTGCCTTGGACTCTGGCTGAACAACCTCTACATGGTACACAGGCAAAAACACATGCTGTTTAGTCACTGGGTGAAGTGGGTGAGGGCCCCTCAGTGAACAGTTTCTACTCCCTGCTGAAAAGTTCCCAAAGCACGAGTTAAACAGCCTGAACCCAGCAATCCTGGAGAAGGCCCAGATGTCTTGGACCCTGCCTTCAACCTGCCTGGGAGAAATACTATAATGAACCCTCCTGTAAGTATTACTGTTGTTCATCTCCAAGGATTTGGGAGGTGATGGAGGTAAACTGTCAGGTGCCCTTGTTGCCACTTGGCAATTCTCAACTGCTTTCCTCCCTTGCTGTCGCTCCCCTTGTCCTTCAGTGACCCCAGTGCTTGATTACAGGCTGAGATTAGGGGTTGTCAAAAAATGTGATTCCCCATTGTTGGGGGGAAAGATGTCAGAGACTAGTATATGGGAGAAAAGGGAAAGAGTAGTTTTCACCTTACTTACTATTATTTTGTAACAGTAGAGAAAGTAACATAATGGACTCTTATCCCCATCAAGCAACTTCAACAATTTTCACCTCATGGCTGGTTTTATTTCCTCAACATCGCACATACCTCTCCTCCACAGTATTTTGAAGCAAATCCAAGACATAAAATTTTATCATCTGTAAATATTTCATTATGTATCTCTTAAAGAAAAAATAAACCCCAAGACCATTATCACACCTTTAAAAAATTTGACCATAAGAGAAGACAGTTTTTATGTGGATGGAACATAGGATAAGTAGTGGGAAAATATGTTTTTTTTAATTTGCTGTTCAAAACCTCAAGCAAGATAGTTAATTTTACTATACTTCATAGTTACTTACACATCAAAATATTTGCCTCAAATCAATAACATTGGTCATATTTACAGAAAGGCTTTCTTTTACTAAAATATTTTTTTAAGTAGCTTTATGTCTTAAGCTCTCAAAGTACCTTTATCTGGCATTTTATTTATCTGTTTAACTAAGGTAGGGAAAGGTAAGGAGTATCTTTCAGATAGAGAAACTGAAGGCCAGAGTGGTGGAGTCTTGTTCATGGTTGTAGGAAATCAGGGGTAGAGCCAGAATTAGAAGGGGCTCTTGTGTGAGGTGAGAAGCCTGCAACAAGGAGAGCAGGAGAAGAGAGTACCTCCCCACCCCCTGCATGCACCCTTGACAATGGGCAGAAGGGGAGAGGGAGGGGCAGCCGTCCAGGGCATCGCCCTTGGTCCCTCTGCTTCCCCAGTGGGCAGTGCAGGCTGGCAGAGTGTCCCTGGGGCAGGGACTCAGGCTGCCCCACACGTCCTGTGCCTGGTAGATTTGGCACATGATCAGTAACACTGGTTGTATTGAAATTTTAGGAAAAAAACAACAACAGCAAAACAGTGGAAAGAAAAAGATCAGGAATAAACTTTCAGTGCTCAGGTGGAACTTGGGGATCAGAAAGTCCAAACTCCTTTTGTAGTTAAGGAAACTGAGGCCCAGAGAGGGGAAGTGACTTTGCTAAAGTCACATGGTGAGCCAGGGCTGACAAGGCCTCCCCACTGAGTCTTTCCAGCCTCTTAATTCTAACTGGTTTTCTGTAGGGTAGCAGAGGTGGGCTGAAGTGACCAGAGAAGAATGGGAAGGGATCTCTTCAGTGTCTTCTTCCCCAAAGTTGGTAAGATGCCAGTCCAATCATTTGTGGTCTGAAGGCATGGGAAACACTCAGCCTGTCCTAGCCATTTTGATTCCTGGGTCCCTGCAAGTCCTGCTTTGAGCTTTTCCAGTAGCCTTCCCCCAAAAGTTCTGGCCTCAGAGGGGTAGAGAGGTAGGTTTTGAGTAGCTCCTAAAAGACTGTGTCTTTGATATTGAATAAGTGTTTCTGCTTTGTCTAATATTAATGTTGCCTTTTTGATTTTGCATTTGCATTTGCCATCCTGTTAATTTTTAAACTTTTGGGGTCATTTTGTTTTAGGTGAGTCTCCTATAAGCAACCCATAGTTTGACTCTTATTTTTATTCCATTCTGAGTCTTTTCCTTTTTCTTGGAGGAACTTAAGCCATTAATAATTATTGCCATATCTGATCTGTATGTGGTCTGCCTCCCCAAAACCCGTAATCCCAGTCTTATCGTGTGGAAAACATCAGATAAATCCCAGTTGAGGTACATTCTACAAAATAGCTAATCAGTACTTCTCAAAACTGTCAAGGTGATCAAAAACAAAGAAAGTAAGAAACTGTCACAGCCAAGAAGACCCTAAGGAGGCACAATGACTAACTGTATGGGGCATTTTGGATAAGATTCTAGAACAGAAAATGGGCATTAGTTTAAACTGAAGAAGTCTGAATAAAGTATGGCACTTAGTTTAGTTTTTGTTTGTTTTAAAAAAGCTTTTCCACAAAAAAACTAGGCCCAAATTGCCTTACTAGTAAATTATACCTAACATCCAAGGAAAAAATAATGTCAATACTACTCAAAACTTTCCAGGAAATAAGAAATAAATAAACACATCCCATATAAAAAAATTAACTATAAAAGAAGCATAAACCTAAATGTAAGAACTAAAACTATAAAAATCTAGAACAAAAAGTAGAAAATCCTAGTGACTGGCTATCCTGCCTAAAGCAGTCTACAGATTCAGTGCAATCCCTATTAAAATAACCAATGGCATTCTTCAAAAAACTAGAGCAAATAGTTCTAAAATTAACATGGAACCACAAAAGACCTTGAATAGCCAAAGCAATCCTAAGAAGGAAGAATAAAGCTGGGGGGATTACACTCCCCAACTTCAAGCTCTAGTACAAAGCCACAGTAATCAAGGCAATTTGGTACTGACACAAGAACAGACTCACAGATCAATGGAACAGAACAGAGAGCCCAGATATAAACCCAAGCAGATATGATCAATTAATATACGATAAAGGAGCCATGGATATAAAATGGAGAAATGAGAGCCTCTTCAACAACTGGTGTTGGCAAAACTGGAACCTACATGTAAGAGAATGAAATTGGATTGTTGTCTAACTCCATACACAAAAGTAAACTTGAAATGGATCAAAGGCCTGAATGTAAGTCATGAAACCATAAAACTCTTAGACGAAAACATAGGCAAAAATCCCTTGAATATAAACATGAGCAACTTTTTCCTGAACGCATCTCCTCGGGCAAGGAAAACAAAAGCAAAAATGAACAAATGGCACTACATCAAACTAAAAAGCTTTTATACAGCAAAGGCACCATCAGTAGAACATAAACTCATCCTACAATATGGGAGAATATATTTGTAAACAACATATCTGACAAGGGCATAACATCCAAAATATATAAAGAACTCACACACCTCAACACCCAGAAAGCAAATAACTCTTTTAAAAAATGGGCAGAGGATATGAACAGACAATTCTCCAAAGAAGAAATTCAGATGGCCAACAGGCACATGAAAAGATGCTCCACATTGCTAATTATCAGGGAAATGCAAATTAAAACCACAATGAGATATCACCTCACACCAGTTAGGATGGCCAACATTGAAAAGACTAGGAACAACAAATGCTGATGAGGATGCAGAGAAAGGGGAAACTTCCTAAATTGCTGGTGGGAATGTAAACTAGTTCAGCCATTGTGGAGAGCAATATGGAGGTTCCTCAAAAAACTGAAAATAGAAATACCATTTGACCCAGGAATTCCACTCCTAGGAATTTACCCAAAGAAAACAAGTTCTCAGATTCAAAAAGACATATGCACTGCTATCTGTATCGCAGCACTATTTACAATAGCCTAGAAATGGAAGCAACCTAAGTGTCCATCAGTAGATGAATGGATAAAGAAGATGCGGTACATATACACAATGGACTACTATTCAGCCATAAGAAGAAAACAAATCCTACCATTTGCAGCAACATGGATGGAACTAGAGGGTATTTTGGGCAGTGAAATAAGCAAGGTGGAGAAAGACATGTACCAAATGATTTCCCTCATTTGTGGAGTATAATGATGAAGCAAAACTGAAGGAAAATACAGCAGCAGGCTCACAGAGTCCAAGAAGGGAATAGCGGTTACCGTGGGGGAGGGTGAATGGGGAGGGAGGGTGAATGGGGAGGGAGGGAGACGGGGACTGAGGGGTATTATGATTAGTACACATGGTGTGTGGGGTTGTCATGGGGAAGACAGTATAGCACAGAAAAGACAAGTAGTGACTCTGGCATCTTACTACACTGATGGACAGTGACTTCAATAGGGTATGAGGGGGACTTGATAATATGGGTGAATGTAATAACCACAATGTTTTTCATATGAAACCTTCATAAGAATATATATCAATGATACCTTAAATAAATAAATAAATAAATAAGAAAAAGAAAAAAAGAAAATCCTAGTGACTGAGTTAGGGAAGGATTTCTTGACCATACAAGCTGGCATGAACTCGAAAAGAAAAGAGTTAATAAACTGTACTTTATTAAAATGAAAATGTTTTCTCTTCAAATGGCACTGATAATAAGATGAGATATTAAGCCACAGACTGAGAGAAAATATTTGTGAAACATATCATCAAAGGACTTGTACACCTAATATGTAAGGAATTCTTATAACTCACTTATAAGAAGACAAAAATCCAGTAAAAAGTCTGCAAAATATTCGAATAGACACTTCACCAAAGAATATATATAGGTGGCAAATAACATCATTGGTCACAGGGAATTGCAAATTAAAACCATCATGAGATGCTACTGCACTCACTAGAAGGACTAAAATATAAAATATTGAAAATAAGTGCTGACAGGGATGTGAAGCAACTGGAACTGTTATGCACTACTGATAGGAATGTAAAATGGTCCAGCCACTTCAGAAAACAGTTTGAAAGTTCTTATAAAGTTGAGCATAGACTTATTATATGGCCCAGCAATTCTACTCCTAGGCATTATTAGCTCAAGAGAAAAGGAAGTATTTATCCATATAAAGACATGTACATATATATAGACATGTTAATAATATGAAGATGTGTTCATAAGAGTGTTATTCATAATAGCCCCAAACTGGAAACAGTCCAGATGTCCAGGACCTGGTGAATGGAGAAACTAATCATAATATATCCATGCAATGGAATAGTACTCAGCAGTAAAAAGGACAAAATATACCACTACAGGAAGTAATATGGATGAGTCTCAACAGAAGTGTGCTAAACGGAAGAAGTCAGACACAAGATGATCTACTGTATGATTCCATTTACAGGAACTTCCAGGAGAGACAAAGCAATAGTGATAGAAAGCACATAGTATTTGCCAGAGGCCAGGGGGTTGGAGTTGACTGCAAAGGGGTATGGGGAAACTTTTGGGGAAGGTGTGGTAATTGTTCACTTAAAAATAGTGAATTTTATTGCACATAAGTTTTACCTCAGTGACGCTGACAAAAAACTGGGCAAGTGTTTATCAAAAGATGCACTTAGTAGATTACCTAGGTGCCAAACATATTTTCCCTGCCCTTATTATGTAACAAAAGTCCTCTTTGTGATGAATGGAGGTATTTACCCCTGCCAGGATGTTGCCTTATTTTCTTGCTTATCTGTAGACAGGGAGATCCCAAAGTGATCAGGAACAAGCCATAGCTTACGGCTTAATGGGGCTCTTGCTGAGTCTTCTGGTGGCAGTGTCCTGTCCCTGGGAACCGGCACCTCTAAATCCACATTGCTCAGAGTTCCAGGGTTTGGATGCACAGATTCTCCAAGCCGGGTTACTGGGAATGGTGGGAGCAGGGCCTCCCATACTTTTACCCATATATTCTACCTACTGGGAACATAGCACCTTAAAGGTCATTAATTTCAGGTGTATACTGCATCTTGGAGGATATTGTTTATAAGATGGTAATTCAGCTACACCTTTAAAAGGCTGTTCCATCATTGTCAGGCTACCAGCTTTTAGGAGGTACCCTATGTTACAAGGCCAGTGGGTTCCATGGTCATGTGTCCATTTCCATACCTCTTTTATTCCTTAATTTTATGCTAGGTAATGTGGGGTCTTGTGGCTGTGGATTGAACCTGCAAGCCCTCAGATAATATTGCTGGGTAAGGCCCTGTGGGCAGGAAAGGCCCTGATATATGTGTCAATTACAGTTAAGATAAATTGCTAACCCTTTCGGGGTGGAAGAAGTTCAACATAATCGTCTTGCCACCACGGGGCTTGTTGGTGCCCCCAAGGGATAGTGCCATATCAGGAGTTCAGCTTTGGTCTTTATTCTGTAGTATGCTGGTAAATGTTTAACCACCTGCTGTCTGAGCAGGCAGGAGGGTGTATGTGGGAACTCTGATTTGTAGCATCTGCTGATTTCTGTGTTGTAAATACTCCCACCATGGCCAATTTCAAGCAATCAGCATGATGTCAGCTGAACTCACAAAATTCCTGAAATGGGAACTGTTGGGTCTCCCACGCCAGTACGGGCTGGCTCCAGCAATCCCTGCTGGCAGGTTGGATACTCAGCGTGGCAGCAGAGGGTGAGAGGTGAGCCCACACTGTTGGACTCATATGTAACCTCCAGCTTGATCACTGTGGCTACTCTGTTCATCCACAGCTGTGTCAGCACTGGAGTGGGTCATGACAGAGGTTGGCTGACATGAACTGGTTGAGTCATTCCGGCCCCTTGAGTGTTCGTGCTCCTTCCATAGTGAATGCTCTGTGCGGGGGGATAAGGTGCAATGCAAAGATATTCACACTCTGTGCTCACTGCCATGGGCTTTCCCACGGGCCTCTTCTGTTTCCCCAGATCCCATCACCAACTAGCCAAGCCATTCACCACTGTCCATCAGTTTCTTATACACCATATATTCTTATCCAAGGCTATTTCTCTTTCCACAGCACATTAAGTTATGCCCAGTGGGAGGATTTCTCCTCACCACGGTCTGGAGCATCACAAGTCCATTTTCACTTTGCACCCACATGTCAAGCTGACTTATATGTGAACCAAGTCAGCCATTTTCATCCTCCATCAGCTGGTCATAAACGACTAGCATGAAGGAGCCATACATGTGTGCTGAGGGGGCATATGGGTATAACAGTCCAGGATGACATGGGAATCTGGGCAGTTGGCTCATTCAACTTGCCTGTGCCCTCTGGGTCTGTCTTACAATGCATTGCTGCTGGGCCCCTGTGACCTTGTGACCTGGTGGTTCTGACAGGAGTCAGCTCATGATGGGTAGTTCTGGTTACCTGGTTATTTGATGTCCCATGGTCAGTGACTCCATCTCTACCATAAAGCAAAGCATGCCAGGAGCTGATTCGCAGATTCTTTCCTCCAGCTGGCATAGCCTGTTTCAGGGGCTTAGGATGTGATTCTCCTTCTGGGAGTTGACGTAAACTCTGTACTTCTCAGCGTGCACACACCTCTAGGACTGTGGGAGAGGTCTACCGCTCTTCATGACCCAAGCAGTCGGGCTTCTTGTGCTTCAGCCTGGACCCCTTTCCTCTAGTGAACCCCACTCAAAACTAGCCACCCTTCTACTTCACATGGTGTGTGGGTCAGAGTACTATTCCCAAGTGTAGAATATGCAGCTTCTAGAACCCAGAGTCCTACCAAGCATATGCTTCCTTCTTAATGGTGAGAAGGGCAATTTGTCCTTTACTTTGAAAAAAATGTTCTAAAATGCTCCAGGACCCCTAAAAATTTCATCAGCATGGTGGACCTCTGACTCTTTTTTTAATAGACTATAGTTTCTAGAGAAGTTTTAGGTTCACAGCAAAATTGAGTGGTACAGAAATTTCCCATATATCCCCTGCCCCCATATGCACAGCCTCTCCCATTACCAACATCCTCCATCAGTGTTACAATTGCTGTATTACAATTGCTGAGCCTATATAGATACATCATTATTACCCCAGATCCATAATTTACGTTAGGATCCATTTGTGATGTGTATATTCTGTTGGTTTGAACAAATGTGTGATGATATGTATCTACTATTTTACTATCATACACTGTGATTTCACTGCCCTAAAAATCCTGTGCTTCACCTGTTCATCCCTCTCTCTCTCCCAAGCCCTGGCAACCACTTATCTTTTTACTGTTTCCAGTTTTGCTGTTTCCAGAAGGTCATTTAGTTGGACTCATAATATAAAGCCTTTTCTGATTGGCTTCTTTCATTTAATAATATGCATTTAAGCCTCCTCCATGTCTTTTCATGGCTTGATATCTCATTTCTTTTTATTGCTGAATAATATTCCATTATCCAGATATTTATTTATCCCATTCGCCTACCAAAGAACATCCTGGTTGCTTCCAAGTTTTGGCAATTACAAATAAAGCTGCCATAAACCCCTGTGTACAAGTTTTTATGTAGATATAAGTTTTCAACTGGGCCTTTGGCTTTTCATAGGCTTTATCTCCCATCCTTTGAAAGAAATACTTCGTGTCAGGGCCTCCAGTATGCTTCCTACTTTTGTTCATTGATGTAGTGGATCAGTGAGATATTTTGCAGAATGTCCAGGTGATCCTAATCCTTTCAGTATATTTATGACAGAGGAAAGAGAGTTAACATAGCCATGGGACAAGGCCATAATGTATACTGTTATCCATCCCTTATAAATGTGCACAGCTTCTGGTCTTTAGACACAGGGATAGAAAAGAACTCATCCACCATCTCAATGGCTGCATAACATATACCTGAGATGGAATGACTCCTCAGAGTCTAATTGAATTGAAGCAACAGGACTGGGTGTTGCTGACTCAGCCAGTCACTGGATTTGGGCTGCTCCCCAGAGGGGGCCTAGTCTTGGGTAAGGCAGCTCCCTTCAGCTGAGGACAGTTCCTGGGGAAGGACTCTGTTGTGAGTGGCCAACACTACTGGCAGCTGGAAGAATGAATGTCTTGGACACAAAGGGGAAAAACCTAGGCTGCCTTCCACAGCATCCACCACAGTCATCAGTCAGCCAAGTAGCGATGTTGAGTAGGTAGGTGATTAAATCAGTCTGGAGTTTGGCAGAGATATCTAGGGCTGAAAACAGAAAGGTGGCAGGCTGTCACAAAGATGTTATCTGAAGTCACAGAACTGGATGAAACCACTAAGAGTGAAAGGAGATTGAAACGAAAGAGAAGCAAGGACCAAGCCCTGGGCCTCCCCACACACACCCCAACATTAAAAGAGAACCCATGAGGGCAGAGATCTCTGTCCTTCTGTTCACTGGTATATCCCAAGAGCTTAGAACACAGTAAGTGCTCGATATGAATTTGTTAATTGAATAAAGTTCAGGGAACCCAGGATAGAAAAAGGGATTCAAAATCATGTCATGTAACCAGGAAGAATTATGTGTTATGGTCTGAATGTTTGTATCCCCCCAAATTCATATGTGGAAGCCCTACTCTCAATGTATGGTATTTGGAGATGGCGTCTTTGAGCGATAATTAGGTCATGAGAGTGGGGCTCTGGTCTGATGAATTTGTGCCCTTATAAGAGGAGACACCAGAGTGCTTGATTTCCCTCTCACTGTACATGCACCGAGGAAATGCCATGAGGCACACGGCAAGGCGGTGGCCCCATCTGCAAGCCAGGAAGAGAGCCCTCACCAGGTCCCCACTGTGCTGGCACCCTGATCTCAGGCTTCAAATCCACATTTGTGAGAAAAGAAATTTCTGTTGTTTAAGCCACTCAGTCTATGGTATTTTGTTATGGCAGTCTGAGCTGACTAATATGTTGTGTATCCTGAAAGAAAATTTCAGTAGGAAAAACAAACAAAATTATCAGTAACCAAGAGCATTCAACTGTAATTCCAAGCCAGGTCCCGCACAAAGCAAGTTCCAAAGAGCGAGACACAGGTAACCAAAGGGCTGAAGACCAGCCCTGGCCCATCACAGGCTAGTTGTGTAACCTCAGGCCATGCACCTCCACCTCTGCCCCTGCCTTCTCAGCCCGTCAGCTGAGAAGCTTGGGCTGTACTGTGAGTACAGAGTATTGTGCACATGTGCTATTATTTTTAAGTATAGGGTTAACTCACGTTAATTCATTTAAAAACATCACCCATTACAGAAATTTGTGGAATAAACTCCCCTTGAGTGCCCTCCTTGCCACTCTCTACAGAGTTAGTCACTGTTACCAGTGAGGCACACCTCCTCCCAGCCCCTACTCTGCCATGGCCCTGCTCAGATATTCACCCCTTCATGCAGCCTTCCCATTTCCCAAGTCCCATCTCTCCTTTCCACGTTTTCCCTTGGCACTTTATACGGGAAGACAGAGGTTCCAGGGCCTGAATGCACAGAGAATGCGCTGCTTCTGCAGGCTAGTCTAGAGGCAGCAGTTCAGGGCCTCAGATGCGTCAGGGCAGGAAACCTCTGAAATGCCATTTATGGAACTGAACCCAGCATCCACTTGACAAAAGACGCAAGTATGACTGGGTTGTTTCCATCTGTGGGAAAAGAGAGTCAGAATACACACCTTAAAGGACAAATTTTTAATGTACTGGGTCATTAAATTTTTTAATTTAGGCATAATGTATGTACAATAAAGTGTACAGATCTTAATCATACGACTTGAAGAATTTACACACACACCTCTATGCAACTGCCACCCAGATAAGGAACAGCTCCTATACTCTGAAATTTCTCTAGGCCCCTTTCCAAGCAACGCCCCCCACCCTAATGTAACCATTATTCTGACTTTGTATCACTGTCCCCTAGTTTTGCCTGTTCTTGAACTTCATCTAAATAGAGTCACACAGCATGCCTGTTTTAGGTTTCCATTTGCCCATCAGTATGTCTGAGATCCCTCCACATCGTTACATGTCGCAGGAGCCCATTCTTTACCACCTCTGAGTAGCATTCTATTGCATGGCTGTATCTCAATTTGTTTATCCTTTCTATTGTCGGATATTTGATGTGCTTCTGGTTTAGGGCTAATAAGAATAAAGCTGCCCTAATAGTTCTTGTGTGTTTTTGATGTGCACATGCACTCATTTCTCCTGTGGCTCTACCTAGGAGTGGAATTGCTGGCTCATGATTTGTTTCTTAAGGAAACAGAAGGATTTGCAGGGATTTCCCCTGGTCGTGAATGCTGAGGCCCCAGAAAGAGCTGTAAGAATATTTGTGGAATAGTGAGAAGCACATTGTGCCTGACAAGGTCAGCTTTCTTGGGAAGGAGCAGCCTCCAGAGGCTACCCTAAAAGGCCCTGAGACTGCAGAAAGGTTATCTTGCCCAATCCCCATGACCCAGAGCAAGCCTGAGCAGTTTATTCCAAGGTCTCCATTTCATTGACCTTCCTGGCTGTTTATCTGTGCCTTGTGACTCGGCCGAAGCTCAGTGAGTGACTTGGGGGAATGAGTTCACATCCTCAGAGCTGCAGGGTCTTTGCCCAGCTCAGGCCAGGGTCTGTTCCTACCTAGAGGAGGACTTTGAGTTTTCAGGAATTAGGCCTGATTAGCAGGAAGCCAAGGAACAAATCAGCAGCCCTAGTCACCGCAGGACCGGAGCTCGTGAGGCACTCAGCCTGTGGCCCCACCAGGGCCAGCAAATCAGAGTCTGAAAGCAGAGGGGGCAGTAATCCCCAAGAAATCCGATGGGAATGGCTTGGCACACTCAGCGCCTCCCCCAGCAGGGCTATCTGGGATTCTGGAGACTGAGCTGCACCAGAAACATCGTGTGCACCTTTTCCAACCAGACACATCCTAGCATTGTTGGGATCTGACTGGAAATAATTTGGGACTGTTTTACTTAGAGTCATCAGTCTGATGGCACCCAGTGCAGCCTCTGGGCCTCCAGCACAGTCCCTTGTGCTCATACAAAAGCTGCAGGAGGAAGTGGAAAACAACCATCATAGACGGGCCATGGAGCCCAAGCCCCAGCCCTTCCAGTAACTTCTTGGTGACTGTGTGAGTCACTTTCCCTGGAACCACAGTCTGCTTATGGATACAATGGGCTAGCAGTACTTGTTCCTTTGTACCATCCAGGGTCACTTTGAGAATCACCTAACTATTGCTCATTAGAAAGCATAAATAGGGCTCTGTAAATATGAAGTATTGTATCAGGCTTCAGCGATTGCTTATGGCTGGAATGAGGGAATGATCAGTGAGGTGGCATCGGCCGAGGACTGTCCAGCCATGATAAGTCCCTCCCTTGGACTTCATTGTCACCCCTTCCCAGGCAGAGAGCAGATGGTTGCGGCACAGCTTAAGCCCACCAAAGCTGGGGTGCTGCTCTGAGCACAGGCATGATCGGAGTGGTAGGGCATCAGTCCAGAAAAGCAAGTCCCTTTCGGGGCTGTTGGGTCAGTGGGTTACCAGTTCCACAGATAACTGTCTTTACTTGTAGATGAAAATACAGACATTCACAGGTTAACAAATGTCCTCAGGATCATGCAGTCATCAGCGGTGCTGGAGCCAGGCCCCCACTCCCATTCTGTGCCCTCCAAGTTCACCTCTTTCCACTGCTCTCCTTGGTAGCATCAACCCTGAGAGAAGCTTTCTCAGGCAGAGGACCACATGAGTGAGGCCTTGGGAATGGGGTCAGAGGCCCTGCGAGGAGATTCTCAGCCGGGCATGTGGCTCCTTCTTCCAGGCCCGGTTCACTTCCCCAGCCCTCCCCTCACTGGCACCCATCCTCCATGCCAGCCAATCTTCTCAACCTTCCAGGCCCTTCTCAAGTGCTGCCACCTCCCAGAAGCCTTCCCTGATCTCCCCAACAATTTGAATCACCCCCTTTTACGATCTCTCATAGCTTTTGTTTTTAAAGAAAGAACAAGCATCAGAGATTTATTTAACTCTTTAGTGAGGGAACCAGCAGGATAGTAAATATGGGAAAAAAGAATTTGAAGAACGGGGTATTTATAAGAATTGTTAGAATAAGATCAGCAGGTCACATACAAAACTGATACTGTCCTCCAGGGAAAAGAAACCTAACCTTTGGAATTATCTCTTCTACCTGAGAGAAATTATTTGCGCTCTGCCTGACTAAAAATCTACAAGTTAACATGGAGGTTCACAGACCCAGAACCTTCAATCAGTAAACAACAGAAAGTTAAATACAGGTGTGGACCCCTAGGTCAGGAGTCAGCAAACTACAGCCCATGGTAATCCAGCCCTCCACTTGTTTTTGTAAATAAAGTTTTATTGGAACCCAGCCAAGCTAATTTGTGTATTTATTATTATCTGTGGTTGCTTTTGCTCTAAATTGGCAGAGTTGAGTAGCTGAGTAGCTGTGACAAAGATCATGTGGCCCACAAAACTGAAAATATTTAGCTTTTGGCCCTTTACAAAAAATCTTTGCTGAGCCCAATCTCTTGTAGGTTTTTTCTTTTTCAAATTTTTTTTATTATGGTAAAGGCATATAACATAAAATTTATACTCTTAACCATTTTTATTTATACAGCACAGTGGTATTAAATACATTCATATTGTGCCACTATCACTACCATCCACCTTAAAAACGTTTTCATCTTCCCAAACTAAAACTCTGTCTGCATTAAGCACTAACCCCATTGCCCTTCCCCCAGCCCCTCACAACCACCCTTCTATTTTCTGTCTCTGTGTACCTGCCAGATGTTTGCAGGTAGAGTCTGACTACTCTAGGGACCTCAAAGAAGTGAACTCATAGAACATGTTTCTTTTTGTGGCTGGCTTCTTTCACTGAGCATAATGTCCCCAAGGTTCATCCAAAATGTAGCATGTGTCAGGATCTCCACCCTTTTTAGACTAATAATATTTCACTGTATGAATAGACCACATTTTGCTTATCCATTCATCCATCAGTAGACATCTGAGTTGCTTCTACATTTTAGCTGTTACGAATAATACTGCTATGAACATGTGTGTAAAATATATCTTCAAGATCCTGCTCTCAATTCTTTTGCATATAAACCCAGAAGTGAATTTGCTGGGTCATGTGATAATTCTATTTTCAGTGTTTTAGAGGAACTGCCATACTATTTTCCACAGCAATGACACCATTTTACAGTCCTACCAACAGGGGTTTTAATTTCTCTACATCTTCGCCAACACTTGTTATTTTCTATTTTGGGGTTGTTTTGTTTTTTTAAATCAATTCTAATCTGCTAGGTTTTTGTATCTACTACCTACCCGACCTACCCCTGATACCCTGCCTTAAGTCACTTGTGTCTTCAGGCTGAAAAGATGGTCAGATCCAGCACATCTTTTATCTTGAATGGTCCCTGGTTTCCAGGAGCTTATATGCTACCAAGGGAAGCAAAAAATCAATTCTGTATGCCTGAAAAGGCAAGGAAGAGCTCCAGGCTGGTTGCCCCTGGGAGTACTTTGGGGCCCCTAGCAGGGGATGGCCGTAGTAGGCCCTCTCCACTATTGTGCATGCCGTCTGCCCCAGAGTTCTCCTTAACAGAGCTGTGATACCCCTGTGCCCTTCAGTGCCTCTCCATTTTCTCACTGCTCAGAATAAAGTATAGAGTTCTCGAAGGTCAGTGCAAGACTGGTCCACCCTGTTGTCCCTGCCTTGACTCCAACGAGCCCCCTTCTGTCTCCTCGGTCTCTGGGCTGCTGCCCACCCTCTTTCCTGGAGCATGCACACCCTGGGCCCTTTCTGGCTCTCAAGGCCCAGCTCTGATGCCTCACCCACAACCTTCCCCCAGCCAGAAGCCTTCACACACTCCTCCCAGTTTCCATGGCCTGTTCCAGTTTTCTGCTGTGGTGTGTGTCATACCTGTCACCAGGGAAAGAACATGAAATGAAAATCTGAAGATCTGAGTCTGATCCAGGCTCTCCCACCAACTGGCTTTTTGTCTTAGGCAAGTCACTCCGCCTCTTGTTTATCTCCGTTTAGAAAAAGGAAGCTGGGCCAGGTCATCTCCAAGTTTCCATCTATTGATAAAATTCCATAATCCTCAATTACTTGTATTCCCCTTATTTCCCTGTCAGACTGGGTGTCGTTTAGGGCAAAGACATTGATTCTTTGATCACTGCCCCCAGCATCCAGTGTAGAGCTTTCTGTATAGTGAGTGCTCAGATGTTAGTCTTGGGTGGGTGCAGTGATTCCAAATGGATCTCAAATGTTTCCCTTCCCCCAGGCTGCTGTCCCTGGGTAGCTTTGGGGCCGCTATGCTTTCTATGCCTTGCTTAGGACACACCCTTGTCTAAAATGCCCTCTCTTCTCCCATTGTCTAGCTGAAAAACTTAGCCTCTTCCTCAAAGAGTCAACTCTTACATCGTCTCCTCTGAAGCCTCTTGCCCAAGAGTGGGCCTCCCCCTGAGCTCTCACAGCTCTGGCATACCGCCCTGTACCAGGATTGGCAGCACTCTATCTTCCTCTTCACTAGACTGGACTCCTGAGGGGCATGGTCATCTCTTCATTGTCACTGACACTCCTGTGTACCTGCCAGATGTTTGCAGGAGGGACCAGGCAGAGTCCATGGGGCTGTCCAGTCTGGCTGTTCAGGGTCTCAGGATGTAGCCTCACAGAGCCCAGGCCCACTGACATTAACTCCAATCTCCCGCTGTCCTCTTTCCTTGTTCTGGATGAGGCCACCCTTACAGACCCTTCTCAGCCACCCCTCTGAGGGTCCCCGATGAGGGTGGTAGCTGCATTCCCCTGCTGCTCTGGGCCCTTGGCCCTTGAAGGGGCAGCTAACCAGACCTGGGAGGTGAGGGGAAGCTAGTCTGCTAGTGGAGCCCTGCAGAGTGAGCCTGAGTGTGGGATTTGAGTCCCCCACTCAAGAGCCTTTCTGACCCAGTACAGCTTCCTCCTTCCGCCAGGGCAGGAGAGGCCAGGACTGCAGCCTGAATGAGCAGACTGTGCAATGGTAGGGGAAGGAGTGATGCAGCCTGCCCCAGAAGGGCCCAGGCTTCAGGAATGGGGGGAGCAGAGAGGGCTAGGGCAGCGAGACGCAGCGGAGGCGGTGGGTAAGTGGAAGATGGGGCGGTGCCACGAGAGGGAGGCTGGGGAGAACAGCAGACTGGCAGTTTCCCAAACCTGAGGCATCAGAATCAACAGGAGGCTTTTGCTTTGTTTTGTTGTTATGAGATACTAGATTTTATTTCTGTAGAGCTATAAATAAAATAAAGATGAACAGTAATAGCTAAAAACCCCAACCTGATTGACAGAGTTTATCGATTTACCTGAGGTCCAGATGAGCTCTGGGTGTGATGAGAATGGACAGTGTGGGTAAAGGCCAGGAGCAGCGGAAGTGTGGGTGGAAGGTATGTTCAGCATCGCTGGAAGTGAGGCCCTTGAGCCCCAGTGGAGCTGGCCTGGCAGGGGTCCAAGGACAGGTGTCAGCCGCTGGGATAGACAAAGAGCACTGCAGGGAGATAAAGAGCCAGACTGTACATGCAGACCTACCAGGTGTTAGCCGTGGGATCTCAGGCTGCTGGGTTCCTACTTCTCTCCGTCTCTATTTCTTTACGATCAAAGTAGAGATGATAACACTCCCATAGAGCTTTGATGTACTGATTAAATGAGATAAGGTAGAAGGAGGTGTTTGTTGGCCCGCTGCCCCTGGCATGTGAACCCAGGGGCTATAGACACCCTTCTGTAGACCTGTGCTAATCATTAAGCCTCAGGAGATCTGTGTGTGTCTGTGATTCGTAGGGGGCTGGGTGGGGTGGGAGTGGAGCTGTGGCCCTAGCCTTGAGCCCAGATGCCCACACCCTCTCTGATGACACTGGTAAAGTCCACCTGGCTTAGGTCCCCCAGGCTATCAGTAACATGTCTGCTCCCCTACCATGGTCGTCCTGCCTAGAAATAGGCAGGGGTCTGAGTGCCCAGGTGCGGGCACAATGTTCCTGCAGGGTGCAGCTCACCCACATCCTTCCCAGGCCTCCGAGCCTGGTGGATGGACCAGTGCTGACTGCTCCAAAAGACTGAGCTGGAGGATTCCAGAGGCAAAGAGGATTTTAGGGGACTCGCTACTCAGGACGTGGAGGTTCACAGAGGGAAGGGCTCTCTTAAGGTCACAGCAAGTTAGCGCTAGAGCCTGTGGCTGCAGGAAACTTCCTCGGCATTGAACTCAGGTCCAGCTGAGGGCTGGGAGAGGGTGAACATTCTTTCCTGGAAGTTACATGCCCCAAGCAGAGGAGAGGTAGGCTCTACATCTAGAGGATCTGTATAGCCTCACCAAATGAACCCACAACCTCTCATCTCTGGTGCATTTGGTGTAACAAGGTGAATTTAGGAAACATTCAGACAGGCAAACAGTGGAGGTGGGTGGCACTTTCCAGGTTAGCATTTCCTGTGCCAAGTAAGGACAGGGACAAAGTCCCAGCTTTAGGTTCTGCTCTGAGGCATCCAAGCTAAGCCCGGATATCTCAGGTCAAAGATTTCCCCTGTTTGATTGGCATCATTTTGCTGCCCTCTGCATTGCCCTCCTGGACACCAGTGACCTTGGGAGAACCCATCTGTTTATTCTGCCTGCAGCTTTGCAGAAGGGGCTGCAGGACATGGTCCAGATCTCTGCAGCAACCCCGCGACCTCTCAGCAGAACCAAGCACCACTGGCCTTGTTGAGACCCTTGGTGGACACCTTGGTGGCAGGAGCATGTCAGCTGGGGGCCAGAGGCAGGACCAGCCACCCCCTGGCTGTTGGCTCAGAAGGAGCAGTTCAGGAAACATCTGTGCCCAGAGGACTTTGACATCTGTCTTTCCAAGACTAAGGATAGCTTTGTTCATTTAGGAAACTCCCAGAACTGAAGGTGGTTGTTCCTTCACCCCTGTACCACCACGCTAGCATTAGCAGAAAATGCTCTCTGAGAGGACTTTTCCCTTTGCAGGGTCTCCAGGAGGCATCAGAGAACAGGCAACAGGAGAAAGATCTTGGAGCTGGGAGTCCTGAGCTCTGGCCCTCAGTGGGTGACCTTGAAGCAAGTCAATCTCTGGGGCTCATCTTGTAAAGTGAAGAGGAAGTCAGTTGGCCTGGCTGACCCACAGATGGTTGTGAAATCAAATGGGAAGTGTGTTACAAAGCCTGAAGCACTATCCAAGTGGCAGGCAAGCCCTCATCTCTGGCTAGTTGCCCATCACCTTCCACGCACCCTGCCCTGGTACCTCCGTCAGGCCTCCTGGGCCTTAGCTCCTGCTGACCCTCCATATAGAGCCTACCAGTGACTTCTTGGTGACTGTGTGAGTCACTTTCCCTGGAACCACAGTCTGCTTATGGATACAGTGGGTTAGCACTGATATGTGAAAACTGAGTTCATGCTTCCTCCCAACTCTGCTGCTTCTCGAGTCTTTTGTCTGAGGAATGGCATCTCCATTGAGGTAGCCACAAGAACCAGCAACTAGTAGATTCTGTGGCATGACTTACTTTTCCCTGTATGGGACCAGCGAGAACTGAGCCTATCAGAGAGTCACTGATGTTCAGAGGACTACCCAGGCTGAGGAATTTGCAGGGGAAGGCAGCCCAGCAGCCAGGACACCATTGCTGGTTAGGGAAGGATGGCGCTTGCGGGGGCAGGGCCACCCAATGGGGAGTGCGGGGGAGGGGGAGAAAGGCTTGTTTGGGGGAAAAGAGGATAAGTTAGGGAGGGAGGAGACCCCCTAGGGGACACACTCAGAAGTGTAGGTGATAAAGAATAAAGGAGCAAGGAGAAAAGATGGGAGGGACAGCCTCCCTCCCCTCCAACCTGAACCCTGCAGCAAAGAACTGCTTAAACCTTCAGGATTTTGTCTTGGGAGGGGGAGGACCAGTGTTTGGACCTCGTAGAGAAATGGCCAACACTCTTCCCAGGTGTACTGGTCACCCGCGGGTATTCGTGATGCTGTCCTTGTGGACTGCACATCCATTAAGGTACACCTTGACATGGCCACTGACGGCTTGGCCAGTCCCAACCAAAGTGGGCTGTGGTCTGCCTGCCTGGCTTCCTTCCAACTCCTGACAGCCAAGCTTTCTCCCTGTCAGGCCATCCCAGCACTGCCTCCAGATACTCCCCTCCCCACTTTTCACATGGAGGCCTTTCCACACCATCAGGTCTCACTTGAAACATCGCTTCCTAATCAACCTAGGAAACGTGGTCCCCTCCCTGCTCCCCATTATTCTTTGCTGCTTCATCCTGTTTCTTCTTTCATAATACTGACTACAATATGCATTCCTTGATGTTTATTTATTTACATAAAGTGAAATTCACATAACATACAATTAACCATTTTAAAGCGTACACTTTAGTGTCACCTAGTTCATTTAGAATGTTGTGTTACCACCCCCTCCAGGTAGTTGCAAACATTGTGCTACCCCCTGCCCATTAAGCACTAACCCCAGCCCCTGGCAACCAGTAGTCTGCTATCTGTCTGTGAATTTTCCTTTCTGGCTGTTCCATATAAACAAAATCATACAATAGGTGGCCTCTTGTGCTTGGCTTCTTTCATGTAGCGTAATGTTTTCCTGGTAGCACACATCAGGTCTTCCTTTTTATGGCTGAGTGATATCCCATTGCATGGACATACTGCATTCTGTTATCCATTCATGGGTTGTTTCCACCTTCTGCTGCTATGAACATGCTTGTATAAGTATTTGTTTGAATACTTCTTTTTAATTCTCTTGAAATTAAATATACCTAGGAGTGAATTGCTGGGTCATACGCTAATTCTGTGTTTAACTTTTTGAGGAGTCATTAACTTATTTTTGATGTTTTCCTTACCCCTAGATGTCTAGACCTGCACCATCCAATACAGGAGCCACCAGCCCCATGCAGTTATATAAATTTAAATTAGTTAAAATTGAATAACATTAAAGCTTCAGATTCTCAGTCACACTAATTATATCTCCAATGCTCAGTAGCCACACCTGATTAGCAGCTACTGCATTTCCACCATCCCAGAAAGTGCTTAACTTTAATAAGTGATTTAACAGAATGATTTTTTTTGTATTGTTCTTTATTGTTTTATTACCTGGTAGACTGAGGCCCAGGACTGTGAAAGGACTGCCTTAAAGGCACACTGTGTATGAAAAATGAGACAATCTGAACTCAGGAGTCCAGTGGCATTTAGTCCAATGAGGGTTTCATCTGTGCCTTTGAAAGTCCCCTAGTCTCATTTGACCCCAGCCTCAGCCCCTCTTTGTCACCTGCCAGGTAGATTCTTACTAGCAGCGCTTGGGCTTGAGTGTGGGGCGGGAGGCTCGGCGAGAGACAGTCTCTCCTAGATCCTTAGCCATTTACAATGCATATTCATACCAGCCTGCTCCTTCTTAGGCAGACATGATACTCACCTGTGCTCTCACTCACTCACTCACTCACTCAATTACTGAAGGTACTATGTACTGCAGGGCGGGCGTGCTGCTAGGGGTGCAGTGTACACTAGTGGGCAAATGTACCTGGTCCCTGCCCCCAGGAGGTTTCAGTCTAGTGGAAGAAAGACAATAAACAAGATGCAACAACTGCTTTGAGGGGAAAAAATAGGATAATAGAGAAGAGGAGTGGCTGCAGGTGGTTGAGGAAAACCCCTCTGAGGTCTGACTTTTGAGCCAGATATGGACAGGGGGTGAGGAGGAACACTAACAGGCCAAGCCAGCAGCTTGGCCATAAAACAGGAAAGAACTTGCCTTTTCAGAACCCGAAAGCAGTCTTGCGGTGAGGCATTGACTATTCTAAGTACAGTGGAAAGCCGGAAGCAGGGGAGTGACAGGCTCCAGCGCATGTTTAAGATCCAAGCAGCCAAATGGAGCAGGGCACAAGCGGGAGCTGGGGGTCGTCGGGAGGCTCTGCGGAGGCAGCGAGGAAGTGTGGAGGCTCTGCTGCTGCTGCAGACAGGCTCTCGTGGGGCTCGGGGTGAGGAGGGAAAGTTTCCCGCTCAGCTAAGGGTGTCCAGAACAGCCCCAGGCTTGTGGCACGGTCCCAGAAGCAGGACATCTGGGTTGTTTCCACCTTTCATGTAAGAGCAGGGGCTTGGCTCCTTAGAGCTAACCAGTATGCACCAGACTTCCTGAATTCTCCTGCAGAGGCTGCGGTGAGCTTCTGAAGACAGCTCAGGGATCACAGTCAGCTAAGGAGCGCCGTGTGGACAGATCAGGGCTTTGGAAGAGACCAGCCTGGCCCTAACGAATGGCAGGTGTGGGAAAGGCTGAAGGCTCTTGTGATGCCCCGATGTGCAGGGTGATCAGGAGTCGGGTTTGCTGTTACAAATGAGGCAACCTGGATATGAGTGAACATGAGGGGATTTCCCTGGCTTATTGCCTCTACTTACAGAATGGCAGGACTTTGTACTCTGTAGGTTAGTATGTCCAAACCCTTTTTGCCTTATTATATCCCTAAGAAGCCATCTCAGACACTTCCCCCCAGTGGTGACACCTCTTAAAAGTTTATTATCTATTTACATACTTTTGTATATTTGTGTTTATATATAGAAAGAGCCAGGCTTTTTTTTGCCCCTGAGAAGCTGTTTTTGCCACCTGAGGGGTGATCCTGCCCCACTGAGGATGCATGCTGGAGATCGACTCTCCCCCAGTTGGCCCAGGGCCCACAGAGAGTATCTCATTACCTCACCACGTCCACTGCTTCCTGAAGGAACCTGCCTCACTGCTGCCCCTGCTTAGCGGGGGCACCAAAGACAAGGGTGCTTCCCCAAAGTCACGCTCCCACCCTCTCAGAGTAGCAGAAGCCTTGAGGAGCTAAACTCATCAGTTTCCCTGATGACTTCACCACCCTGAGCCCTGCTGATGTCTCATAGAAAAGGGGTGCCTGCCCTTCTCTCTCCGTATCCTTCTGTGTCTCTGGGGCAGCACGCGTGCCCTCCGTCTCCTAGAGATCTCATGAAAACCTTCAGCAGAGCTAAGTAAGACATTGTCTCTGCAGCTCAGTGTCTGTGCCCAGGACTTCCAAAATGTGCTCTTCCAGGAGCCCTTTCACCAACTTCAGATCAAGCAGCCACAGCCAAACCCAGTGGAGGCTCAGCAGTCCTCGCCACCCAGTGGAGAGTTTACACGATGCCCTCCCTTACACGAGTCTCCTTATCGGTCTAACAGCGCCCCATTTTACAGATGAGAAACCTGAGACCCTGAGAGGGCCCTACTGGGAGTAAAGTCACAGAGTGAATGGTTCCAAGGCCTGTTAATTTTGTTTGCCAGAAGAGCAAGGAGCCTTGGGCAGCAGGGCCTACCAGTCCGGGAGCTGGTGCTGCGCCCCTGGTCTCTGGTCTCTCTGGCATCATGCAGAACTACTCCCAAGTACGGGCCACACATCAGCACCTGTCCACGAGTTGTCACCTGTCCACACCAGGGTAAGTATAGGAATCGAGAGTAAGCATTTAGAAATGTTTATAGCAACTTGATGGAGAAATTTTATGCCTACTAATTCTAATAAAAAACTCTGGCCTTGGACATTGGGTTTTTTTCTTTTCTTTTCCTAGTGATTCATTTTAATTGTATTTTATGAAAGTGTCAGTCTTGATGGATTGGAAATTGTTTTTTTAAGTTGGTCCTTTACCACTGATTGTTTGAGAAGCACAGTATAGAGGCTGTGTGCCTCCCACCTTTGACCTCAGGATTAAAGGAAGAAAAATAATGTGGTTGTTTGGCCAAGCTAACTGGTGGACTGAGCCCAAAGTTCTCTCTTTTAGCCCAGAGCAGACACAGCCTCAAGGTTATCGAAGTCTGGCTCCTGGGTGGCCTCTTGACTCACCAAGCCCTGTCTCAGGGGAACAGTGCCTAAGCCCTTGGGGTATGCAACGAGTGGCTCCATGTGCCTTCCACTGGGGGCTTATCTGATCAAACATTTAACAGAGAAGTTGAGAATCTTACTCATTTAATTACCCCTTCTCCCATTGTACAGATGGGGAATCTGAGACCCAAAGAGGATGACTTGTTTATTTCCTTGTCTTCAGTGCCTAGCAGGGGTCCCATCAGAGAAGCAGGACCTCAGGGAGCCGTAGAGAATGAGGGGTTTCTCGTAGGGGTCAGTATAAGGGGTGCAGTCTGTATAAGGTGGTGTCCCTGGGTCTCAGCTGGGCCCACTTGGGAAGGAAGATGGATGTAAATCAGGGAAGACGAGGGACAAGCTGGAACGGTGTCTGGCTCTCACCACCTGCAGTCTCCATGATGCGGGTGACCTGCGGGACAGGCGGGGGCCCCTCCCCCGAGAGCTGCACACACCTGGCCCAGGAGCTGCGGACCCAGTGGCTGCCCCAGGCCAACAAGGGGGGCCAGCAGAGCAGTGACAGTGTGTGAGTGCTGGCCCCTGTGTCTGACCTTCTGAGTGCGACAAAGTGGCTGTGCTTCTCTTGCACCTTCCGAATCTTTCTCGTGTTTCTCTCATGGCCACCACAAGCCCAGGGCACCACGGAGAAGGGGATTCTGGGAATGGCAGTTCAGCTTAGCTAAGGCAACACACTACAAAGTCACCACCATGCCTATAAATGCTTAATGACAGAAGGAAGTGCTGTGTCCAAGGGCACACAGCAAGCAATTGAGATGCAGAGCTGGAATGTGAACAGGGTGTTCTAGCCCGGAGGCATGGCTTTCCACTACCCTGCACTTCTGGAGAGGACCTGGCTGCTCAGCCCAGCAAGGGGGCCTCAAGGCAGGATACCCCACCTCTCTGGTGTGAGTCCCACTGCTCCAATTTCTTTCCTCAAAGCTTTCCCTGGAGTTCTCACAAATGTTTAACAAGGTCACAACATGTACCCCATACCAAGAATTCAACTCTGAGTCAGCCTTTTGCCACAGGAGCCACAGGTCTGATGACAGAGGGAGAAATACAAGTAATGTTGATGCTACCTATGTCAGGAGAGCTTTGGGAGCGCAGGCAAGGAACTTCTGACTTTGCCACAGTAGAGGCAACTCGAAAACTGAATGTGAAGGTCAAGTAGGCATTGAAGGCAGACAAGTGGGGAAGGGCACTCTGGCCAGGAGGTGAGCATGGGCCCAAAGCCAGGATGACTGAGAGGTCATGGTCATGCTGGGGACCACTGAACAGTTCGGCATGTCTACAGCTGGAAGGGAGAAAAGATACAGAAAAGTGACGTGGGTGCCAGGTCATGAAGGACCTCACATGCTGGCTGCAGAACCCTGGCAGAAAGATAAAGATGGCTGGATTCAGCAGGCGAGGATGTAGACTTCAGAGATAGCTAGAGGTCTGGAGCTAACCTGGCAGACCCATGGGATCTCTTTGAGAATGTAAGAGGCTACATGTCCCTGGGAGAGGTAGGCTTTGAAGCAAAAGAGACTGTCCATCTTACCTCCCCCAGGGACATGTAGGCCCTTAGCATTTGCCAGGCAGCCAGGAACGAGTCCAGACAGGACTCCCGGATGACTCAGAAGCCTGGCAGGCAGTTCCTCCTAGCGGCCTGCACCAGGGAGGTCTAGCCCCTGCTCAGATGCCCCAGCTGCCTCCTCGGCTTGGCAGCCTTGAAACCAGGGAGGTGGCGCCTTAAACTTGAAGCAACCTATTGCTCTTGGAGAAGCAGAATCATAGATTAGGAGTTAGAGATTATCAACTCAAAACCATTTTCTTTATAAGAAAGGGGAGAGCCAGGAGGTGTAAAATGAGGCCGTGAACTCGGGTCTGTTCTGCCCCTATTTGGTGTTCTTACCCGAGCACACCAGTACTCTGGCTGTCCCCTGCTCTGCTTGGCCTCCAGGTGGAGATAGCCGAGGAAATTAAGCGGTAGTGCCAGGGCAAGGTGCCATCTCCCACAGGGCGGGAACCAGATGCTGCTCTGTGGACACAGGGACACACCATCCAAGGTCTGACAAGCCTTTACACGCTGAGGCAATTGGCAGCTGCTGCATTTCAGTGATGCTTTATGTATTTTATCCAGGAATTTTAGTTACTGACATTGAGGACAATCCAGATGCCTAGACAACTCTATTAGAAACAGGAAGCTCTCAGATTTCCCAACTGCTGGGTGATTTGGGACAAGGCCTCAGTTTCTCTGTCTTAAAGGTAAAAACAGATCACCACCAGGATCCCCTCCATCCCAAGTTATAGCCTTCCTGTGACCCTGTCGCATCTTGGCCTGCACCTTGCAGGGCTGTGGCCTGAGCGCCCAGACTGCGCTTCTCCTGTGTTTCAGTTCTGCTCCTGTGGACACCCGCCCCTTTCCTGGAAGTGCTCCCTCTGCCCTTCCTGAGCCTCCCAAAGTTGGTCATACACGAACTGAACCCTGCGGACATCTGTCTCACCAGACATTAAACAAATGGAAGGAGAGTGACTGAAGCACAGCAGCAGTGTTTCTGCCCAGCTCTGCAGATTCCTGAAGGCCCTTGGGGAAAGAGCCCTGGAATAGAAACCAAAAGACATAAAATCTGGTTCTGGCTCTGCAGCCATCAGGGTGAAACCACATGATTAGATTAGATGCTAACTTGCCTCTAGCTCCAACACTATAGATACGTGTAAATGTCACATAGATGCTAACTTGCCTCTAGCTCCAACACTATAGATACGTGTAAATGTCACATCTATATATAGACGTGCATCTGCATTATTTAACCTACATGTATAACAATTTCAAAGTGCTTTCTATCCATTATGTCAGGTGATTGTCACAACAGCCCTTTGAAGTAAGCAGGCTGTATATATATATATATATATATATATATATATATATATATATATATATATATATTGCTTTCTTTGTTACAGATGAGAAAACCAAGCATCAAGAGTTAAATGAGTTGCCTTGAAGTAATGTTAGTTTGGAAAGAGGTCTTACTTTGGAATAGAAAGTCAAATCCCAGCTATGCCAATTACTGAACGTCACTGAGCTTCAATTTCTTCAACCATAAAATGGAAACAATAACGTCATACCCACTTCCCAGCATGTTTCCTCCTTTAGGTCACCTGATGTTTGGGAGTCAGCAGTGAGAGCCAGCTGCATGGTGAACCAAAGGCTGGAGACGAGCCTGCTGGGGCTCTGTAAGTCCCTACCCCAAGCAGACTGAAGCTTCCCAAACCTGGTCTCTCCAAGCTGAGGAGGTGAACATTTCAGGGTCCAGGCTCTGAGACTCTTTGGAGCTCTTAGATGCTGTAAGCATCATGCTCAAATGCATATGAGTTGCCTTGAAGTAATGCTAGTTTGGAAAGATCTCTTACTTTGGAATAGAAAGTCAAATCCCAGCTGCAGTGTTAGACCAAGTCTTGCCATGTGTATTGCTTTTGGTTGTTGCTGGTAACTAGACCGCGGACGAAAGAGCACGGACCTTTGAGTCAGAAACCTGAATTTCTAGTCCTCATTCTGCCACTAATTTGCTACATGGCCTTGGCTAAACCCCTTGTCCTCACTGGGCCTTACCCATCTTGTTGGTATAATATGGTCCTTTCAGCTCTAAAACTATGACATTATGAAATGAGCAAATGCACTCGAACTTAGTAAACTTGAAAGCAAAACCTAAGGGCTCCAGTGCAGCTCCTCCTCCTGGTGAACACTGCTTAGTCCCTCAACATCGCCTCCTTGTTTACTCTGACGTGAGTGGGCACTCAACACACAGCTGTTGCATGAATGAATGAATGGTTTTAGGCTTTACCATTTACGATTTAAACACTACTCTCAACAAGGCAGTACAGTTTGGTGGAAAGGGCATGGGCTACAGAAGCAGACAAATTCCATCTTTGCTGCTAAGTTGTAGGGCCTGGGCCTAACTCCTCAACTTCTCCAAGGCTCAGGTCATTAGTGGTCCTTGTAGCATTGTTATGGGGATTAAGATAGATAATGGATTTACAGGATTTAACACAGTGATTAATACACAATAAATGCTCAAGAAATCTTAATTATCAGTACTGATAGCCAAAGAAACAAATAAAGTGGCACCAAAAACCTGGCACTACTCATAGACTAACGACAGCAACAATAAATCCCTTATATTGGGTATATTACTTCATCAGCTGTCAAGCTTTTTTGTTTTTATTGTATTTGCCCGATTTTACCTTTATAATCCTATGAGGTAGGTATTCCATTTGACACACAACTGAGGCTCAAAGATACAGTGTCCTGGCCAAGGAATGTCACATGGCCAATAGGGGTCAGAGCCTGAACTAAAATCTGTGTCTTCTAATACCCATGTCCTCTGGGGTCTGGCTCGCAGTCCATCATGCCACTGTCCTTCCCTGATGGGGACCCAGAGGGGCACATTGTAAAAGTAATATCCAGTGACCTTATTTGATGTCACAGAGTCATTGATTAGGCAGATTCCCCAAAGCCTGGGTTCCCCAAGTGCTCTTGAGTGGGCATCACCCATTCTAGAAGGCTTAATGAAAGCAAGGTCTGGGGTTTTCATCCAAGGACTCTGTTGGCTGAGGGGCCAGACATGTTACCTCCCCAAGTGTCTGTGTAACTCCTACCTAGTCTTGTGAGGAATGATAAGAAGAGGAGAGATTAAGAACCACCACCTACTGAATGCTTGCTCAGTACCAGCCATCATTCTGAACACTCTTGTCCACCATAGAAGAGTCCTTTGCATAGCCTAACTCGATAGGCGAAACAAGGGATTGCTATCACTACGATCAGACATGGAGAAGATTGTAATGACAGAGGAATGAATGGGTTACAGAATGTAGACCCAGAGAGGTTGACTATTCATTAACAAAATTCCGTAATAAATGGACTGTGAAAGAAAGGGCCATGGCTTGAGAAAAAGTCGACTGAAGATTTTTTAATGATTGGGGTGACTTAGTTATCCAAGAAAAGGAAGAGACAAGGTGCCGGGAGGAGTGTTCTGCTTTGGTCAGCTGGTCACCTGCCTGTGGTGTGCTCTGTGTCAGAATCATGTGCCCTCTCATTGCCCCCATGACTACTCCTGATTAACCTGTCTCTGTTTCCGTGACTCCACCAGTTTGCGTCAAATACTCCTGTTAGGACAAGAAGGAAAGCCCCCTTACCTGTTCTGTGGGGATCAGTGGAACAAGCTTCATCCCTCAGGACCTGTCTCCCAAGTCACCTCTCCACCATGCCCAGCCTTTCACCCACTTGGCTGGCTGAGAGGACCTGGGCTCCAAGCCACCTAGGCTGGCCTCTTTTGTCCCTGATAAAGTGCAATGATCACAACGAGTTCCTTGCAAGATCCTCAGGAAGCTGTGGTCCTTGGCACTGCTGGGGGCATGCAGAGGGATTCTGTGGGGCAGGAGGAAGCCATGGGAACCTCTTTTCCTGAGATCACCCCTTTTCCTAAATGACTCTGGGATCAGGGGGATACTATATGTTTGCTTTAAGGGAACAGTCTCATTAGTCATCCAAGTAGTGACCACCATAAATAATAGAGCAGGAAGAGGGCAGATGGGGGCAAGGCATTGTCTGCTGTGGGCTTCAGCCTTCCAAAGTTCTCTCAGTTCGAGCCTCCTCTGCTCCTCTCTCCTGGAGCACTGCAGTAGCCTCTGAACTCTTGGTGCTTCCAGGTTCTCTGCGCATCCCATCCCAGCCCCACCTTGCCTGCCAAGTTCTCTTCCTACACCATAGATCTGGTGCTAGCACACTCCTGCTTCATGAATTTCCGCACCTCCTCTGGATCAAATTCTCCATCCTTACCAAAGCCTGCAAGGCTTTTCCCAGTTTGAACCCCACCCATGGCAGTTCTCACCAGAAGGTCCCTGGAGTCATTCCTCACTGTTCTTTTTTTTTTTTTTTTAACTTTTTCAAGAATGAACTTTATTTCAGGGAATAAAAATGTGACACTTTACAATCCAATGTGAGTAATGGTATTGGTGCTAATTTTGCCTCTCCATATACTGCTAAGATGATTTTGTTTTCTCCAAGTATCTTGTAATTTTAAAATTATGTGTGTTCCAGTGATTCATTCAGAGTTTGCTATTAAGGATGCTTCATAAACTCTGACAGGGCAACTAGCTGATCGTAGGTCTTATTTTACCAGGACTCTTGTTGATGTGGTTCTTCCTAACATTTTAAAATTATCTTTCTATTTCCTTTATGCATATTTGGGGCATTTTTTACTACAACTATTGTTATTTATAATCTTGTATCTAGTAATCCTAACATTAAAAAAAATTCAATTACACTTTAATAGTTAATATAGAGAAAAACCTTCTCATCTAGGAAGATAAAAGAATGCCAGGTTTTGGAGCTCTCAGTTTTTCTCTATCAATGGTCTGAGTGTTCTTTTTATTTATTCATTCATTTGTCTTTAGCTAATGTTTTTTCAGGGCCTGCTCTGGAGAGTGCCATGCTGGGACCTCCTGGGAGCCCCACACTTTGGCTGGTCCACACTTCCTGCCCACCCCAAACACACTTGCTGCCCTTCAGAGCCTTGGTGGCTTCCCGCGTGCTCTTTTCTCAGTCTTCAAATCTCCTCTATGAGGTAATACCCAAGTTTCCCTTTCAGATATCACTCCCTGCTCTGAGCTCCACAACCTTTTAAAATTTTTCATTAATATATGTCGTATTAATCCCCATTTTGAAAAAATAACAGTCTTGGTTACCATTTCAGTAAACCTTTAGCAGGCTTAAAAGTCGATGTGCTCTCCTGAGGTGCTTGCTTCATCCTCTCTTATCTCGGGAGCGAGTCTTTTGGTTTGTGTGTCTGTTCCCACTCTTCAAAGCCAGAAAGGCCTTGTTCTCTTCCTGTCCGGAGTTTGTGTTGTGTTGAGTTTGTGTTGTGGATGAAGGATGCTCAGGACCTGATACCAGCATGGACAAAGGAGGCCGACTGAAAGGGATGCAGACTCAACAGTCCAAGCAGGTTTATTGCTAAACCTGAGAGGGACCCCTCTGTCCTGGCCAGCAGAACAAAGGAAAAAGGGGTCTTTAACAGGTCAAGAGGCTCTTTATGGCCAGGGTTTTTGGCGGGCTCTTTGAGGGGAGGGGTCAGGGAAAGGTGGGTTTCTGGCTTGCTGACATGTCCTCTGGAGAATGCTTGTTGCCTAAGCAAGATGACACCTAGGTCTCTCTGTGATGTGGGTGGGCTTATTCGAAAGGTGGTACTCAGGTCCAGATTCTGTCACTGACCACTGTGGGAATAGCACGAAAGGGGCCTTAAGTAGCCCCACTGCCCTGTCCCCACCAGTTGGCCAGAGTGATCATCCTGCACCCCCTGCATCAGGTTGCTCCCCAGCAGTTTCTACAATGGTTCCTTTCCACTGACCTCATCAGGAAAGAGGCAGTGTGAGGTCCAGAAGGAGCCCAGCTGTGCCACTTGCTAACCATGTGCATTTGGCCCTTCTACCTTAAACCTCAGCCTTTCCACATTTCAGTTAGATGTGGTGCTGTTCACCTCACAGGGTTGGGGTGAGAAGCTAATGAGAAATCATTCCATTGAATTATTAGGGCCCCTGCCTAACTCCTAACTGATTCACACGGCCATCTTCACCCCCAACCTCCCTCTGTTCATTCTTCTGCCCCACTTGTCCCCAGCCACCCTGAGTCCAGGGCTCCAGGTGAGCCCCTTCCCAGAGGGCACTGATCCTAAGCAGCTGCATCCAGTTGGGGTCTGGGGGGTCTGTCCCTCCACCTATCCTGTTGATGCCCCATCTTTATTTCCCGGAGTCGGTACTACGCCACTGCCCAGTTAATCGTGTATTGTACCAGGTTCATCTCCCAGCTAGGCTGTGAGTTTCCTGAATCCAGGGCAAGGACCGCGTACTGTTCAGCGTCGCGCCCCCGGTCCCCCCATCACGGCCGCCCTCTCCTTCCACCACCGTGGCGCCCAGCACAAAGAGGCAGAGCAGAGGTTCCACAATTCCTTTCTGAGATCGTCTGATTACAGGGTTCAGGGCACTGGACAGGCCCGAGGCCGGCTTGTTTCTCCAGGAAGGTTGCAGGGGGGGCAGCAGTGCGGAAGGCGCGGACAGTGTGTAGTGCCCATTCCGGCGGGCTGGGGAAGGCAGTCACCTAGACAAGCCAGTCCCAGGAGGGTGCCGGCATCAAGGGCAAAGCCCGGGAGCGCGAGGGGTGCTCTCACACGCTCGGGGCGAACCGCCCTGCCCGCCGGCGCCGCTCCTCCGGGATCTCCCACGGCGCCCGGGCAGCCGCGGGGGAGGGAGGAGGTCGAACACGTAGCCGTCCGCAAGGTGGCTCGACTCCGCGCGGGCGGGCGGGGGAGCCGGGGACTGCCGCTCCGGCCCGCTGGCCTTCGAAAGATCCTCCTGGGCCAATGGCAGGCGGGGCGGCGCGCCCGGATTGGTGCAGGCGCTCTGCTGATCACTGTGGAAACCCCGGCGGCGGCGAACGCGGGAGGATGCGGAGCTGCGGGCGGGGGCAGCCGGAGGGGCGGGCGCCGGAGGCGTCGGGGCCCTGAGCAACCCCGGAGTTTTAACTGGAGGCGAAAGTCCCCCGCGGACTGGCGGGCGGAGGGAGGGGCGGAGAAGGCGACCGCTTGGGGGCAGTGGGAAGCCGGGGATATTCCGGTGACACTCCCGAGCGCAGGCGAGGAGGCTGGGGGAGGGGGCGCGGTGGGAGGAGGAGGAGAAGACAAAAGCCGAACCGAGCGGGGCCCGGGCGGCACTCGCGGGCAGCCTGCGCGGGAGGCCGCAGTGCACGGGGCTTCCCGGTCGGCGGGCAGGCAGCATGGGGAAGGGGGGCAACCAGGGTGAGGGGACTCCCGAGCGCGAGGCCCCGATGCCCACCTTCAGCTGGGAGGAGATTCAGAAGCACAACCTGCGCACCGACAAATGGCTTGTCATCGACCGCAAGGTCTACAACATCACCAAATGGTGCAGTCGGCACCCGGGGGGCCACCGGGTCATCGGGCACTACGCGGGGGAAGATGCTACGGTAAGGCTGCCGGGCGGCTCTCCCGCCACCTCTCACCGCTGCGGGCGGGAATCAGGAGACACGGGTCCCGGGACGCCAACCGAGACCTCCATCGCCTTGGGCTTGGGGCGGCCAGCGGGGGAAGGAAAGTGTCTACCGAGTCCACCCCCCAGCTCCCATCCCCCGGCATCCTCAGCCTCTCGGACAGCGGTGCCAACTTGCTGTGGGGATCGGATTTGGGAGCCCGGAAGGTAGCGGCGCGGTGGAGAACCGTGCAGGCTGCACCGCGCGCGCCGGGACCCAGGCTTCCGCCTTCCGCGGGCACACCCGGAGCCGGGGACCCCCCCAAAGGGGACTTTCGGGCCCAGGGCCTTGGCGCCAATCCCCACCACCACCACCACCAGCCCCGCGTGGAAGATGGCCGCCCCGGGCGCCGCGGAAAGGAGCGGGAGAGAAGCCAGGTGTGGGACTCGGCATGCGTCCCTCACTCTCCAGCCAATCTAGGGCGCGGGGAAGAAAGGCTAGTCCCTTGCCGGGCTCGTCCCTGCCTGGATTCTTGTCTCCGAAGGTCCGCAATGGCTGTGTTACTCAGACTGCCGGGTACCTCCTGTTCCCACGCTCTTCGGACTACCAGGACCCCACCCCAAGGGTCGGCGTTCTTGGGGACGGAGGTGGGGAATGGGAAGGAAAAAGGGCTGGAGGTTGCGAAGCCTAGCTGGAGAGAAGCCTTGAGCCCCGTGGACTTAGCAGCACTGGGCTGGCTTGGCAACAGGTCCAGCTGCACCCTGAGAGGTTACTCTGGGACTTTGTCTCAATGGTCTTCTGTTTGTAAATCCAGCTAGGAATGCCCTTCCCTCATTCTTGCACTCCTGAGGGTACAGGGGTGCCAGAGCTGCCCATCTTATCGTCAGCAAATGCACCAAACCTGTGGCTCCGTGTTTACACCGCACCCCCTCTGCATCCCTGAACCCCCGGTCTGATTTCTTAAACGTGCAGCTGGAGTCACCTAGACTCAAAGAGCAGAGAGGGAAAAGAACAGAGGCAAGGAGGGAAGAAGGGACCTCTCTTGGTGGCAGTGAGCTGGAAGCCATCAGGGAGAATAGTGAACTTGGGCTGGGTGAATAGGGGAGAGGCCCTGGCAGGATAAGCTTGACATGGATCATTTCACCTGGAGGTCTGGCATGCTGACCTGTTTGTGGGCCTTTGCTGTCCAAGTTGTATGAACCCTTGTTGGTGTGTGGAGGTCTTGATTTCCCCACCTCTTCCAAGTCTTAATGCAACAGGCCTAGCCAGGGAGCCAGCCCAGGCAGCTAGCTGCAAGCTAAGCTGTTACTCAGCTCTGTTTTCAGGAACAGGGTCCAGGTGTATTCGAGATCGAGAAGAGAGTCTGCCATAGCATCTGCAGCTTTTGGCCCCTTCAGCTTTTCCTGCTTTTGAACTGTTTAGGGCCTTGGGTCTGTGGTGCTCATCAGAAAGTAGGTGGTATAAGGTTTTCAAACACCATCAGTGTATTTTCTCACTTGGACCTCTGTGCAACCATGTGAGGAGGTTAGGTAAGGGTAATTCCCAAGTAAAAGACCTCCTGACTCCTGGTTGGGGGTCTTTCCACTATTCCATGTTGCCGGACTTTTCACGTGTTCACGATTTCATAGGTAAATTCCAGAGGGTTTCTGCCCACGTCA
This sequence comes from Manis pentadactyla, assembly GCF_030020395.1. Classification (NCBI taxonomy): domain Eukaryota; kingdom Metazoa; phylum Chordata; class Mammalia; order Pholidota; family Manidae; genus Manis; species Manis pentadactyla. The sequence continues at coordinate 15,344,731 of NC_080027.1, read as the reverse complement.
GGCCTTCACCAAAAAGTTGCCTGCCTAGAAGGACAAGTCAAATACAATGGATTGGTCTGATCATCCATAGTGTTAAATATGTGGAAAAAAACTTGTTTTCTTATGTAGCAAAGAACTTCATAAGTTGTGAGCACTAGATAAATGCATCGGAGTGGTATCAGATACATTGACACTAAGATTTGTAACAGCTAGAATGTAAAGTAAGCAAAAAGGAATTGGAGAGAAAAGTTTAAATCTATGACAGCTTATTTGGTATAGCAAGACATAAAGAAACTCCTGTCCCCAAAGCCTCAGATATAAGTCTTTTAGGGCATGAAATGCACTAACGGAGAATATAGTTGCATATGGAATGAGCAGTTGGAGTCTCTCTCTTTAACTGTCTTGGTTAGGAAAAGGCAATGGGAATTATGGGGTGTTTGGGAAGGGGACTTGAGGAGAGGCAGGAATAGGCTAGGAATCTAGAGACCCTTATTTTTAAGCTGTTGAGAAGGTAGGTGGCTTTTGCCCCCTGGGGCCTGGACTTCTTCCTCAGAGCTAGGGGAGGGACAGAGGATTTGTAGGTCTAGCAAATGTGGAGAGGGACTGCTCAGCAGATAGAGGTCGGCTCCCCTGCAGCATTTTTGATGCACTCTTAGGCACTCATCACAATGCAGTAACTTGCTCCCAAGAGGCTGGAAATCCAGCAGGCCTTTCATGCTACAGTTGGGGCCTCAATAGGGGATTTTCCTTTTTCTGTAGAAAAAAAGACCTCAGAAATCAGGACTGCCTCATCACCAAAACGATGACCTAGTCAAGAGCATGGGTAACCTAGTCAAGGGCAAAGGCAGTTGACATTTCACCTTTGCCTCCCCAGAGAAGTTAAATTTGGCCTTGCCTGTAAGAATAAAAGTTGCTTAATGTTTGCAGCTCATACAGCACCTTCATATAACCTTGTGTAGCCCTCGGATCAGCCCTGTTGTTACGTCTTATTGCTCCTTGCTCAAGTGGCAGTGCTGAGACCTAAATTCAGGGTCTGCCATCACTGAGTCCTCCCAGCCGCCTTCCCTCCCTTCCTGCCTTCCTCCCTCTCGCCCCTTCCCTCTGGCCCTCTGGCACTTCTCTGGTCTTTGCCTTGCTGTAGGCAAAAGGAACCCCCACCTGTGCCCCAAGGGTGTCTGCTCTTGTCAGGCAGAGTCCCACCGCTGCAGAACTTACCCCACTTGGGACTTCGGATCTTCAACTGTGATTCACTGCACATTTATTCAGTTTCTCCATGGCTCTGAGCTGGCCCTGGGCACAAAGACAAATAATTCACAGACAAGTGATCGCATCTGCTGGGTTCCTTTCTTCCTCTCAAGCTGGGACTTGACTCTGGACCCTCTGCCTCTAGATACCAGCACCCCCAAACCCTGCCCACATTCCCACCTTGTGTGAGCCAGATTTTCCTGCCTTATCTGCATAGGTCACAAGGAGAGGTCAAGATTCATTCCATCTTTTAATCTGGTCCTCTGCTGTTCTTGTGAGAAGGCAAGACACTGAAAATGGAACAAATCCCTGATCTCCTTTAGAAAGGGCAGGAAGGTCATGGGCAGTATTTAGAAGCAGCGGAGCTGGGTTTGAGTCCTAGCTCTGAATTCCTAAGCAAGGCATTTACTGTGAACCCTACTTTTCATGTCTATGAAATGGGAAGGCTATTATCAGGCTCAAGGGCTGTGTATGAGATCTCTAAACTTCAGAATGCTCTACGGGTGTGAGGGATCATTACTGTGTGCCCTTTAGCCTAGTGCATCAAAATGTGTGTGCATGTCCCCGCACACTAGTAGGAAGTTCAGTAAATAGGGAAAGAAGGAGTGTGAAGAAGAAACCTTAGTGACTCCATTTTTGCCAAAAGAAAAAGCATTTACTGCACATGAAATCCCTCCTCTGGTTGTGCCGGGGGCAGGGACCTGACAGCAGCAGACCTCTCACCAAGGGCCCTAAACTCACGATCTGCCGGCACTGCACCACCAACTTCCATTGCGTCTTTCCCTTGGAGGGGACATGGCACAGGGGCTTTCAGCCCTGCCTGCATCTCTGCTTCAGACAGGAAGTAACTGTCCCTGTCTCCAGCTCTGTGCACTTGGGGTCCCTCCTGTGCTTCTCCCTCTCTAACCCCCATTCCCCAGTCCTGTTCCTGGCGCTACTGCCTGCAGCACTGGGGGCCCTGAGTTTGCTCCTCCTGCACTTCCCGAGTCCCGGGCAAGTGCCCGGATGCATGAAGCTGAACCAGTGACTAGCCTTGCTCTACAGACAAGGTGGACGCTGCCAGAACCAAATCTGTGATCACTCCCTACTTCTCACTGAGAGGCTGCGTGCTGCGTGTGGAGCTGCGAGCTCTACCAGGGTGTGGCCGGGTCAGGGAAGAGGTTGCCAGGCAGAAGATGGCTGGGGCTGGGTGATGGCAGAAGTGGGGACTGGGGAAGGCCAGGAAGTGTGACATAATGTGGCTTCCACTTGGCAACCTGGGTGTTCTGGCCCCCCTTCCTGCAGCCTGACCTCCCCACCCCACAGCACATACCTGGGGACGGGTTGCTCAGCTCTCAGCCTCCTTGTCCCTCCCTTCTCTTCACCTGCATCCTGGGTCTTCTTACTGGAAAGTCTTTGGCCTCTCTCCCTGTCAGATGAGGACAGATCCTGGTTCCAGTTCTTGTTCCAAAGTCAGCATTTGGATTGGCCCTGAGTTTGCCTTGCCCCTTGGCCTACCTTGCCCAGCCAGCTATTTTTGTAATCCAGCAGGTACTGGGAACTCTCTGCAAGTGTGTGGGGCACATCTGTGGCATTTGGGGCCGGGTGGTGGGGGCACACGAAAAGTGGTCATCTCTCAGGGAGGGCGAAGCTCATTTTGATGGAGGCCTTTGTATTAATAGCAGAAAACTAGAGTTAGGCACCTTCAGAGTGTGCTCGTGGGCAGGTAGCTTCGCCTTCCACAGCTTCTTCTCATCTCTAAAACAGGACCTTCTCTAATTAGCAGCTTCTGTGGCCAAGTCCGGGGTCAGGGGCTAGCCTGCATAACCTCAGCATGTGGCAGTTTTACCGACTGCCAGTGTGTGGGTGCTGGGGAAGGAGAAGAATTCTGATGTTCCAGAAGCATAAGCCCAGTTGTTGAAAACAGCAGAGGAGCCTGAGTGGGAAAGTCTCCTGGAATTGGAGGGTGCACAGCCGTGGGGTCCTGGCCCCCAGGTTCACGTGTGAGCCTCTGTGAGGCTTTGTGAGCATTGGGGTTATTGCAGCAAACAAGACAGACATGGCCCTGCCCTCGTGGAGCTTATATCCTAGTGGGGAAGGCTAACAGAGTGAGTACCTAATCTAGCTTGTGATCTGGGTAACTGTTAGGAAGATGATGACACAGGGCAGTGTCCTGAAATAGCCATTTCAATGGGGTGGTTGGGAGAAGCCACCACAACGCGCTAAGGGAGTCGGGCTCCAGGCAGGAAGAAGAGCCCTGCAAAGGCCCAGGCACAGGAATGAGCTTGGTGACTTCTAGGGTGGTTCCCACCAGGCCTGTTTGGGAAGCTGCCAGATCTACCGCAGACAACGGGACATCCAGCAGCAGTACGCGTCCCCAGCTGGCAGGCGTGTGTGGCGTGTGGGGAAGCAGTCCTGAGTCAGGTGAACCTGGACTTGATTCCGGCTCTGTCGCTTGGAGCACAGGATGCCACCTTCCTGCCTTCCAGTCTTCATCTGGACAGTAGGGCTTTGAGGCATCAGGGATGGGATGTAAACAGCACTCCTGGCTCTCCCTGGCATCCCGCCCTCCCTTCCCCTGGCCTCAGGGATGTGAGGCTGCCCCAGAACCCGAGGGAAATAGCAAAGGAGTGGCTTCAGGCCACCCAGGAGCCTGTCTGTCTGCTCCACCAGGTTCCCTGGCCCAGGCAAGGCGCTCGGAGGCATGACCCAGACCTGGGAGGAGGGGTGGGGGCAGCCAGGAGACAGGAGGGCTCTCCTGACAGGCTGAACTTTACCTCTCAGTGAGAGTAGGGAGTGATCACTTTGTTATCAAGTGTAGCCATTGCTCCCTAGGAAACTATGTTACTGAAGACTTCCTGTTCATTTCCTGAAGCCATGATCTGCTGTGAAGAGGGCCAGCGAAGGGGCTTTTTTAGGCTCAGACTTGGGCAGGCAGTTAGGTTTCAGTCTGCACCAACACCTGCGCCCTGACTTGGGAAGCTCCCCATGGGGCTCTCCTGGCACCTTCCGACATCCAAGGTGGGAAGAAGGTCCTCACTTTGTGGGGGAGCCTGTGGCTGGCGGGGTGGGGGTGGCTGGCCCAGAGTGGCAGCTGGCCAACATTGGACCCAGGCCTCCCATGACTGCCCAGGCCCGTGGAATAGCAAACATCGCTTGTCCAGAAACACACTTGATCAAACCTACCATCCCTTTCGGTTCAGCTAGGGGGACACAGTCGGTTTTTTAAAACTCTGGGCCCAGTTTTCCTCTGCACAAAGTGTTGCTTTGTAAATCTTTCTAGACATAAATAGAAGAGAGACCAGGCAAAAGGACTCAATGCCAGGGTTGCAGTAAGGAAGTAGGAGAAGGCTGGCAGTTACCATCACCAGGTATTTTCATGGGGGGTTGAAAACACTTTTTTTGAGTTGTCAGCCTTTCCCCCATTCCTCCAGCTTCATCTTTTTAAAATTTTGAACATTTCCAAACATACAGAAAGGTTGAAAGAGTAAGTGAACACCTGTGTAACTTCAACTGAGATGCACTCATCTCAACATTTTGCCACATTTGCGTTCTCTTTTTCAGTCTTTGAATCTCCACACATGTGCCCATACTCTTTCCCCACTGTGCTGATTTTTTTCTGATTGCTCCTCATGGTGTCATTTGACTTGTTCCTCTTTCCTAGCAATGTCTGAAGTTTGGTTCAGTGCAGGGTGAGTGTTGTTTACCCCCTGGGATATCTCATCCGGGGAACCTGGTGCCAGCTCATCTCTAATGGAGATGCTGTATTTGTTGTGAGATGATTTGTGTAATATATATAACCACCTGCCTAGAAAGAAACTGGAAGGAAATATGCTAAACCATTAGCAACAATTTACTGTGGGCGGTATTTATTGTCCTCTTTATTCTTCTGTACATTTCCTAAATTGGCCAGAGTTACGCACATTATTGCTTTATAATTGGAAAAGAGATTAAAATGTACGATACTGTTTTTATTTTAAAAGTGATACAGAAATATTAGAGAAAATTTGAAAAATAATGAAAATAAAGCAAGGCACAATGCTACCACCTTAACACACACTAGCTTAGAGCTTCCCCAACATATTTTTCATAATTTTTATAATTATTTTCAACTCTTTCAAATCATGAAAAAGCTTTTTCAGAAATGCTTCTTACCTAATTCCGTACTCGTCTGGTTTAACGTGATCTAAGCAGATCTTCCAGACTGTAGTAGTCTCTAGCCTTGTTCCCTTCTCGATAGCCGTGTGCACGGGGTGGTGGGTGGTGCCGTTTGGCAGGCACTGGGCATCCTGCTGTGGAGCCTGCAGAGACTCCTGTTCTTTCTGGGCCCCGCCCACTGTGGCCTGGAGGGGTATTTTTTCTGACTCCCCAAGGGAACCCACTATGCACACACCCTTAGCGAGCTCTGCCTCTCTTCAGGGCAGAGACCCAGGCAGCCCCATCGCTGCATTTGGGTACTGAGTTGCAAATCTGCCCAGGATGAAACCCCAGAGAGCATTTGGGGCTGGATCAAGGGAATCCCCATTCTGCATCCTGGTGGGATGCAGAGTTCCTGCTGGTAAGCCCTGCCTTCCTGGGGAGCCTCCTGCTCACACCTGCCCCTCTGCTCCCCAGGATGCATTCCGTGCTTTCCACCGCGACCTTGATTTTGTGGGCAAGTTCATGAAGCCACTGCTGATTGGAGAGCTAGCCCCTGAGGAGCCCAGCCAGGACCGTGGCAAGAATGTAAGTCCGACCAGGCCAAGGAAGGGGGGCTGTGTATGGGGACAGAAGCTCCCAAGGTGGAGAGTGGGCCACAGGAGCTTCTGCCAGTCCAGGGGTTGCCAGTGCCTATTACCAGGGGTCAGGGAGGACTCAGAGCCTCTGTAGGAGGCCCCCTCCTCCTGCTGCCAGCCTGGTCTCTGGTCCCCCACCTTGGAGCAGTCATTTCTAGCCTCCTCACCTCTGGGCTCCCGGTGGGGCCAGGCTGGGCACAGGGTCTTTCTCCCTTGTCCAGCACCCCCACTATTATATCGCACCTTCCTGGGGATATCTGGGCCGTTCCTCATGTCCTCCAGAAGTCACCGTCCCCTCCCACTGGTCCCCACATCTCTGCCTTTCCCTCTGGGCTGATGAGATTGCCCTCACCCCTCACTGGAGCTGACCTGGGGTTCCATCTTATTGCCTTCACACGTGGCTCCAGCTTCCAGCCTCGCATGCCCCTTCCAGGCAGGCAGTTCCGCTCCTCTCTGCCTTGTCCCGAAGACTCCCTCCTTCCTGACCTTGCTTCTCTAGCTCCCACCACCTTTCACTGCTGCTTAAATGATCGGTAGCCACTCACTCCTCAGATTCTTCACCACCTAGAACCCAGGCTCCCAAACCTGGCCACCTCTACCCACGCGCCATTCTGTGCGACCTTTCAGACATGCTGGGTATGTCCCAGGGGATGCCGTTGGCCCCCTGGCCTCCACTCTCTTCCTTCCCCTGCCCTGCCCCTGCCTGCCATCTTCCTCATTCTCCCAGCGATGCTCTCATCTCCCCAGAGCCATCCTTAACTCTGCCTCGGCACCCCGGCCCCACCTGCCCTGTCAGTGCCCACCCAGTCCTCTCCTGCCTCCCTGAGCTCTCGGGGGACCGGGACTTCATCCTGCACTGCTTTGTGTCTCCCCCAGTTCAACCCCCTCCAGACCCAGTAGAGTGCCCAGAACACATGGCATGGCGTTGTGTAGTTTCATTACCCCCAGACTGAGACTCTGTCCCCATGGAACATGAATCCCCCCATTTTCCCTCCCCAAAGCCCATGTAAAGCAGACCCTTTATTACTATGAATTTGCCTGTCCTAGGGACTTCGTGTAAGTGGGCTCATACGACATCTGTCCTTCTGTGCCTGGCTTAAACTCACTGAGCAAAATGTCTTCAAGGTGCATCCGTCCTACAGCACGTATCAGAATTTCCTTCCTTTTTAGGGCTGAATAATATTTCATTGTCTGTATAGCCCACGTTTTGTTAAGCCATTCAGCCTTCAATGGATATTAGGGTTGTTTCCACCTTTTTCCCATTGTGACTAATGCTGCTGTGAATGTGGGTGTGCAAAATGCAAGCTCCTGAGTCAGATCCTTTCTCTGCCACTTAACTGGCCGTGCACAAACACAGTCCTCAGGGCTGTGCCAGGCCCGGGTAGGTATGTGGTCAACGGCAGCTGTTGGAGTGCACATGGTGGGCTCCCTTGGGTACACCCTGTGGGTCGGTCCCCTCTTCCCACAGCTTCTCTAGTCCAGTGGGTGTTGAGAAGATGTTGGGCCTCTCCAGAGTAGCTGGGTGGCCAAGCCATTCCCTGTGTTCTTGCTCAACAGTCCCAGATCACCGACGACTTCCGGGCCCTGAGGAAGACCGCGGAGGATATGAACCTGTTCAAGAGCAGCCACCTGTTCTTCCTCCTCCTCCTGGCCCACATCATCGTCATGGAGAGCGTAGCATGGTTCACCGTCTTTTACTTTGGCAATGGCTGGATTCCAACGATCATCACGGCCTTCATCCTTGCTACCTCTCAGGTGAGGCGTGACTCCCTCACCCGTTGCTTGACGCCTTCACCCTTGGCTCCCCTGGCCCACAGAGGCCTAATGCACGTGTGCTGACACTTGTAAGCATCTGCGGCTCTCTCCATCCATCTCTCCCCAGGCCCAAGCTGGGTGGCTACAACATGATTATGGCCACCTGTCTGTGTACAGGAAGTCCACATGGAACCACATTGTCCACAAGTTCATCATTGGCCACTTAAAGGTAAATATCAGCAGCCCTGGGCATCCATCTCGCTGGTTAGCAGCTCGTGCAGCGCCACCTCACTTTTCTGAGACTGGGTCCCAGCAGGTCTGTGTCTGAGGCTGCAGGATAGTGGGCAGGCCCACCCAGGAGCCACGCTTTCCTGCTGGGCAGGGCCAGGGTCAGAGAGAGGGGGAAGGGAGGGTGTTACTGAGCTGCAGGCTTCCAGATCCTCCACCTCTCTGATCTTCTGAGCCCTGTGTGTGTATCACATTAGACCTCCAAAATCAGAGTGTTAGTTATAAAAACCGGCATGTGCTCCTGTGATGTGTTGACTCAGTTTATTATGTATTTACACCCTATCTAATAAACTGCCTTTAGTTTGGGACCAGTAAAGAAGCAGTCTCTCTTGATGAATTGGTATGCTTTCCACCACTGGGTAGTGTGAGTGAGTTAATATTTAGTCTTCTTTTTAACTCTAGTGCCCAGAAACTCATAGCAAAGATTTGGAACAGCAACTATCCTTAGTCTACATTTCATTTTACACATTTTCCCCTTTCATTGTGGGTCATTTATGCTTTTATCTTTATTGAGACTGTTCTGTTTTATCTGAGTCCTTTATCATAAGCCATCTCAAATATGCTTTGAAAGTATATGGGGTTTTTTTTTGAAAGTATAAGGAGATCCTGTCATCTTACAAGTCCTTCACTAAGGGACATCAGTGCAGTGAACAGCTGAGCCAAAGGACGAGTTGTTTAAAATTCAGAAAGAGAGTTAGTTCTACTCTCTCCACCCTTCAAATAAGGAGGCACACCCACAGAAGTTTATAAAAAGACAGGCTGGATTGGCTAGTGACCTTGTGCCAATCTGATAGGCATAATCTCCTTGGGTTTGGAAATGAGTCTGCCAGCTTTCCCTCCAAAACACATCATCTTCCATGTCAGCCTCTCCCAACAGCATCCAGCAACACCCCAAGAAAGGCTGTCTTAAGACTTCTGGCCCTTCCCACCCTGGCTCGGGAAGAGCTATATGTCTGGGTTAAGCTTATCCCCTGCCCAGACCACATCAAGTCATTGGCTTGCCAGCCCGGGATCTGGCTGGGGGTGAACTACCATTGAACTAGTAACCAGTTTCCACAGCAAGCAGTTTGCCTGGCCCTGAGCCTGGAGCGGCCTGAGAACCTGGTTTCTTTCCAAAAATTCAGGGATGAAGGGAGAGGGTGCACATAGTAGAGTGCTTTGTTTCATTTTATACTCTTCTCTGTTGGAAGAAACCCTCCTCAGTATTAGAAAGTAACATTTCACTCCAGACCCATGCTATCCCCATGCATTTAACAAAGATGGGCTGTGTCCTGTTTCCAGATTCTGGGCGGGAGTTGGGAGGGCCCTTCTTGCCTGATGTCCCTCAGTCTTTGAAGGCCATGCAGCAGAGCTCTTGCATCAGATGGAGACGAGGCCAGAGGACTGGCCTCCATGTAGAATGGTGGCCTTCTGAAATTAGAACTCTGGGACGATGGGAAGCCAGGCCTACTCGGGCTCAGAGACTAGAGGAGGTCAGGACATGGGTTCCACTCAGGCTTGCCAGCCCCCAGTTAATGTGGCCATGTTGCTGTGTCCAGGCCGGTGGCTGGTCTGCGCAGCACCTCTGGGGACAACCAGAGTGAGGAAGACCACAGCTTAGGTCTGAAATTGCTCTGGCAATTTTACACAACTGCAAAGTCTTGGGATTCCATTTGTTCCTCTGGTCCCTTTTCGGGGAAGAAAGGGGGCTGGCTGTAGGGTGGGTCCCGAGGGCCCTGCCAGCTTGGATATTCTAGCTCAGGCTCATGAGGGCAGTGAGTAGGATGCTGGGAGCTTTGAGGGGCTGGACCTGCTTCTTACTGTCAGCCTGCACGGCTGTGGGGTTCTGGGTGTGAGCTCTGCCCACCCTGTCTTCCCCTCTCCCTTTAGCCCATACCACTTCCAGTGGGCATTTCTTCAAGGGTGTCACAGCCCATCTTTGTCTCATGCAAAGACAGTTCTCAGCGGTCTCACCTCTGCTTAAAACTTTACTGTTAATTGCTCAGCCCCTGCACTTAGGATAAAATGCAGATTGCGAGGCCTGGTGCCATCTAGACTCTGCGTCGGAAGATAGAAACCTGGAAACTTGCCAGCCTCTTTACAACTTCCTCTCGGCTACCCCGGCCAGGACTGGGGAGGGGCAGCTGAGCCACTTGCCTAGGGGACTTAAGGGGACTCGAGAAGACGGTAATCAAGATAAATCACATTTTAATGCAATATATTTTGAAAAGCAAAATTAATGCAGAAAAATCCACAATGAACAAAATATCAACGTTTTAAATAAAGATCAGGACTGTGCTGAGCCATATTGGCACCTGAGGCAAAAGAAAAACTTTGTGCCCCTGTATATGTGTTTGCATGTGTCCTTTTTCTGATGGTTGATTTTTTTTTTTCCCAGAACATTAAAGTACTTGAAAATTTTTAAACATTGGAGAGTTGGTATATTAAAAGTCTCAACATTAAAAATATTCTTTATATTGATAATGATTATTTTATTTCAGTTTAAGTTAATGAGAAATTACTTAAGACTGTTGCTTGGCTGAGAAAAATGGTCAAACTTGGCAATTCTCACAATTGAAAACAAGATGAGCCAAAAAGGGATTTTGAGAATGTTGTCGACAAGTCTGTGTCTGTTAAAGCTCGGGGTGCACACTTTTGCTTTTCTCTCAGGCTACAGTCTGGTTCAGCCCAGGGCTGCTGGCCACAGTCCTGGGTCTCCATCCCAAACAAGGGACCTTCCTTTGGCTTCTGGAACAGCCCACACTCCCCACCCCACCCCTAAAACCCTCACTAGGCTCTTCCCTCTATCCGAAAAGCACCCCTCACTCTGGCGCATCCTGAGCATCCACCCGTGTGATGCCCGACTCGCCCCCGCTAGACAAGGGCTCACCCCTTGCTCACCACTTCATCCCCGGGACAGGCAGCTTTGCCCCACATTCTGAGAACATGGGGTGGGCCAGCATTCCGGGGAAGTTCCCTGTGCCTGGGAAGGAGCGGTTTGTGCAGAGTAGGTAGGGCTTTGCCTAGAATGAAAGAGAATTACAGCAGAGGAATAGCAGGATCAAAAAATGTTTTGTCCTTACATACGTCCAGGGAGGGCAGGTTGGCCCCACCTTGCTGACTTCATCCTGGTGGTATTCACAGCCTGTCTTCCTTTCCTTCACTTTTTCACTCAACAAACATCTCTTGGACGGTGTAATCTGAACATCACGCTTACCGTAACATGCCTTGCCCCTCCATCGAGGATCGAGGAGTCAGAGGACACATCCACCTTTTTAACCGAAAGAAGCCAAACTCCTGGGAAAGATCAAATGCAAAAGTCCTTGGCCCTTTAAGCTCTCACTCACTGACATCACCTTTTCCCTGATGGGTTTTGAGGGCCACCTGCTGACAGGCCAGAGGTCCCAGCAAAGACCACAGCTGCTCCTCACTATTCCCACCCATGGCTCTTAGTGTCCAGAGAACATGTCTGCCAAAAGCATCTTCCAGGTGAAGTGTTAGTCTCAGCGAACAGTCCTGGGCCAGAGCACTGGTTTATCCAGCAGTAGTTCACCGGGACAGTCCTGATGCTGAAGCCTCAGAAACATCTTGTTTCTGCCGTGCGTCACTGGGCAACCTTGTGAAGGGGCATGCCCTCGGAATGTGTCAGGAGCTTGAGCTGATGAGACAGAGATTTGTGACCTTGAAATAAATACTCACGTAATACTTCCTGGCTCCTAGAGTCCTGGCTTTATGTTTATGTGTGAGGACCAGGAGGCTCTTAGCTATTTATGTTAGCGATTATTTAAGCCCTCTGTCTGTTGGGCTGTCCCTTGCCAAATACTCTATGGGCCCTCTGAAAGCAGGGACCACTTGGGGTCTTCTTTGTTTGTTTTTAAAAAGCTTTATTGAGATATAATTCACATACTATACAATTTGCCCATTTCAGATGTACAAACCAGTGACTCGTACATTCACAGATTTAGGCAGGCATCATCACAATTCTAGCGTACATCGTCACCCCAAAAAGAAACCTCATGCTTCTCAGTGATCACTTCTGAACCCCCTCGTCCCTCCAACCCATCCTCAACCCTCACCCTAGGCGATCACTAATCTGTCTAGAGATTTGCCTATTCTGGACATTTCATACAATATGTGGTCCTTTGTGACTGATCTCTTTCACCCACCATGATGTTGTCAAGGCATCCATGCAGTAGCATGTGTCAGCCCTTCACACCTTTTTGTGGCGTGGCCAGACCCAGATGGCGTCCTATTGTTTGGCTCCACCACATTTTACTTATCCAGTCATCAGCTGATGGACATTTGGGTCATTTCCACTTTTGGTTATTTTGAGTAATGCTGCACATTTTTTGTGTGGCCAGGTGTTCATTTCCCTCAGGTGCTCGGATGCTGGGTCAAATGGTTGGGCGCACTTCTTACGGTTCCTGAAACAGAATTGTCCTTGCACAAGCTAGGCACACAGGAGATGTGCAAGGGATGAGGGGCATGGGGGTTCACCCGGTGCTGGCAGGGTGCAGAGGCCACCCCACACCTGCTGAGGTGCTCACCATGTTGTGGATCACTAACACCCTCACCTGCCATCACCACCTCATGACTGGGGAAACAGGCCTGGAGGGATGGAGTGACCTCCATTCAGGGGCCCAGGGCCCTGAGTGTAATGGAGACGTCAGTCCTGGGTGTTGGAGGTGTAGAAACTGGTCCCAATGGGTCCCCCAGACGGCTGCAGTGCTCACCCCATTTTTCCCCATAGGGTGCCTCTGCCAACTGGTGGAACCATCGTCACTTCCAGCATCACGCCAAGCCCAACATCTTCCACAAGGATCCAGATGTGAACATGTTGCACGTGTTTGTCTTGGGCAAGTGGCAGCCCATTGAGGTATGATAAAGGGGACAGTGCTGACGTGGGAAGTGTTTGGCCTGAACAGGGAGCAGGAAGGAATCCTATAGGGTCGGTCATCAGCCAGAGACACCTGTGTCTGATTCTTGGACAGAAACCTTTTCCAGACACCCTGAATTCAAGCTGGCGTTTCTATGGAATGGCCTCACGTGTAAAGGATGGACACAGCTCCTTATTAGTGTCAGCTGCCTCCCTACCTCCCATGGGCCAGCACTTGCTGGCCTGTTTCTTCCTGGGGGAGAGGGAAATCTGGTTCCTGTTCAGCAGGAAGGCACAACTCCAGGGCTCAAGCTTGGTCCCCAAAGACCAGCTCAAGCAAGCCTTATTTGGAGAGTCATAGTCCTTGATGCCGGGAGGGATCTCAACATGAGCTGGTCAAACCTGCTTCACCACAGATGACAAAGCGAGGCCTAGTGGGAGCAGAGGATGTGTCCACACAGTCACATAGTTTAGGGGTCAGTCTAGGCTGAGGCCCCAGACCTGACAGCTGGGCCATTTCCTTCACTCTACCACACCACCTTATTTTTATCTGAGCTCATTTTTTAAATTATAAATATAGACCATACCTGTTCCAAGCACTTAAATAGTATAGAAATGTGTAAAATCTAAAATGAATCTCTTATTATATCCATTATCCCCCTGCTTTGCCCTAAATGTCATGCCCTGAGGGTGACCACTGTTGGCACTATGCTATGAATCCTTCCAGATATTTTCTGTGTGTATAAATATGCACATATCTTTCTTAAAAGCAAATTAAAACTTAGATATTCTATTCTGCAACTTACTGCCTATCAAACGTGGACCTCCTTCTTAAAGTCCAAGGCCATCAGCCTCCACCTGGGGCTCTCCAGTGCTCTGTCATATTTCTATGCCCTATCATAACCCCCGTTGTTTCATAAGACAGGAGAATTTGGTGTTGCTAATTCTTAAGTTCCTTTTCATAAAAGTGCCCTGATGCATTTGAAGAATGTCTTCATTGAACACATTTTTTTATAAAGAGTAGAATCTCTATGTGACGGCCTTAATGTTAGGGTTCAGTTTTTTTTAAAAACCTATATAATGCTTTGTTTTTTGGAAATACCGTGATTATGTAAACCGAAGGTTAGAAGATCCTTGTTGCTTTAATGCAGGTCTTAAGCATCATAAGGCCCTGCAGAACAGGCTCAATAGCATCTGCCAAATGAGCACATTCGAGGGGCAATAGATTCTGAACAGGGATGGCACCCAAGGCTTGGAACAAGGAGAGGAGTGAGCCTGTCCCCCAGTTCTGGTTTTTACCTCGTCTCTCAGTTTCTTTTCGACCAGAGAGGATCCCTGGACAGAAACAGGTTTTCTGTGACATCATCAATTCAGAGGAAATAAGCTAAAATTCAGTAGTTTGGAAGCACGGAGTCTCTCCAGCAGGGCAGGGGTTTTATTCTCTCCCAAAGTAAATACTTACGTTTTTCTTCTAGGAAACAGTGTGCTAGCTTTGGCTAGAAATGTGCAAATAGTAGAACTGATTCTCTTGGGGCCTTCCAATAAGTGAAAACAAAGGCCTTCCCTTCCTCCGGGAGCTTCGGTGTGTAAGCCGTTGGCTGTCCTGACAGGTGTCTGTGTGCCCCTAATAACAAAGTCTAGTCTCCCCAGCTATGCTGGCAAGAGGCGTCTTTCCTCTCTGTGTGGCAGCCAGTGCAACCTCTTCCAGCATGTCCTCTCCCTAATACCTCTTGAATGCTGGCTTTTGGGCAGGGGCTGGGATAGAAGGTTTCAGGGACCTGCTTACCCAGTCACCGTGAGCTTATTAGTGGGCTGACCTCCCCTCCTGGAAAGAATTTACATCTTTATACTCAGTTTTTCCTCCCAGGAGTAAGGTATCTTTCTCCATTTACTCACGTCTCATATCTCTTGGGAAGGATTTTTACTTTTCTTGGAATGCCTCGCGGATGTTTCCTTTCCAGTTTAATCCTAGATAGTTGGTAGTTTTGTCTCAGGCTGGGATTTCTCCGGTACTCAGGAGAGCTGTTGACTTTTGGCAAGTTACCTTATGTCCAACTAGTGTCCACATCCATCTCTGTGACACTAGGTGTTTTTCAGTTAATTCTTTTGAGTTAGTGTCCTGGGTAGACAGTCATATCCTTGAAAATAATGAAAATGAAGATTCTTCCTAATAGCCCCACGCTCTTATTTCTGGTGTGGGTTTTCGGACACTCCTGGACTCCCAGACAGAATTAAATAGTGGTGATATCAGGGGCAGTTTTGCTTATCCCCCACCCTCTTTCTGGCATATCATAGAGGGGATCAGGGAGGCCATTGCCCCTGAGCCAAGACGCTGTGAGGGCTTCTGCCTCCTGGCCTGAGGTCCTGCTTTTCCCTGCCCCTGGGATCTCTCCCTATCTGTCTGCAGATAACCCTCGGGGCTTCCTGCTTCTTGAACAGGCCAAAAGACCAGTCCTACCTGGAGCCAGGGCCTGTGGTCTTGCTATTTTGTGTGTGTTTGGTGGGGCCATGTTGCTCATTTCTGTGTGTGCGTGTGTACGTTTGTGTGTGTGTGTTTGCAGGTTCCCAGAGGCAGGGCCTGGGCTCCTCCCCCTCCCACCTGAAAGGACAAGGAAGGTCCTTGTCAGTCCTCAGGCATTTTGTCCCAAGAGCCCCTGGCACAGCCCCCAGCATACCCTGAACCGGTGACCCAGGCCTGGCTGTGTGGTCTGGGGGCATGCTGAGCACAGAGAGTCAGCCCAGCCAGGGCAAACTGTCAGGGACCTCCAAGAAGTCGGCCACCAGGACTGGCTGCACCCCCCTCCCTCCGCCTGTACACCCTCTCAGCCTCAGCTTGGGGCATGTCAAAGCGAGCCCTGCGCGTGCTGCCATCTCCTCCTTGGGGTTTGGACTCAACAAGCCACTTATGCCCTCACCCAAGTGAAAGCACCCTGTCTTCCTGGCATCTTGCCTATGACGCCTCCTGCCCGAGCTTTCTCCATGTGTGATGAGGGCTCTCCTGGAGGAGATGAGGTATGGGGGTCCTCCAGGCCCTGTGGCGCCTCCATAGGGAGGAAGGAAGGCTCTTACTGAGTGAATCCACAGACCTGGCTCTGGGCTGAGCACTGTATGCAGGACATCACTTAACTCTTGCTTAACCATGAGGCAGAAGTTATCATCAAACCCATTCTATAGGTGGAACAACCAAGGCTGAGATGGGTGAAATAATGTGCCCAAAGTCACAGGTAGAAAAGGCAGCACTGTCTTCCAAGCCTAGGCTGTCTGGCTCCTGCAGGGCTTCCGGGTCTGTGGGGCCCTGCCCAGGGCCACCACGTGGTGAACACTAGGGAGATATTTTGCTAGCTAACTCCAGCTTTCTGATGAATTAAGAAGCCAGGGGTGCCTCCTCCTAGCATGGTACATTCTAAAATACCTCTCCCTGTCCCTTCCCTGGGCCCATCACTCATTCAGCTAGGCGTTGGCAAAGAACACGAGAACCAGGAGCTCAGCCACACACCGGGCTTGGCATCACCTGAGCTCAGTTGTTCTTTCTGGTTTTCAGAGGAAAATTATTCTCTGGGTCAGCGAGACTGACAAATGGCCTTGCAGTTGCCCCAGCCGAGGTCACCAAGACGGGGAACAGGCATGCAGTGGTGTCTTGGTGCGTTGCCACAGTCACACCAGTAACTGGGACTGACCTTCCATTCACAATCCCCAAGTGCATTTATATCCGCTTCCTCTGCCTGCCCCTCAGCAAACCTGTGAAGTGTCATTAATCCACTTGACCAATAAGGAACTCAAAGCTCATGGGGGTGGGGGTGAAGCAGTTTGCTCAGATGCATTGTTTGCATTGTCCCTGAGCCCTGCATCCCTAACCCTGGGACCCTCAGGGGCTGACAGGCCTGCTGGGCCTGGGGCTGGGGCTTGGCAGGGAGGGTGAAGGCCTGTAATCTGTCCCCCACAAAGGGCACCATAAAAATAGTGCTTGCTGCACAAAGGCAGCTTCAAATGAAGTCCCCTGTGCCCCCAGAAGTTCAGCCACCTGTCAGTCCTTCTGAGTATCCTCTGGGCCGGGGACTGTGCACTGGGATGACCTGGGAGGCAGAGATGTGAGGAGGGCCCCCATCCAGGGCCAAGAAGCCTGCAGACCAAGACTGGGCTTGTGGGCTTGTTTCCTGGCTTCTGGGAGGTGAGGGGGCTACCCAAGGCCACATGCTCCTTGGAGTCTGGACTGCAGCACACCCCAAGCTGGGCCCCCTCCTCTGAGGCTGCCTCTAGGCCACCCTGTCTGGAACTTCTCCAGGGCCAGCCTCAGCCCTGGCCTTCATGACAGCCTTTGCACAAATGGGCACACTTTGCGGGGAGGAGTGAGACCCTTGCCAAGATACAGGAGGCCACAGGAAACAAGGGGTCGATTCTGACAGTGCTTAGGCCAGGTGTGCCATGACCATGGCCATGGGCATCAAGATGTGCATCCAGAGGACAGGCTAGGCTTTGTTTCCACCTAGAGCCCTTCTTTCAGGAGTCCATGGGCCCTCCCTGCGATTTTTGACAGTCACGTCCCTCTCACCTGGAGAACAGGGGCACTGGCCTAGATGACAGCCAGGTTTCTCCATCTGTCACTTGCTTGGATCGCCCAACAGCAGTAAGAATAGACACCATCAGAGGAAGGTGACTCTGGCCTTCAGGTCTAGGGGTGGATGAGAGGCAGTGTCCCAGGGGTCAGCCCTTGGCACTTAGGCCCATATTCTCATCGGCTCCTCTTAACAACCAGTGAAGCCAAACAGGGCTCAGGGGTGCTAAGTGACCTGTGCAGGGTCTTAGCACTGGGGAGGGCAGAGTTCAAGCCTGGGCTCCCTCTAGCCCCCCAGCATCACACACAAGAATAGGTGCCTCTCTCTCAGCAGCCTCTTTTGTTCTCAGTCCCCAAAGAGCAGGCTGGACTGGTCCCCACGGGGCTGGGCCCTGGAATGAAAGGGCTCCAGGGACCCTGTGGGGCCATGGCTCCCCACCGGCTCATGCTCAGGGTGGCCTGCACAGCTCTGTACAAGGAGGATGCCCAGGTCCCAGCCCAGCCCTCCTCACTTGAAGTGTCTGGGCATCAGGGTGCTCTGGGCGGGACCAGGTGAACAGGTGTGGCCGGAGGAGTCCACGCGATGGCCTTATGTGGCCTGCCGACATCCTCAAGTGAGAAGCATCCACCTGGGAGGAGCGATTAGCTTTTGGAAATTGCAGGAGGCTCCGGGGAGGTAGATGCTCCCAGCCTGGTGACTGTTAACAATTCCCTGGGCCCTGCCTGCGTTCTCCGGGCCGCTGAGGCTCCAGGCAGCTGTCCAGGGTGCCCTTGGGGCTCTCTCACTCACAGAGCGGTGGAGACTGGCCAGGGAGCTCCCTCTGGGCACCCATGCCCTGTGGGGACTGTTCAGTGGTGCTTTCACTCAATGAGCATTTACGTAGTGCCTGTCATTTGGGCTCTGAGTCCCCGTTCCTGGGTTCAGCTTCCAGCTGGGCCCACCTCGCGTGGCCTTGGGCAGTGACTTAACCGGACCTCAGCTTCAGAAGTGCTGCTCCTGGGCTTGCGGAGGAGTGCGTGGGCGGAGGCTGCCCACAAGGGCCCAGGCGGCACACTTGGCTGGGGTTGAGGAAATGCCAGCCACTGTTTGTGGGAGTGGCTGGGAGCCCAGAGGGCCAGAGACTCGCAGAGTGCAGATTCACAGGAGAGGGTCAGAGGCCCCTGAGCAGGAGGAACGGGTGGGCCCAGGAGTCTGGGGCCTGGGGGCTGCTGGGGCTCATGGTCTTTGCTCTCTTCTCAGTACGGCAAGAAGAAGCTGAAATACCTGCCTTACAACCACCAACACGAGTACTTCTTCCTGAGTGAGTGCTGGGGCTCCCTGGACTCGCGTTCTCCCGGGGGCCATCTGTCCCTCCTCTCCCCTGACACCCTTTCACACCCACGCAGTGACCCCAAACCTGTCAGATGAGAGGGGCTGCAGCAGCCTTCCAGGCAGACCACTCACAGCCCACGGTACTGATGAGACACAGGCCTAGAGTCCCAAACACTTGCCCAGAGCCCCACACTCCCTGACCCCTTGGTGGGGTGCGAGGGGTGCTGTCTCAGGCACCAGGGCCTCCAGCCACCTCCACCCACGAGCCGCAGGGCTGGCACCGCACTCGGCGTTCTGCCCGCCGCTGTTCCCGATCTTGCCTGGACCTGGTGGGACAGGACGCCTCTAAGTGCCACTGCCTCTCCCACAGTTGGGCCACCGCTGCTCATCCCCATGTACTTCCAATACCAGATCATCATGACCATGATCGTCCGCAAGGACTGGGTGGTGAGTCACGCGGCGTGGCTGGCGCGGGAACGTGGGGAGGGGGGTCTGGGGCGAGCGGCCCCCAGGGCCCCTGCACTGTGCCCCCGTGTACCTCTGTGGGGCTCCCGGCATCTCCCGAAGGGGTGGTTGCCTTGTCCCTCTCAGGAAGGCAACTTCCCAGTTATAGGGAGGCCACAGCACCCCAGTCCTAAAGATTCCCGCACACGGGGCGTCCCCTGGGGGCCAGTGGCTGTGGAGAGCCCCTCAGAAAGTTCCTGAAGGCAATGTGATGAGAGCCACTTGCGGCCCATCCATCTGCAGTCCCTCTGTAGCTATGGCCCTCCCGTGGCCCTGCGTGGCCCCTGAGACCCCATGAGCCATGTCATACCACACTCGGGTTGGTGAGCAGAGAGCAGCCAGGCATTGGCTGAGACGACAAGTGTATTACTTTGCTAAGGCTGCAGAACAAAGTACCAGAGGCTGAGTGTTAACAGAGTTCTGTTAAACAACAGAAATGTGTCTCACCATTCTGAAGGCTAGAAGTCCGCAAGATGGAGGCGTCCGCGGGGTCAGTGCTTCTGAGGGCTGTGGGGGAGGGTCTGGTCCGGGCCTCCCTCCTTGGCCTGTGGATCTTGGCCATCTTCTCCCTATCTCTTTACATCCTCTTCCCTCCACATGTCTATATATGTGTCCAAATTTCCCCCTTTTTATAAGGATGCCAGTTGCAGGGAATTAGGGCCCACCTTATGACCTCATCTTAACTAATTACATCTCATGGACCTATTTGCAAATAAGGTCATGCAAGGTCCTGGGAGTTTGGACTTCACCATATGCATTTGAGGGGGCGCAGTCCAGCTGGTAACACCAGGCTTGGCTGAACCTCGAATCCTGCCTCCAGTGAGCAGGGCCCCAGGCGGGGCCCTACAGCGTGGTGCCCACAGCAGTCCTCGGCCTGTTCTGGATGTCTAGGCGTGATCCCAACTCAGAGGAGATGGTTCCTGCAAGGGAATGGCAGGTGGGGCAGTTACTGTAGGCAGAGCCTGCTTTGTAGAGCAGGGTTCACTGAGACAGGGACAGGGCCCCTGACCTGGGGACCAAGGGGACAGTCACTCAGGTATCACTGGCCTTTTTTTTCTTTAAACCCAGTTTTACAAATGAAGATACTGAGACTGAGAGTTTGGGACTTGCCCACGGTGACTCCAAGGGGTGGGTCGGTCGCTAGAACCTGGGCCTCCCAATGTCCTGGACTCTCCACCCACACCCCAGCCACCAATCATTCTCAAATAACAATATTTGTATAGCATTTTAAGAGCTTCAAAGTACCTTGTCTTACATTCTCTCTTTGAAATTGTGGACAAAGGCACTGTGACTGTTGGTTTTGCTAAGAGAGCTGGGCAGGTGGGGGTGGCCAAGGAGGAGGTGTGATTCTAGAAGCCCTGTGCACGGAGAGCCTATGCCACTCACTTCTAGGATGTGCCGTTTCCCCCAAAGTGAGCTTTCTGCCCATACTGACAGGGACAGTTAAGCACTGCTACCTGCACTGCGTCACTTAACCTGTTTTACTGACGCAGCAGGCACAGGCTGGAAGGCAGTTTCTGGATCAGCTCAGTGGTGGGAATTTGAGCCCCACTGTCCTGCCCCTGTGGAGGCTGCTGTTTCCAGGATTCATGTGGTAGCAAGTGGAGGGAGTCACGGCTGAAAAAGATCATGAGCCCTGCTCTGCTGGGTTACCTGATGCTCCTGGGGTATTTTAATCAGTTTTTAGCACGTGACTCCGACATGAATATTTAATTTTTTTTTGACCATGCTTGTTCCCCAGGGAACAAAGCATTAAATAGGGACAGCAGGAGAGGAAATAAGACTATGTACCTGAACCGGGTCAGCTAGCAGAGCCAGGGCAATTTGATAGGGCCTCTCAGGCCCTTCAAGGCCTGCTGGCTGTGGGGAGCCCCAGCGGCCGTGCTCTGGCCCCTGCCCAGGAGTAGGGTTTAGTGGGTGGGAGGCCAGGCCTCCAGCCTTGGGCTCCTAAAACAGTAGTTGACTGCAGCCAAGCTTGGCACCAGGGATTCCAGGCCGATAGGACCCGGGGAGCCCCTTGGGCCCATAGCTGTGTGGGCTGGAGGCATGCCGTGCCCCATAGTTTTCTGATTCATGTAACAGTGAGTTTGGGTGCCAAATGCATGGCACCTGGGGCAGTGGTCCTCAGGGAGGGCAATTCTGTTGGACCATATGGTGGTATCTGGTGACATGTTTTATTGTCATAACTTGGGGTAGGGGACAGAGTTCTACTGGCATCTATTGGGCATCTAAACAGGGATCCTGCTTAACGTCCTACCACACATAGGACAGCCTCCCACAGTGAAGAATATCCGGCCCCAGATGCCAGGCATGTGGGGGATGAGAACTGAGGCCTGGAGGAGAGAGGCTGGCACACTCTGAAGAGCTCCGAGGAGGGAGATTTTGCTGCTCTGGCAGGACGGCCGTGACCACATCCAGGGTTGCCTCTCAGCCTCACCTTTCCTGGAGGTGCACTGCTTCTGACACCACTGGCTGCTCCCTCCTGAAATTTTCCCTGATTCTACATCTCCTACCTCTGCCTCTCTGGCTGTTTCCCTGCATCTCCCTCGCCCCCTACCCCTGAAACCAGTGGTCCCGTGGTCCTGTGGTCACTCTGCACAAAAGTAAATGAGCAAACACCCCCATTAATATGTATGCATTCACTGCTGTACTACACACACACAGAAAAGAAATTAAAGTGAATGTGATGAGAAGTAGGAGTGGAACTTGCAGTACAGCTGACCCTTGAACAACGTAAGGGTTAGGGGTGCCAACCCCCCACACAGCCAAAAATCCAAGGATAACTTTGACTCCCCAAACCCTAATTACTATTAGCCTACTGTTGACCGGAAGCCTTACTGGTAACAGAAAGAGCCAACTAATACATATTTGTATGCTGTATGTTATATATTGTATTCTTACCCTAAAGTCAGGTTGAGAAAAGATGTTTTTTCAAACTGTCACAGTCTCAAAAATTATCCCAATACATTTATTGAAACAAAAAAAACCCTACATATAAGTGGACCCTTGTGGTTCAAACCTGTGTTCTTCAAGGGTGAACTGTATTTGCTTCCCCCATGCTCTTGAAGACCACCTGGGGGTTTCAGCCCCAGGCAAGTTCACTGTGGATTCAGTGAGACCAAAGAAATGATAGTAGAACGTTCTTGGGGTGAAAGGGTTATACCCAACTTTATTCCCACGGTGGCATGTCAATCACTAGAATCCCATCTGCTCAGAGCGAGTCTGCAGGCAGCAAGCTGGTCTCTGCCTCTGGGCCTCTGTGCCCACCCAGCTGTCCTCTGGGCCTGTGTCCTCTGCTCTGCTCTCCTGCAGCTGTGCCACCGTGTTGCCCAGAGCACTGGGCAGGGCTCTCTATATAGAATCAATAACGATGCATTGCCCACACTTGTGTAGTGAGCTAGCCAACCAGGGCCAGGTGAGAATCCTGGCCACAGGAACCTTCATTTTATCCACACCACCTCACTGGATTGCAGGGTCTTGCCCTGGGCCTGCTGCCAGCCCTTCCCCAGCTGCTCCCCTCCTCCTTTCCTACTCAGCCTTTCCTGGCACCAATGCCAGGGACCAGCCTAGACCCCCCACAACCAAGCAGTCCCCAAATGCAACTGCATTTGCCACCTAAAGTGTTCTGCATCTGCTTCCCCTATTGGTGCTGTGGGTCTGGGATTGGGTCTCCACATCATTCCGTGGCTGAGCTCCTGACATAACCTAATCTCTCCACCTCCAGTTGGCAGGGGTCTATTTTAAGATCCAAATGTGACCATGTTCTTCCATTGGGGAAAGCTCTCAGTAGTTCTCCATTGCCTGCAAGGTAGCGAGGTCAGGCTCCCCAGGCACGTGTGACGTGGCCACGGTCTCCAGCCCTTGGGCTGGAGTATATGGATCATTGGGCTGGATTATTTGGATCATGTCACTTGTATGTAAAGTAGTCCCTGCTGGCCGGCCTCGTGCAGCACACACACACAGCAGCCTCTCCTGTCTGGGTTTTTCTTTGTACGGTCGTCATTCTCCAAAGATGCTTCCTACTTCCTGTGCTTGACTGGCCTCTGGTACACCAGCCCAGCCCAGCTCAGGCACCAACTCCTAATAGCAGCCTCCTAAATTCCAGGATCTTGTCAAGACCCCACCCCACACTCCCATCACCTCTGACACCTTCCATGTGATATTAAGAAATCTCCTTATAAACCTGTCCTTCCAAACACAGGACTTCCTTTTACCCCCCGCCTAACTCAACCCCTGATACACAGAAGGCATTCACTGAATGCTTGTGACTTGACTGAACAGCTGGATTTTTTTTTATTAAGGTATTATTGATATACACGCTTATGAAGGTTTCACATGAAAATGTGGTTACTACATTTACCCATACTATCAAGTCCCCACCCTACCCCAGTGCAGTCACTGTCCATCAGTGCAGCACAATGCCACAGATGCACTATGTGCCTTCTCTGTGCTACACTTGAACAGCTGATTGAAGGATGAGTTTGGCAAGCAGAGAAGAGGAGAAACCTCCAGGCAGACACGGCAGTGTGAAGGCAGGGCCTGGCCAGTTAGGGCTCATACTTGCAGGCTACACTGATTGATGCACATTTCACCCTGTAGCAGGGCAATGGGAGGTTCTCCCTGTTCTGCAGACGGGGAACAGAGGCACAGCTGAGTAAATCACCTGCAGCTGCAGAGCCCATGGTGGGGAGGCATTAATGCAGGCAGCCTGACCCCCAGCCTGTGTGCTGTGATCACTACCCTGCCAAGGCTCTGGGCAGAAGAAGTGATGGGAGAGGAAACAATGCAAAGGCCCTGGGGTGGGAACAAGCTGGGTCAGGGTGACTGAGGAGGGGGTGGTTCCCCATCCATGAAGCTCTGGGCTACTTTGGGAGGGATGGGAGGGCTTAGCAGAGGAGAGATGGGGTCTGCCTGGTGCTTAGAAGCAGCTGTTCTGATTGCCGCAGGCGCAAGAGGGAAATTAGGAGACAGACGGGAGGCTACTGCTGTGGTCCGGTGCAGGCGCGCTGACTCAGTGGCAGAGGAGGCCCCGCTCCACAGGGCACCTGCCTGCAAAGCTGTGTGGAGGACGGAGCTGCCGGGCAGCCAAGGGAAACACCTGCCCAGGAAGTGAGGACAGACGTGCAAGCTCAGGCCTCTGCTCCTGCCCCACCGGAGGGCAGGAGGGATCAGAGAGGAGCCCGAGGAAGAGGGCCAGCAGTGCCAGTGGTTGCTGGAAGGGCCCTTAGGTTGGGGACGGACAGTGGCACTGGCCTTTGCCCTGGAGTGAGAGTCGAGGAAGGCCATCCCAGCCGATGAGTGGGGCTGCCTGTGAGCCAGGTGTCAGGGGCGTGTGCAGATTGTACGTGCACCTTCAGATTGCCCGGGACCGTGAAAGCCCGCTGACCTCCGGCCAGGTCCTCCTGTGGCTGCCGCTCGGCTGATGTCTCCTGGTCCCCGTCCCCAAGAGTGGAGCACGCAGCCCCCTTCCTGCTGCTAAAACACTCCGCAG
The DNA here is from genome assembly GCF_030020395.1 of Manis pentadactyla. Taxonomy (NCBI): domain Eukaryota; kingdom Metazoa; phylum Chordata; class Mammalia; order Pholidota; family Manidae; genus Manis; species Manis pentadactyla. The sequence goes on along the minus strand of NC_080027.1, from coordinate 15,319,996 downwards.
TCCTACGTCTAATCTTGTTTCTCTCTGCAGGACTTGGCCTGGGCCGTCAGCTACTATGCCCGCTTCTTCATTACGTACATCCCTTTCTACGGCGTCCTGGGAGCCCTCCTTTTCCTCAACTTCATCAGGTGCCTGAGCTTTGCCAGTTAATCCCTGGGCCCTGAACGCTGGTGTTGATGGGGGCTTCGATGTGAGGTCCCCACTTCCTGCCCTGGGCCGCTGGGGCTGGCAGGGAGCATCTGTCCCCTCCGTGGTTGGGCCCCCTGGAGAGCAGGCCCCGCAGCCCCAGCACCGAGCTGTGCTCCCTTCCAGGTTCCTGGAGAGCCACTGGTTTGTGTGGGTCACACAGATGAATCACATCGTCATGGAGATTGACCGCGAGTCGTACCGTGACTGGTTCAGCAGCCAGGTGAGGGCAGCCAGAGCTGGTCACCAGGGCCCCTCGGTGCCCACAGGTCCATGTCCTTGGTCGCCAGAACTTGGCCGCCCAGTGGACCATGTTGGGCTTTCGTAGGGCTGCCTGTGGCCTTCCATTGGTCGGCAGTGGGCTAGTCAGGGGTCTCTGGGGGGGACTGGAAGGCTGAGGATGCCAGGCAGGACAGTGTGACTTGGAGGTGCCCCTGAGACCAAGTGGGGCCGAGCCTCATGGGAAGGAGACCAGGCCTTTTGTCTTGCCTTCCGCGCCCGCTGCTCACCCTCTCCCCTCTGCAGCTGGCAGCCACCTGCAATGTGGAGCAGTCCTTCTTCAATGACTGGTTCAGCGGACACCTCAACTTCCAGATTGAGCACCAGTGAGTGCAGGCGGGCGGCCGCATGGCCGCATGGGAGAGGGAGAGGCCCCGGTCCCGTCTCGGCAGGGGCAGCAAGTGGGGTGATCCCCTCCTCTTCTCTGCTGAGGGTCCCCCATTCTCTAGCCCTAGAGCATGGCTCCACAGCCAGCCCATGAGGCTGGGGAGGGGGGCTCCCTGTGCCTGTGCCACACAGCCACAATGACAGCCGCCCCTCGAGTGTGGCTTGTCTGTAGTCAGAGAATTGCACTGGCTTCTCCCCTGATCCTGTGAGCTGCCCGGGGCAGTGTGGTCAATCCCACTTCCCTGATAGGGTGATGAGGCCCAGCTGGGTCAGATAGCTGCCCTGCCGTGGAGGAGGCCGAGGGTCTGCCACCTCATCCTCGCCTCACCCCTGCCCCTTACCCTCTACACCCCCTCTGCCTCTTTCCTCTCTCCTCTCTTCTTCCCCATCATTTACTTTTCAGAAAAACAGACATTCTGTCCCTAGCCATCCAGTATCCCTCCAGCCCCCCAGAGCACAAATTCAGCCCTGTCCACAAACATCCAGCACCCAGGTGTGCCCCCACGTACCTGCCCCACAGTGGGTGCTTGGGGTCTCCCTGGGCCCGGCGCCCCTGTGAGTCCTCACTGTCTGCCCCATGCCCCCAGCCTCTTCCCCACCATGCCCCGGCACAACTTCCACAAGATCGCCCCACTGGTGAAGTCTCTGTGCACCAAGCATGGCATCGAGTACCAGGAGAAGCCGCTGCTTAGGGCCCTGCAGGACATCATCAGGTGCTGGGCCCGGGAGGGGACGGGGAGGCGTACAGCTGGGACTGGGGGCGGGTGGAGGCGGTGGCTGCTGCAGTGGCCACAGGCCCCTCCTTACTAGGCATTGCCTGACTCCTCTCTGGGCTGGGCGAGGATCTTCCCTTGGTCTTTCCTGGGGCAGTGGCCCTGCAGGCCCCCCAGCCTGCCCACTTCCTGGCCCCTGACTATCCCCACTGCTCTCTTCCCAGGTCCCTGAAGAAGTCTGGGGAGCTGTGGCTGGACGCCTACCTCCATAAATGAAGCTGCAGCCCTCCTGGTGCCTACGGGGCCGGGGGAGCAAGGGGGTGATGGCCAAAGGGAGGGGTGGGCTTTGTCCTGAGAGGGGTCTGTGAGGCTGGGTCAGTGCCTGCTCACAGACCCCATTTTTGGTCTTTCTCCCATTCTCTCTCTTTTTTTCCTTCTCTTCGCCCGCCCCCTCCTTCCTGGGCCCTGCCTCTGTCAACTGGCTCTCCCACCACCCTCCAGCCTCCTCCCCAGGAGCAGAGGGAGCTGTCCCTGCCTCCACCCTCTGCCCTTAACCATCTAGGCAGAGGTCCCCAGATGCGGCCTGTGACCCCCTGGCAGCCTGGCCTCCAGGCCTCACACTACCCCCTTTCTCCTCAGACGCCCTTGAGGTCCGTGGGGCTGAGTCCTCGTCGGCCAAGATGGCTCCCTGACCCTGCAGTGCTGCCCTTTTTAGGGAGCTGTGTTCTGTGCACCAGGTCTCCTTTGCACCCCAGGGGATCGGTACTTGGGGCCTCCATGTAGGCGCTGCTTTCTCTTTAAATGTCCAGGGCCCGAGCCCTGATTCCAGGCTCCCTCCATCTGCAGGGCAGCCAGCTCAGACCTCTGGGCCCAGGGAATGGCCGCCTTGCCTGCTGGAGCCGTCTGGCCCAGGGCTTGAGCAGTCCCTACTCCAGAGCTGTGACCTTGGACCCAGGGGGCAGGCCCGGAGGTGGGTTCAGCAGAGGCCACAGTGGCCAGCCTGCAGGCTCAGCCCTGCCCACCCCCCGCCCCGTTCAGATGTTTGTCCAAGCTGGGAGGCCTGAGATTCTGGAGCGATTGGACCCTTCTCCAAAGTGCTCCGTTACCTGTCAGGCATGCCAGCCAGTCCCTGGCCACTTGGCCCCAGTGGACTTGGGACCCACCGGCTGCAAGAGGGCTCTGGTGGGAGGTCTTCCACAGCCCCTCCCATGTAGGGGCTGCCAGCGTGGACGTGCTCTTGCTGTCTTCCGCTCTCTCTTGTCTTTTACTGGTTTTTTAACCTTTTGCTACAGGATACATTCCGTTGCGGGGTGGTGGCAGTGGGGCTGGGCCTTGTGACAATCTGCCACTTACCTGCAGCCCCCACCAGGCGCTGCAGCGGGTCACGGTGGCCCTGCCTGCTGGGGCTGCTGGAGCTGCTGCTGTCTGGAGGGCAGTGGGGGCAGAGAGGGAGCAGTCCCAGAGGAGGTGGGGGGCTGGGGGGGCTGGATGGGGCCAAGTGGGGGTTTGGGGCTGGAGGTAGAGGGGCTGAGAAAGTGAACCAAGAGGGACCCAGAGCTGCTGCATTTGGAAACCTAACCCACTAACCAGTAGTTAGCTTTAGGGAGGAGAGGCTGGGACAAACTCAGAGTGGAGGCCTTTGGGGACAAGATTCTTGTCCCCCAGCTCTGGCCAGCCAGGAGGGACCAGCGTCTAGTGTGACCACGGGGTTGCCATGGAGACATGAGCCCCCTGAGGCCCTCTCACTGAGAACACAGGCCCCACAAGCTGCTGTCTCTCCCCAAAGGCAAAATGGATCCATAGGGAACTGATCTTAATTTTTATCTGTTGCTTCCCCACCCCTACATTTTTTGGAAATAAAAGAAATAATTTTATTCTCACTTCTTGATCAGCGGCCAGCCCGTGCTCCTGCGTGCTCATGCTTGGTGCGGCGCTGGGGCGGAGGATGGGCCTCACAGCGGGAGCCGGGCCTGGGCACAGGGAGCCTCTCCTCTGCCCCATGCCCTGGCGGTCATCCTGCCCTCAGCCCCCTGCTGCCTCTGCTCACAAAGGAACTTTTTCTCCCCTTCCCTCAAGTACACTCTGGGCCAGGAATTTTGGGCAAATGACCCAAATAAATGGGCCCTCCTTCCTCCTCCTAGGGACTGAGCAGCTCCGGCAGCCCCAACTCCAAAGTGCTGCTGGGGCCACTTAAGGCTTTCCAGGTTTCCAGAGGCCATCTTCCCGACACCCCCATTCTCTGTCTCCACATCTTCATCTCAGGACCAGCTGTCCCCGCACAGCCTCACACCACCTGGCTTCTGCTGGGCTGCCCTCTGCCCATTTGCTCTGGTCAGTGCGCAGAGCACTGGGGGCAAAGAGCAGCTCAGAAGGGACTTTGGAAACCCCCGGGGACTAATGCTTCCGTCCTAGGGTTCATGTCCGTGCAGCGGTTCGTTTGGTCTCCACAGCCCGGGGACGGTCCTGGGTCTGACCCACGAGCCTGGGAAGGGTCTAATACAGGATGTGCTGGGGGCGGCTGTGCAGCCTGCCTCCCACCGGCCCCCATGCTGCCCCTGGGTCGTCTGCCTCTGGGCCGGTTCAGCCAACAGGTCAGGCTCCAGCCAAGGAAGAGCCAAGAGCTTCAGGGCAGCCAGCACCTCAGGGCTCCCCACCTGGCTTCATCTCCAAGGCAGAGCCTTGTGTCCCCCTTGCTTGCCTGTGTTTAGCCAGCAGGGACAGCCCGGGGACCCAAGTAGGGTGTGTATAATTCCCCAGTGGGCGCAGGAGCTCTAAGGAGGGCCTATGACCGCAGAAGCAGCCCTGAGCTGGGAGACGGAAACCCTCGCCTGGTTGGCTGAGAGGCCTTGGGTGGGTCCTTTATCTTCCCAGCCCTCTGGGCTGGAGGCTCTGAGGACATGTCGTCTCTACACCTGTGAGCCCTTGGCCTTGCTCTCCCAGTAGACCTCTTAGAGGCTTTGAGGCTGGAAGCCCCTGGGAAACATAGCTTCCATCCCTCCTACCTGGGCTGGGCCTGGCACTCTGAATCCCAGGATGGTACAGTACAGGCTCCCCTGACTCCTGCCACGTGTAACAACCAGGGGCCATCACCAGTGACAACCAGGGTGGTGGGAGGACTGACAGGCTGGCTGGATGCTGTAGCTACGAAGGCCCCAGGTAACTCTTGGCCCAGACCCAGATCAATAGGCACTTGGGTCTCCGCTGTGACTTCTCCCAGCTCTCCATCTTGCCCAGAAGTATTCCCTGGGGCAAGAAGCTGGGGACACCCATACCTGCTCTCTGCCTAACCACCCCTCCTGTCCCTGTACACTGAGGCTCTTGCCCAGCACAGAATCGTGGGTTCCTGATCCTCATCTCCTGCCAAAGTCGTGACACCCTAACGTGCAAGGCTCTGATGATCACAAGACCCAGTGTTCCCATCCACAGGTGAGAGGCTGAGGCCAGAGGGTAATTGGGAACAGCAGCTGGACCGGGGCAAGCATGTGAGATCCCTGCTCCTCCCCCAGCACTCGCCTGGCCATCTCCACCCCCTGCTAGGGCAGGGCTGTTTCCTAGACCAAGGCACCCCCGGGCCCATCATGTCACAGACTGCTCCCAAGAGGCCGAGCAGCTGGCCAGGGTGGGTGGTGATAGTGGAAGGAGTTCGTCCTGTGGAGGAGATAAGGGCTCACCCATAGTGAGGCAGCTGCCTGATGAAAGGCTATCAGTTCCATGGGTGGCATGGGCATGTGCAGGCTGCCAGGCCCAGAGGAGGAGCTTGCAGAGCTGTGTGTGCACCTGGCACCCTGGAGATGGCCAGTGGCCTGGCAAGTCCCTTAGGCATCCAGCAGGACACTCAGAAGCCCTCTCAGCCCACTGGGAAGAGAGAGAAGGCCTTTGGTAAGAGGGGCAGGGGAGAGGGGGCAGCCACCTGGGCTGGGCTTGGACCGCCTTTAGGAGACACTGTCAGGTTGACAGCACTTTGGGTCAATCAGCTGTTCCAGCTGCACCATCCCCAGAGAGGTGTGCCCCTCTGGACAGGATCTGGCTTCTCAAAGTGTCTCTGGTCCTAGTCTGAGATGGAAATGATAAGCTGTGGATTGCAGGGCATGCCTACAGCCTTCCATGAAGAAATTGGAGGCTGGAAGTGTGCCCCGGGTCCCAAACTCTAGTGCTCTTTTGACTGGATTTTGTTTCTAACCAGACTGGCCCATGCATGAGCAGAGCAGTGGCCACCTAATGGTTCAGGTAACTCTTGGCCCAGGTCAATGGGCACTTGGATCTTCTCTCTGACTTCCCCCAACCCTCCACCTTGCCCAGATTTAAAGATCATGTCTTTACTGTCCTCTGCTATTATGAGCATGTTTCTTTGAATTTTTGAAGGCATTTAGGTCTTTCTTCCAAATCATCTGGTTCAAGAACAACTTTCCAGAATCAGTGACAGGTACATAGGCCCTTGGAAGGGGGGACCAAGGAACCGAGGCAGCCAGGTCCTCCAGGGCCTGTCGTGGGGAAGGAACCATGACCTGTCCTGCCACAAGGAGTTTGTTTGTCAGCCCTCCTAGCCCTCCCCGAGCTGCAGGCAGGGGCCGGCCCTTGTGCGCCCCCTCCACCCGTGGGCCTGGGCTGGCCAAGGGACACGGTCAAAGCAGGCTGCTTGAGGGAACTGAGGAACAAGTGGCTTGCTTGGTAGTTCTGCATTGCCTCTGCGCCCAACTCTGCAGAACATAAAGCAGGGACACAGGGTTCCTTAGAGGTGCCACAAGGCCCTTACCTCTGTCCTTTTACAAACCCAGATCCTGCTTCCTGCATTTTTGTTCAGTGCATGAGAAGCAGAGGAGGAGCTCAGCTCAGGAGAGGGGTAGGGACCTGTCCCCAGGAGCCCTTGCAAAGGAGACAGAGTGGAACAAGGGTAAAGATGGACAGTCAGTGAAGGATTCCAGGCAATAAGGAGAGATCTGGGGGTGGCTACCTGAGGCCCCGCGGCCTCCCCAAGGGTCCTGTAATCAAGTTACTGGGCAACTTCGAATCAGCAGATGGGAGGGCGCACCTCCCCCAACCACCACCGGGGGCAGCATGGAGCAGAGCCTGCCGCACAGTGATGCAGATACCCCACCACATTCCTGGGTGGCACTGCAGGCTCAGCATTCCTGCTGGGTGGGGTCATGCCACCCACCCAAGTCCAGGGTGTTAACGTCTCCCAGAGAAGCACATCAGAACCACTGCAGGAAATGCACTGACCGTGTACCCATGCAGGGGATAGAGAGAATGCCACCTCAGGCCCACATAGCCCCAGGAGTCGGCTGGGTTACCACAGGTGGCCACGGGAAGGGGGACTCCTGACAGAGGCAACAGCCTGTGCAGGGCCCTGAATGTGGCACCTGCTCTGGACATAAGTTTGTTTTCAAGGCAGGAAGTACCTTCCAAGGAGTTAACAGGCTTAGAGATAGCCAAGGGCTTGTCCCAGGTCAGAGCAGGTGGTGGCCCCAGGGCATTGGACTGTGTGTTTTTATAAAATGTTCAATAAACTTCTGAGGTCTGTTGCTGGGCCCTTTGTAAAGAGCCTTCCACACAGCATCCCTTTTATCTTCCCTCACCCTGGAAGGTCCTACTACCACTCAGAGGTTGAATAGCTTCCCCAAGGTCACACAGCTTTGAGTCCTGACAGAGGCAGGACATCCCCCTGGTAAGCCTGACTCCAGAGAAGAAGGGGTGGGAGCCACGTAGAGAGGATCAGGATGAGCTGGGTAGCCCCAAGGACTGACCAAGAATGGCAGTGTTTGTGCCCCTTCTACCTCCTGAAGGGAATCCAGTTCAGGGCCATGGGACCCCAGATGAAGAGCTGAGGGCAGTCCTGCAGCTGGTGGGGAGACTCTGGTTCCCCCTCTGGAAGCTCAGCATTTCAATTTTTTTTCTTTTTAAAGCTGCTGACTTCTTCGAATGAAACCTTCAGCTCAGCCTGGAGTTGCTGGAGTGTGTGGGTCCTAGGAGCGAAGAGGTCTGGTAGCCCAGCTCTCCCTCCCACCTTCAAGAAACCCGAGATGATCTGAAGCCCTCGCCACAACTGCCCAAAAGCCGCAGACCCATGCCAACGGCACCCATTATCCAGATGAGAAACCCAGGGCTTAGTGAAGGGCAGAACCCTGCCCAGACGCCGGCCAGCGAGGGCCGGCCCTGGATGCCGCTCTCAGACTCCAGGGACAGAAATGGCCGCTGCTCTGGTGTCCAGCTCATTCACTGCACCTGGCCCCAGGGGGCACTGGGGAGATCTCTTGTCATCAGTGGACCACTGAGCGCACCCCCACCACGCAGTGATGCCAGGTCTGGTACTGTGGCCCTCTGAGGGCCCTCGTCACCGAGTCAGGGCCAGGACACACTTGCTTCCTGTGCCCTGGGGGCACCTGCAGACACAGCCCTCAGCCCTGGGGCCTCATCTGCCAGGCCACCCCCTGCCCCACCGCAAAGGAGTGAAGTGAGGGGAGCCTGGGTGACTGAAGGCTGCTGGTGAGTGTGTGAAGGTCAGGAAGAGGGCCCTCGGGCAAATCTGAGCCAGAGCAGAGCACAGGGGGACTCCAAGACCCAGCACTCCCCACACCCCTAAACACCCCGAGGGCCCAAGGTCCTGGGCTCCTCTGGGAGGGTCTGGGACAGAGTCCAGGCCCACAGTTCATACAAACTCAATACTACACTCCATCATATCTCTGGGTTTATTTTTATATAAAAATAACAGTTTTCCTTACATTTTTGTTCTAGGAAAACATGCCATGCTCACCGTGTGGCTCTATGTACCATCCCCTAGCCCTGGCCCTGGTGGGCCAAGCGCCATGGCCTTTGGGCTGCTGAGCAGACAGGCCGGGAGTCTGAGGGGAAGAGAGCAGGGTCAGGAGGGCAGGCAGGACCCCCCTAGGCCAGTGGGAGGCTGTGGGGGGGCAGCAGGGGAGCAGAGCTGTCCAGCCTGCCCCAGCTGGCGCTGGTTGCTGGGACCCTGGGGGTTGCCTTCACTGGTGGAGGTAAGTTTCTAGCCAGATGTTGCCAGACTTCTTCAGGGACCTGGGTGGGGGTGGGTGTTGGGGACTCAATTGCAGGATACTTAACCCGTTCCCGCAAGGTGATTCAAGTGGCTGGAAATATACCCACTCCCCTGGGAGTTCCTTTCCCCTGAGGCAGGCGGCTGGGTGGAGCCAGAGGGGTGGATTGGGAGAAGAGGCCACACTCCTATCAACTGGAACGGAATCTAGACCTCAGGTCAGCTGAGAGGGGTGGGGGTGGGGGTGGAGGGCAGCCAGGCTAAGTCCCAGCGGGAGCCGGGGTGGGCCTGCCCCTCCTCCACCCAGCTCTCTGGCCTCCTTCTGCTGGGCCCTGCAACTCAAAGATTTGTAAGGCATGGACCCTACCCACAAGGAGCCCAAGGTTAGGCAGAAAAGCCAAAAAGTAACAACTTTCTGTGTCATTCCAACAGGGCTGTTGACAGGCTGAGTGGCAGAAACTCAGGATTGGGCTGGGAAGGGTCATGAAGGAGAAGCAATTCAAACACCAGCATAGGAGGAAGGGCATCCGAGTAAAGGGAGCAGCATGTGCCAAGGCTCAGAGGTGCAGGAGCTCTGGCTGGGGAGTCTGACCTCTGCTGGGGCACAAGCTGAGGACAGAAGGGGACTAGAAAGGCCTCGAATGCCAGCTCTTAGAGAGGGACGCACATGGGCTCAGAGAACGGGGTGCCCAGGAGGGGACTGACCGGGACAGGGATGGGCCGGGAAGCCACCACGAGCAGTGCCCTTACCTAATGATGTCCGCCAGGGCAGTGAGGAAGGGCTTCACCTCGTAGCTGAGGCCGTGCTTGGCGCACAGCGCCTTGACCAGCGGGGCCACCCTGCGGTAGTTGTGCCTTGGCATCATGGGGAAGAGGCTGGTGGGGAGAGTGTGCTGGTACCTGAGGTGGGAGGCACCGGGCGTGCCAGAGGGAGGCCCCACTCACCCTGTCTCCCGGGCCCCCAGGGAGTTCAGGGCTCATGCCTTGGTCTCCCGGGGAAAGAGGCCAAGAGGAAACAGAGGGGCTCAGGCCTCCCTCCCTACCCAGTGACCCCCAGAACCCATGCTCACTGGTGCTCGATCTGGAAGTTGAGGTGCCCACTGAACCAGTCAATGAAGAGCGAGGACTGTACATTACAGGTGGCTGCCAGCTGTCAGGGGTGGGCAGGGCACAGGTGTGGGAGGCTGGCCTGGAGCCCTGACCCCATGGCATGCCCCGAAACCTGTCAGCCCAATCAGGACCCCATCCCTCCTGGCTGGGACCCCCACCATGTGCCCCACCCAGCTCTGCCCTGCTGCCCACCTGAGAGCTGGCCCAGTCCCGGTGCTTCTCACGGCCAATCTCCTTGGGAATGTGGTTCATCTGTGTGATCCACACGAACCAGTGGCTCTCTAGGACCCTGTAGGGGAGGCTCAGGCACTGCCCACGTGCAACTCACCTCTGGGACCAGACCTGGGCCTCGGCTTCCTCATCTGTACAGTGGATTGCAGTAACCCCTCCCGCGCTCGTGTTTAAAGAAGCTGAGCCCACAGCAGCCCTGTTTGTGAGCCTGGACATCCACAGGGCCACTTGCAAGCCAGCCCCTTCCCTGGGACCTGCTGCCCCTGGGATCCGGGCCCTCTCACACTTGATTCCGCAACCCCGGGAGGCAGTGTCGCTGGCCCTGTTCTGGAGATGGGGGATGGAGGCTGTGGTTCGGGTCCCCTGCTGCCTGTGTGTGACCTCCCCACTCCCCACCATTTGAATCTGGTTTTACCTGACAGCAACAAAGAGGAACAGCACCCCAGGAATGCCATAAAAAGGGACGTAGGACAAAAAGAAGCGGACATAGAAGCTGGCAGCCCAGAGCAGGTCCTGCAGAGGAGGGTGGAAGAGGGCAGAGGGCTCAGGGCAGCCGGGAGGGGCAGCTAGGGCCATCCATCCCTTTGCTGGAAAGTTCACTGCCCCTATCTGGGCCTTGGTTTTCTCAGCCAGGTCAAGGGACAGGGTCCTTGCCCTGTCAGCCTCACAGGGCTGACCATGGAGGCGAAGGTGCCATGGGGTTGGGGGTTGAGACTGGGGAACCCCTGCCTGGGAGGCAAGCCCAGGGATCTCCACACCCAGAGAGGACACCCACACTGTGTCCTGCACACACTCAGTCTCCCCTTGCACACATGCACACTCATATGCCACACTGTGGCATGCACGCCTGTTTGCAAGTGTGGACGGGTGCCTTCTGATGTCCCATCTTCTGCCACATAGCTGTGTGCCCAGGGGGCCAGGGCAGGGCCCAGCTCACCATCCACTGCAAGCACACCAGCATGTATGCCAGGTTTTCCACTTCAAAGTTCACCAGGGTGAGCAGCGGCGGGCCGACTGCAAGAAGGGGCACATGAGGGCTCAAGAGCAGGGCCAGGGCCCCAGCAGGCTGGCCAGAGGGGGTGGGGTGGGGCTCTGTTACTCCAGGGATGCCAGTAGGACTCGCGCTGGGATGGCCCCGAATCACCCACAAGGCCTGGCCCACATTCTTTCCTTGGCATCTGAGCCTCTCCCTACGGTGGCCCTCATCTCACCCCCGCCACCATCATGTCCCTCTTGCAGGTCGTGGGCAGCCTTACCCATCCCCACCCTTGAACCCTCACCATTTTCCCCCAACAACTGCCCAAATACTCTAGGCTCTGGACGGCCCCTACTGTGAAGGCAGGAAGAGATTCCACAAGCTCTGGGCAGGGCTTTGGCAGGAGGGACCCCAGGCAGAGGAAGCAGCCCGGGCAGAGGCCTGGTGGTGGGCGTCAGCACAGGCTGCAGGTGGGCAACCAGAGCTGAGGCTGGGAGAGGCTTGCAGGGAGGCTTGGAGGCTGAGGGAGGGTCCGCAAGTTTGCCCCTTCCCCAGGGGGCAGCTGGAAGCTGTCCAGTGTCAGCAGGCATGGGCAGCCAGCGCAGGCTCAGGCATGGTTCCAGCCCCAGCCCGTCCCCCGCCCCCTCGCGGACAAACGGACACTCACTCAGGAAGAAGTACAGGTGCTGGTGGTTGTAGGGTAAGTATCTGCGTTTCTTTTGGCCGTACTGTGGAGACAGGCAGTGGGTGGGGAGTGCGGCTTTCCAGGCCCTCCTCCTCCCAGGCAGGGTCAGGGGCTGGCTGAGGCCAAGGCCAAGGGGCAAAGGCAACTCTAGATTATAGTCCCGGGGCCAAGCGCCGCCCCCAGGCTGGAAGATGGGAAGCAGCGGTATCCCGGGGACGGGCTCAGCCTGGAGCTAGCATCAGGGGCTTGGGCAAGGCCATCAGTCCCCCCTCACCTGCAGGCGCAGCCTGAGTGTGTCCACACCCTTCCCACGCACCTCAACAGACGACTCCCCCAGGAGGAAGATGGGTGCCAGGGTTACATCTGGGTCTTTGTGGAAGATGTTGGGCTTGGCGTGGTGCTGGAAGTGGCGGAAGTTCCACCAGTGGGCAGAGAAGCCCTGTGGGGGACAAATGGGGCTCTCAGAGGTGCAGGCAGGCCATACTCACCTTGCCGTGCCTGCACGTAGACACAGTGTGAGCCGCCCCCACCCAGCCCCTGGCTGCCCACCACCCGCCCCTACCCTCACCTTCAGCTGCCCCATCACAAACTGCTGGGCCACGTGGTTCCACCGGGACTTCCTGAAGACAGGGGTGTGGCCCAGGTCGTGCTGCAGACACCAGCACTGGGCCTGGGGAGAGACGCAGGGTCAGGGGCGCCTGGGAGGGAGCTGCCTGGGGAGCCAGCCGGCGAGCCCTCCCAGCTCACAGGGCACACCCACAGCTGAAGCTCTATTTTAAGACACTTGGGGGGCACCTTCTTCTTTTAACAGATGAGGACAACTGAGTTTCAGGAGGTCCAGGGGCTTGATTAAATAAGAAGCTTCCCCAGCCCATTTAAAATGCAGCTTGATCATATCGAATTTACCGAGTATCATAATTCTTCCAAGTGGTAAAAATACCTCACGACAAATGCTGGGCATAGAAGCCACAGCGCATAAATCTGCAAAGAAGTAAAAAGCTAACCTTTTCAAACAGTATGGCTTCTCTCTCACTTACCAACTTCACATTTCCCTGTATGGCCCCGGAAGATGACTGGTTAGCCAGAGACGGGTAAGATTCCTCAAGGGAGGAACAACCTAAGACAGGCACAGTCGCAGGGGGGCCATCAGGTGAGAAATTGGGGATCAACAGAGGTGAGGCTTAGAACCTCACCCCCCCTGTTCTGAGAGAAATCTTCTGCATACGTGGATGTTTTGTTGCCCTTGTCTAGCTTGGATTAATACTTAGCCTACAGGCACACACCTGATCATCTACATTTGCTTTCTTACAGCACTAAACTATGTTTTCTACCTTTATCTTGCATCTACCTACCACTTCAGCATTTTATTAAAAATAATAGTAATAATAATAATAATAAGGGAGAAATGTGGGATTCACATATAAATCAAGTATAAAAATCAAACGAATATTCATATCTGACCTGATTGTTTATAGTTCATAATGCGTGATCAAAACCGAAAGTTTCTGTGATGGCTGCCCTTGCACTGTTCACCATGTAAGAACTTATTCACTATGTAAGACCTTGTTCACCATGTAAGAACTTGTTCGTTATGCTTCAGAAGATCGGAGACTGATGAGAATTAGGCTTGGGGTGGACTAATGATTGTGCATTGAATCCCCTGTACAGAATTTTATTGTGGTTAACTGTTAACCATTTGATCAATAAATATGAGAGATGCCCTCTCAAAAAAAAAAATGCAGCTTGACCTACAGATACACGCCTTATGGGGCCTCTGGCTGGCCATTCATTCATTCAGTAAATATGTCACGTGTCCTCATGAGCTGGGCCCATGTATGTTGGACAGTTTAGGTGGCTGCAAGACATTGCTGGGGTCACCTGGGAGATGGCAAGGATGAGGGCAGCAAAGGTGCTGGGCACCCAGCCGGGGCCGAGGAGGTAGATGATGAGCCAGGCGAGCAGCTCCATGGCCAGGATGTGGCCCAGCAGGAGAGTGAAGAAGGTAGGCTTGGCTTCAAACAGCTTCATGTCCTCGGCTGCCCGGCGCAGGGCTCGGAAGTCCTCTATCAGCTGAGCCTGCCAGATGGAGCGCTGGTAAGCCACGGAGGTAAAGCCCCCCACAGTGACCAGGCCTCAGCCTCTCCTCCCAGTGGCAGGCCCCAGGGATGTGGCCCGAAGGGATGGAGGATGAGAGTGCCCAGCCTGGGCTGTGTGCTGGGGAGCCAGCCAGTGGCAAAGGGTCCCTGCACAGAAGGTGTGGGGCACATGAGAAGCGGAGAAAGCCAGAGAGGGACCCTTAGCTCTCAGAGCATAAGAACCTCATTGTATACTGGGCCCAGAACATGGAAGGGGCTTGCCTGGGGACCCACAACCAGCGCTGGCCCAGCCAGATGCAGGGCCCCGGGCTCCTACAGGCGTTCCTACAATTCTATCTACAACTGCCTGCCCGGGAAGGGGTGACAAACACAGCCCGGGTCCTGGGTCCCCTGGGGTAATGCAGGTTCAGCAGTGCCCCCCTCCCCGTCCAGTCCCCCACTGGGGGCTAAGCTGCCAACCAGCACTCTGCTCACATTCTGGGGTCCATCCTGGCTGGGCTCCTCTGGGGCCAGCTCTCCAATCAGCAGGGGTTGCAGGAACTTGCGTACAAAATTGAGGTCCTGGTGGAAGGCGTGGAAGGCATCCTGAAGGAGAGCACATAGTTAGGGGGACAGACAGCCGGACAGCCAGAGTGACACTCAGAGGCAGCAGGCAGAGACGAGGTGGAAGGACTGTTGGTGGAAAGACAGAGCAGCTGGAGAGAGTCAGCTGGCTGTTCAGTGGCCGGCGAAATAGGGCCAAACAAGGCAGCCTTGCCTATGAGGCCATCCGGGCCTCTCCAAGCCCTGGGTGCCGTGCTGGACATCCCTGACCTGCTGGGCCCCAACTGCACAGGGGGCCCTTCTCCAAACTTGGCTGGGTGTATCAAAATCTGGATTTATACAAAGGTCTCCCTGGCAGAATCTGATTCTTTTCCTGCAAGGGTTTTGACTTCTCCTAGGAGATCTCTGGAAAGCTTTCTTGAAATCATATGCTTTCCTACTGCATATAAAATGAGATTTGGGTCACAAGCATTCGATTTACCAGCTTTCACAAACACAAGCAATAGGTAAAATGTGGGTGGGGAAAGTCATAATTGAGGGCCACTGACCCACCTACCAGGAGTAAAAATCAGCCGAGCACCCCACAGACTGAGTTCTTGGGGATTTGCAAAGAAGACACTTGAACACTTAAACTCATTTGATGTTAAAGAAGGAGCAGAAAAGACAAGCTCTTCTGAAAAGCAAATGAAAGAAGAAATCTAACCCTCCTGTGGTTCTCTGTAATAGTGGGGGTGGGGATGAGGTGCAGTGCAGGAGACGGGGCTGGAGGAAGGGAAAGACAAGGAGAAAGGTAAAGGACTAGGCAGACCCGTTAGGAAGTGGCCCGGGCAGCGCCAGGTGTGAGTGAGCATGAATTTCATACCTGGGGCTTATTTAGTCTTCCCTACTTAGTCTTCGTGCAATTGGCTCATGATTGTTCACAGCTCTTCAGCTGAGCGTAATCCCTGCACTTATGGAGGCTGTCGTTGAGGCAGCCAGTCACAGCCACCCAGCAGCCTAAACTGCTGGAGCAGGGACAGGGGTGGTGGTGTATCTGGGTCCCGGGGAGGTGACTGCTAGCTGCTAAAGGAAATGCCTTTGAGGAAGCCTGACTGGGAACAGGGGCCTCCTACTGTCCTCACTAGTGAGCCTATCAGTTTTGGTGGGTGTTAGAAGTGACAGCTGGGCCTGCCCTGACTGCCGGATGTCCCACACAGTCCTGGGAGAAGCAGCACCTAAGCGTCCCTCTCCCCTGTCCCCACGGAGGCCACACTGGCAGGACCCAGCCAATGGGTCCCCTTTCCTGTTGCCAGCTCTCCTACTGGCCCAGGGCAACCAGGAAATCTGGGAGCTGGGAGGTAACCAAGGCCCTTATGAAGGCTGACTGGGGGGCCCCTCCCTGGAGCTCCTAAGAGATGGGGGGCTGTGTAAGGGCAGATCTCCCCCCGATGAAGAGGCAGCACACCGGGAGTGGGGTGGAGGGGAGGCAGGCCCCACCAGGGAGTGGGCAGGTGCTGGGAAGGGCGCTAGCAGGAAAGACGGCTCTTGTGCTCGCTGACCCCACTAGCTGTGACCTTGAGTGAGTCTGATCTCCTTTACAGGACCAGGCAAATCCAGCAGACAAGCGTCCAGGGCCCTTCTAGAGTCCTGCTGGACTGCTGAACATTAACTTTCTTTCCCTCAATTTTTAAATTGTGGTAGAAGATACATAGTATTTCCCATTTTAACCATTTTTAAGTGTACAGCTCAGCGGCATTAAGTGCATTCACACTGCTGAGCAACCATCCCCACTGTCCGCCTCCAGAATGTTCTCATCTTCCTCAACTAAAACTATCCCCATTAAACACCACCTCCCCAGGTTCCCTCTCCCCCCAGCCCCAGGCACCCCCGTTCGGCTTTCTATATGAATCTGACCATTCTAGGGGCCTCAGATAAGAGGAACCATTCAGTATTCGTCCTTTGTGACTGGTTTATTCCACTTGGTCCTCAAGGTTCATCCATATTGTAGCCCGTTTCAGGATTTCCTTCCTTTGCAAGGCTGAGTGAGAGATGCCTCAGACTCCCTCTTGTCTCCCCTGAAACTCCCCAGCAGCACACGGGTACACTCACAAAGACAAAAGCAGTGTCTTACACATGTGTGCACACGTGCAGACCCAGACACACACACACACTCAGAAGAATGCACATCAACACTAAAAGCCTCATGCACACATGGCACACGCCCCCCACAAACACACACACTCAGGGCAGAAGTGGTACTGTGGCCATGGCCCCAGTATTTCCTCCCTCCCAGCTCTTCCTCTCCCCCATCCGGTGTCTGTTCTGGGGCCTCCCCCGTGACCAGCAGACCTTCAGATGCCCAGGGCCATGCCCTTGAGTGAGGAGCCTCTCCGGCTCTTTTGTGTTGGTCCCGATTCACCCAGACCAGGCCTGGAGACGCACTGCCGGGAAGGGCCGTGCCAGACCCATCCAAGGGACCTCCAGCCAGGCCTCCCCGGGAGAAGCAAAGGGCAGGGCCCTGTCAGAGCCGGGTGGTGAAATCCCAGAGCCCAGGGACAGGGCTCGGGCCAGAGGGAGGGGGCGGGCAGGTTCTCGGAAAGCAGGCTGGGCTCCTAGGGCTGGGGGCGCCTCACTGAGCCTACACTTGCCTCTTGCATTCTCAGTGCAAACAGGGTGGGTCCCTGGCCTTGGACCAAAACCTGACACACCAGCAAACAGCTTTTTCTGGAACACTTGCTGGAGCCATATGACCTAGTTCTCTCTGGACCTCTGCTTCAGGGCTTAGGGGCTAGGCAGAAGACTCAGAGAGTTGAAGCCACTTACCTAAGCTCACACAGCTCCATTTGATGGAGGATGGATCAGAACCCAGTCTGGCTGTGTAACACTGTGCTCTGGGCACTCAGCAGCAGCCCTGGGGGGGCCCCTCCTGGGCCAGAAGGGAAGCAGCAGGTATCCTGGTGGGGATGGTGTCCTCACCACGAGGCTGGTCACCATCCTGGGCAGCCATGGACCTGGCTGCTCAGAGACTAGGTGGTGGGGACAGGAGGGTGGTCCTGGTGTTTCCTGGGCGGCACTGCTGGAGCCTCCACCCCTGCCCTCGTGGACCTGGCACCCTTCTCCCAGAGGCACGTACAGAAAGTCTGTGACCCTCCCCCACCGAGGGAGTCAAAAGTGGACTCGGTCTCTCACTGGATCTTGGAGTGGAACTGGGAGGAACTGCTGGAATAAAAGCAGTGCCCCTGAACATAAGCTGCTGGCGGTAGTGCCAGCTCTGGTTCCAGTGGTGTGCTGGGAGCTGGGCATGGAGCAGGGCTAGACACTAGGTGTGCCTAAGTGGACAAGAGACATCCTTGCACAGCCCACAAAGCAGGGTGAGGAACCGTTTTACCGGGGAGGGACCAAAGGCTCCAGGCGGGGACACGTGCTCAGGTCAGTCTGCAGTGGCAGAGCTGGGATGGGAAGTCAAGCTAATCTTCTGTGCCATCCATGCCCTCCCAGGATGCAGCTGCCACTCAGCCCTGCCTCGGTCCCCGGAAGCCTCAGAGTGGCCCCTGCCCTGTCCCCCGGCCCACTGTGGGCTCCATGTAACAGCTGGCTAAGGGGGGGAGGGAAGGGGGCAGCTGGAGCCAGCCTGTCCTGGATGGAGTCTGAGCCCGAGCTGCACGTAGGAGCCCAGCCACAGGCACAGACAAGATCACAGCCCTATCTCCATTCCGTATATTCTCCTCAGTAGATAAGGAACCACAAATGCGCACCTCACAGGGCTGATGGGAGGACTGAGCCACAGCACAGGCTCTAACCTGAGCTGCCGCTGGCCTGACACGCTGGGCTCCTGAGTGGCTCAGAGCTCTAGTGCCCCGGGGGGCGGGCCCACAGGCGGGCGGTAGGAGAGAGGAGTGCACGGGCCTATCAAGTCCTGCCCAGCCTGAGGCTAGGAAACCGGAGGGGTGGCAGCCAGGGATACCCGGGAGGGGAGGAGGGGAAGCGAGCAGCTCTGGTCACTCCCGGAAGAATGTTCCAGATCAGGAAGGGAATGGAGCAGGGCCGCTGGGAGCTCAGGTGGTCTGGGGCTGCCCTTGCTGCCTCCTTCAGCCTTGCTGAGGAGATGGCAGTGGGTTGTGGAGACGGGGTGTGGTGGGATATCCTCAGGGGACAGCCCAGGAATCCCCCCCTCCTTCCCTCCCTCTCCCAGGCTCAGATGCTCCTCCCCATCCTCCTGAGCATGCCTCAGAGGAGGCCGAGGGGCGGGCACGGTCAGTGTTCCCTATTTATAGCTGAGCAAACTAAGGCACTAAGAGGCCAAAGGGCACACAGCTTTGAGCAGGGCATGTCCAACTCCTGCCCATGCAGCGGAGTCCAGCTCAAGGAAAGACACCCCCAAGAAGCTCTCCCAGTCCCCCCAGCAGCCCTGGTGTCCCTGGGAACAGGCCAGCACTCACATTAGAGCCTCCTCCACCCAGCACCCTTGGCCTCACAGGTGACCCAGTGGTGGTCCCAAAGCAGCCAGACCCTCCAGCGCTGGGTCCTCTCTCCACTACCGAGCGCCGGCTCTTGCCTGCTGTTTCATGAGAAACCCACGGTGGCTTGGGTGCCCTTGGGAAGGAAAGCGGACGGCTGCCAGGGTGCTTAGGCCACTAGCAGCCCCACCCCTGCACACTGTGTTCCTGCCTTGTGCCACACAGTCCTGCCTCCTCCCGCAAGGAGGGAGCAGGGCACCGGGACGTTGCAGAGAGTCCACACTGGAGAGGCCGTTCGGCAGCAGCCCTTTCTGTGGTGGGTGACAGCAGAGGGTGCGCTCCGGAGCCAGGTCGGCTGGGCTCGTGGCCAGCCCCCCTCTGAGGCCCCACCCCCACTAGAGAGCCTGAGATCTGCTCTGTCTTCCTCCCAACTCCTACCTAGACACAAACCCCACTCTCCAAGCCCAAGGACAAAGGCCCTGCCCTTCCAGGGCCCCAAGAAAATCCCTTTACATCATCCATATCTGCAAAATGGGCTAACACCCATCTACCTGCCTCATAAGGCTGTCCGAAGACCACACGGAGTTCAATCCTAATGCCTCTCACTGGTGTGCGTGCACCTCCGGCAGCTCTTACCCTCTGCCCTGGCCATGTCTGTCCTCAGGGCCCAGGTGAGTGGCCTCCCTTGGGGGAGAGCAGGGCCCTATCAACTTTTCCCTCAGCCCCTGCCCTCTCCCCGTTAGGGATCCTTCTAGAGGCGTATCAGATTTCCCTGCTCTGCCCGCCAAAGCCCCCACAGAATAAAACCAAAGTCCTGTCCCCAAGGACACAGAAGCCCAGCAGGAGCCAGCCCCTGCTACCTTTGGACGTCGCTGCCTGCCCTCTGTCCACCGTCAACTCCAACCAGGCTGGTAGCCTTTCTGTGCCTGGGATGCACGGAGTATGGCGCCACCTCCAAGCTTCTGCTCTAGCTGGTCCCCTGCCAAGGAAAACTCCCTCCTCGCAGAGGTCTTGCTCACAACTGTATTTTCAGAGGTTAGAGGAGAGTTGGGCATATAGGTTATGCTCACTCGGTATCTACTGACAGGCTTAATGTTTCAATGATTGAATGAATAGAAAAAATAGCTAAGTTGCAGTGTAGCATGTGATTGAGAACATGTGGACTTAAATCCCCCTGACCACTTCATTTCAAATCACTTTGACTCTCTGAGCCTGTTTTCTCATCTGCAAAGTGGGAACAATAACAGTACCTGTTTCAAAGGAGGTACTTGGGGATTAAGGATATCTATAATTCAAGCACTAAATTTGGAGCCTGGCATACTGATGTACTTCTGACCAGCAGTGGCTGGACCTTGCCCCTCCCTGGCTGGCTCCACTAGTCTCAGGCGGTCTATGACTCTTAGATAAACCTGGCCTGGGACCCAGAGCACTCTCCCTAGGGTACCCAGCTTTGTATCCCAGGATGGCCAGAGGCTGGCTTCATGGTGCAGTATCTCTGGGAATTTCCTGGCAGGAAGGTTTCTGTTGCCTGGATGTGAGAACAGCTGACGGGTGGCCAGGGCTGGTGAGAGGTGGCTGCAGGAACACAGCCCTGGCAAGACAGCCACCCCACCCCCACCTGTGCTCTAAGGCCCAGGATGAGGCACCTGGGGTCTGGGCTCATGGAGGCGCTGGTCTGCCCTGCGGGCCCATCACGGACAAGACTGGGGTCTCTCACCCCCAGCCATCTCATAACCCCTTTGGCCTCAACAGACCAGGTATTTCTGGCAACTCCTCCCCAATGTCCGAGAACCTGAGGAAGCTGAGAGAGGGCCTACTGCGATTCTGTCCTGTTATGGACATGGATAGAACTGGCAAGGTTGCCCAGCAAAGGCGCAGCTATGCTCCAGCCTTCCCACTGCACTCTACAGTTTGCAGGACACACACTTATCAGCCAGCAACAGGGACATCGACCCTCCCAGGACAGAACACGATCTCTTTCGCTGCCTAAAGTTATGCCAGTTAGGGATTCATCCCCTGGAATCTTGAAGATTTCCCTGGTACCCAGTGCAGCCAACCTGGAAATTTGGATGATCCAGAACAGAGCACTGCAGCCCCAACTCCAATCCCCCCGTTTGGGGACCACAGGGGAGTCTCATCCCAGTAGGTGCTCCACCCTTGGGCTCCAGCCAGACTATCCCACTGGACCAGGCTACATCCCTCCTTGGCCAAGATATCTCTAGACATGGGCTGGGAAGGGGAAGTTGGGGTCCCCAGGGGTTAGCCTATTCCTGGGGTGACTGTGCTTCCCGAGAAGGCCCACCCGGCATGGCTGGCAAAGCTCTCCCACGTGCAGCTGTCAGTCCAGGAGAGGTGAGTCACTGCCCCTCAGAGCCTTTTACAGCAGCCCTTGGGAAAGCCACAGACCTCTAGGCCCTGCTCAGGCTTTGCTGCCCAGCTCTCAGCCTCTGATGGCACATCTCTGCCAGCCCCTGGGGACCCCACCCTACCCCCTGGCACTCAGCAAGCATCCAGCATGAGGGAACTGGTCTGGAGGACTCAGAACCGAGAGGAGAAACCTTAGCAGGAAAGGCCCTCTCCTACGCAGCTCCTCCTGCCCCACCTCTGAGAGCCCCTTACCCCTGTGGAGACCCTGATCCACCGCGCGGGTCCTCCATGCAGGGATGTGGCCTCCTCAGCTCACATCAGGCCCTAGCTAGTCCATCACAACTCTGGGGCCCTGGCTGGGGGGTCAGTGGTCAGCAAAGAGTAGGAAGGATGTCAAAGCCCCGCAGGTAGACCGGGGCACAGTGCCCACGACCTGGGCCCAGGGAGCGCCAGGCTCCACCCTGCCAGCAGTGGACATCCTTACCGTGGCGTCCTCAGCAGCGTGGTGGCCAATGAGGCGGCTGCCCCCAGGGTGCTGCTGTGCCCAGCGACTGATGTCGTAGACGCGACGCTCGATGACCAACCACTTGTCACCCGGCAGGTTGTGCGGGCGGATCTGTTCCCAGCGGATGGTGGGCAGCGGCGCCCCCAGCTGCGCGGGCCCCTCGCGCGACCCTGGCCCTGCGCCGGGCTTCCCGACGCCACCCATGGCTCCGTGCAACAGTCCTCGGGAACCCGGGACCTGGCTGAGGTCAGAGCGAGACACCGAGGGGAACGTAACAGCGTTCCCGGGGGCTTCCGCCACCGCCCCCCTGTCCTCTGCGGCCCCGCCCCGCCGCTGCGGCTGCCGTACGAGCGTGCGCCTACCCAGCTCCCGGCGCAGGCAACTTTTCCCTGCCTTATAACCGCGCTGACAGCGCTCGCCGCGCCCCCCGCCCTCGCCGCGAGCCCCCACCGGTATGCGCGCCAATCACAGCGCAGCGCTCCGGCCCCCATTGGCTGATGCCCGCACCCGCTGGCGGGGAGGGCGGGGTCCAAGTGGGCACGCCCAACCTGCGAGGGCTGCGGCCCCACGCCCGGCCCCGCCTAGGGCATCGCCACACCGGGTTCCTGGCTCGGCGGGCGGGGCAGGGACGGGGTCTTAAAACCCACAGGCGATGTCCGCGCGCCCTCGTCGGCCCAGGCCTGCGCCTCGCGGGGTCTGGAACGCCCGTCTGTGAATGATGGGCTTCCAGCCGCGCTTCCTACAACCTTAAATCCGAGCTCACAGAGATGGGGAAGTACCTCGGGGTGACCGCAGCTTTCAAACAGTGGGCCCCCAACGTCCACCCCAGTACCCCCTCCCCACGACAGGAAGACCCCCGCCCCCAGTCCCTCAGCCTGGAACGGAAGTGGGGGCACTGGCGTGGGTGAGTGGGGACACGCTGTCATTCACCGGGTGCCTCAGCTGGGTGACTTACTCGTTAAGGTACCCTCCCGTATTTATTTAAATAAATTCAAGTGTTTTCGAGAGTATCCGTTGCTCCCCAGATTACTTTGTATTTTTTTGAGATGAAGATACTCCTAACCATTAGGAGTGCACACCCAACACGGAATGACAGCAGCCTAGGGTTATGCTAGAGGGCAGCGGGTGTCAAACCTGAGTGCGCATGAGAATCACCGAGGGCTTGTTAACAGACTGCTGGGCTCACCCGGAGGTGAGATGGGACAAGTCTGCTTCAGGTGCTAGAACTGTTCCTCACAAGCTTCCAGGTCATGCTGATGGGCTGATGCGGTGAATACACGTTGAAAACCCTGAGTATACTTCTCCAATACGCTAACATTTTATCTTGGTTTAACAATTTGTAGGAAATCATAGTAGCTGATATTTGTGCGTCAGGTGGGCCAGAGCCCAGAGAAGGGCTGAGGGGACCTCTGGGTTCTTCCTTGGTATAAGAAGCATCTGCATTCCATCGCCAGGACAGCTGGTAAAGCTGTGGTGTCACTGAGGTGCCCTCCAACCCCCTCCCTCAGAGGAGTGTGACTGGCAGCTGAGACTGGAGACACCCAGCACACACCTTGCCCCCACCATGTTCACCCATGAGGATGGAGGAGGCAGCTCTGGAGGACGTGGACCCCCTGTACCAACATCCAGCCCCACTGCAAGGGAAGGTGGCCCTCACTCCATCTTTAGCAGCCCTCAGGGGTCAGATGCTCCCCCTGACCTTTTTCTTGGGCCCTAGCCTAGTAGTCTCAGCTCACAGGTGAGGCAGCTGGGGAGTTGGTGGGTTAGAACCTTCATTTGCACCCAGAGAGATAAGGAAGACAAAGGCCTGCACGCGGTCCCACAGGAGGTAAAGTAAGAAGCAAGCTCAGGGCTGTGCCACCATCTGAGCAAGGAGAGGTAGTCCAGGCCTCCTGCCACCTGGAATTGTGTCCCCTTAAAGCCTGAATTGTGTCACTGTCTCACAGCCAAGCCAACAGCTTGGCACTTGATTTCTCTCCATGCCTTGGAGCCTTCAGTAGGTTGCTTTACCTCTCTGGGCTTCAACCAGTGGATCCTGCAACATTCCTGGAGTCAAGGGGCCTGAGGAACTTGGAAATCCATTGTCCCCAAATCCTGCGGGGATGCTGAGGCCTCTCAGCCCGCTTGACATTCCTGAGCTGCCGTTAGGTCACTCCCAAGGCCTTGGGTTTAGGCAGGGGGATGGGAAAACTAGCCAGAACCTGAAGCATTGGTGGGGAGGGTTAGCTTTGAGGGGACCCCCTCAAACCACTCAAATACAGTCCCTGTCCATCCCGATGGGCTCCTCCTGCTGTGAGCTGCCACACAGGCCTCTTGTTGCAGACACTGAAAGTGACACCCACTATGGAGTGCCAACCACTATCCTGGAGCTCAGTGATGCTTGCACAGGCCAGCAGTGGCCCCATAGGGCAGATTACAAAAAACCTCTGGGCCTATCAGAAAAAGCAGTCACAGAGCCTGGGCACCTGTCTGCAGCAGCCACATGGAGCAGACTAGAGCTTTAGGATCTGGCTTGCACTAAAGCCCACCACACTGAGCTGGTGGGCGCTGGCCACAGCTCTTCTGAGAAGGGTGGGGCTTGGGGAGCCGGGGCCACAGAACTGTTCAAGAGCTGTGGCTCTACCAGCTACTAGAAGGCTCACCCTGAGGATGTCACAATGATGGCACAGTAGAGCTCTGAGAAAGCCCCTTAGTAAAAAGAGGCTGCAGATGAACAGCTAACAGGCACATGAAAAGATGCTCAACATCATACTCATCAGAAATGCAAAACTACAATGAGCCATCACCTCCATTAGGACAGCTGTTACCCAAAGCAGCAGTGTTAACAAGTGTTAGTGAGTGGGGAAACTGGAACCCTGTAACTGCTGATGGGATTGTGAAATGGTACAACTGCTATGGACGATAGTATGGAGGTTCCTCAAAGAATTCATCCTATCATCCAGCAATCCCACCTCTGGGTAGACAACCAAAGGAACTGAACACAGGGTCTCAGGAAGACTCTTCACGCCCATGTTCACAGCAGCATAATTTACAATAGCCGAGAGGTGGAAGCCACCCAAAGGTCTGTCAATGAACGGGTGGATAATAATGTGGCCTATGTACACAATGGAATATTATGAAGCCTTAAAAAGGAAGTGCTGCTGGACAGCTGCATCTGGGGGGTCTCTCCCCAGGCACTGGGTGAAACCTCAACCTGGACTGGGGAGGGTTCTTGACTCTGAACGAGAAAGAATTCTCCAGCAGGTCGGATGAGTGTAGGTAAGGAAGGAATTCATTTAAGTGAGAGTAGAAATGGATGGCAGCTGCCTTGCAGGTTGGCTGAGAGCAGGAAAGTGCTGAGGGATGGAGGGAAAGCTCACTGAACTTCTTGGCATAGGGCATGTCCCCTTGCCAACTGCTAAAGCCAGGGTCACCTGGTGTCCCACGTCCACGTGGATCTGCATGGCATGGGGACTAGCCCCCACCATCCCAGGACTTGGGGGAGCTGTGGAGCATGGAGTGGAGTGAGATTATGTTCTGAGAACTTCCCAAAGAAAGGAGACTTTCAGGCAGGCTGCTAAAGAGCAGATCGCGAAGCTGCAGGTCCACCTGGGTCACCCAGGCGACAGGAACTTGCAGGCCCAAATCGGAGCTCTCAGCAGCCCCTCCCTACTCATCAGGAGTAAGGCAGAGACAGGCTTGGAAATAGAATGAAATAGCCAAGAGACTAAGATGCTTACCGCTGGGAAAGCGCAGAGACAAAACACAGTAAGTTGAGCAGTGAGTAAGTTTTATTTAAAAATACACCCTTAGACTTTTGACTATTTTCCTTCTTTGTGGCAAAATATATTTAGCTGCATGACCTTCTTATATTGTATATTTCTCTCAGGGGCCAAGCCTTTCTAATCAGAGACTTAAGACTGGTAGCTGACGCTAATCGTCTTTAAAAAAAAAAATACACCCTTAGACTAGCGGTTACCAAAGGGAAGGGGGTGGGGAGGGATGGTGGGGAGGGAGGGAGAAGGGGACTAAGGGGCATTATGATTAGCACACAGTGTAGGTGGGTCACAGGGAAGGCAGTACAGACAGAAGACAAGCAGTGACTATAGCATCTCACTGCACTGATGGACAGTGACTGCAATGGGGTGGGGGGGACTTCATAATATGGGTGAATGTAGTAACAATGTTGCTCATGTGAAACATTCATAAGATTGCATATCGATAATACATTAATAAAAAAACGATTTATCATAAAAAATTTAATAAAATAAAAGTACGCCCTCAAAGAAAGGAAAGTGCAGGCAATATCAGGAAGGATGCACGTTTGAAAGGCTGGGGATTATTTTTTAAGGATTTTCAGGAATGCAGTAAAGGGCCAGGAGTATAGACTTGTAAAGTGGTATCAAAATGTTTATCTCCAGGTGAGAGACATCGTGTCTCCTCTCCTCCACTATCAGTCCTCCAAGTAATTCTGCAAAATTAACTTAACACAAGAAGTTGGTAGGCTCCTCTCCAGATACCTGCTTCCCTCTGGGAACATATCAATCAAGACTGCCTGCCCTGCCCCCGAAGCGGGTTGAATTATTGTCTGTTTACCAAAGAATATGTTAGGAATCTTACTTCCTAACTTCCTGGTTGTTAAGATGGAATCCCTCCCATTCTTACTATACTGTGCATATCTTGGCTTTTGGAAATTAACCATGACGCCTGTCTCCTGTCTCTGCCCTAGCTCAGAAAGAAATCCTGTCCCCTGCTACATACAATATGGATGAACCTTGAGGACATTATGTTAAGGAAAATAAACCAGTCACAGAAAGACAAATACTACATGATTTCACCTATAGAAGTATAAAGTGGTCAAATTCATAGAAACAAAAAGGAGAATGGTGGTTGCCAGAGGTGGGAGGAGAGGAGTTGTTTAATGGGCACAGAGTTTCAGAACTGCAAGATGAAAAAGTTCTAGAGATCTGCTCCACAGAAATGTGAATATACCTAACACTACTGAATTGCACACTTAAAAATGGTTCAGATGGTAAATTTTATGTTTTTTACAATACAATAAATGAAAAAAAGGGAGAAGGGCCTGCAAAGGCCATTTAGTCCAATCTTCCCACCTCACAGATGAGAAAACCAAGGCCCAGAGAGTGACTTGCCTAGGAACACAGCCCTGATAGCATCAAATCAGGACAGGCTTGGCAGGATGTCAAATGGGACACAGCAGAGGGTTACATAACCCCAGCGACGTGGGGCTGGGCTTAGACTCAAGCTCAATGGCCATGGTCAGGGCTAGCTTTTAAGAGATAGCTACATGTGTTAGAGCAGTTAGAGAGGCCTGAGTGGGTTATGTAGAAAATTCATCAAGAAGAGCAACTCCCGTGTGGCTGTCAGCTAACCCTCCCCTCCCAAATCCAAGGGCCAGAGTCCTGAGCCCTTGTGGACAGCCCACCTCCACCCCCAGAAGCCTGCAGACAGGGGCAGGGGCAGATTAACAGGGTAAAAATGCAGGAAATGAACCCAGATCAAAACCCAGCTCTGCCACTGTCTGAGCCTCAGTTTCTACATCTCTGGAAAATAGGCAAGGGCCTAATTCAGCACCAGGCACACAGCAGGTGTCAGTAAAAGGACTCTAAGATGTTGGCCAATACCAATGAATGAGCTGGACTCATTCATTCCTATCCTGGGGTCACCATTTCCTCTAATGCCTCAATTGATTCTTCTGCAAAATGGGAAAAATAATATCTTACTGGTTTCTGGGAAGATTAAGTAAATCCATTCATTTTAAGAGCTTCAAGCCAAGTCCCAGTGCTCAGATAATAGCTATTGTTGGGAGATACTGAGGCCAGACTGTGTGTGTGTGTGTCCCTCAGTCACTTACAGCACGCCAGGTGGTCTCAGCTATTGTTTGCTCACTGGCCCCAACCAGGCCTGACAAAATGAAATGCTATCTCGGGAGAAAGCACCGTCCGCCAGAGATCTGAAATATTGCCTGGTGTCTCCTTGGCCCTGGGGTGGCTCAACCAAGGGCACAGAAGCCAGGGGCAGGGACAGGCGGCTCCAGAACCCAGAACTTGTTTGTCCCCCGCTGACACAGGATTGACCCTGGGGAGGACAGGAGGAGATGTGTATGCAGGAGAGGATGCAAGGGTCAGCCCATGGCACATGGCAGCACGAGCCCTTCCCTGACACCTCAACGCTTCCTTGCTTTAGTTCCTCCATCTGACACTCCCTGGTATGGTACCTGTGCGTGGTTTCAGGGCCAGTTTCCTCTGAGACTCTCAGCTCAGGCCTGGGTGTCCCCAGCACCAGGAACAGTGGCTGGCGCACAGGCATTGCTGGCATTTGTTGAGCGAAAGCATGGATGTCTGTGAAAGGAGGCCTAATCAGTGAGCATCTGACCGGGGAGGGGATTCAAATCACAGATGGAGGTGGCAGGTGGGGAGTGGATAGGGGAAGAGTGGGTAGGGGAAGAGAGGGGGAATCTGAGAGGCCAAGGGAAAAGGCTGCCGGCGGACAGGGTGATAGTGTCGGTAGCCTCCACACAGTCCTGGCCAGCCCACAGCCGACCTGACCTACCAGCTGAGCAGCATCAAGGCCTCAGGCCAAAAGGGAAGGCCCCTCGAGGTATCATCGGTCCCAGGAGACACTGACCCAGAAGTCGCTGGGACCCTCACTCCTCCAGAAGGACACCCACAGGCCCAGGTTCACATCCCTACAGGTGGGGAGGGGATCAGGCACCGCGAGACACCTGCCCAGGTCCACCCCGAGGGCTCAGAGACCCACCTCCTTCCACCTGTGACTCCTGTCCCTTTCTAAGAACCCACGAAGACCCCCACTGGTGCAGAGTCATCAGAGCCCCTGCCTGTGCTGTGGGCGGACATCACCCATCGATCCCACACTGCCCTGCCCTTGCCAGGCAGCCTGAGTCTGGACTCCCAGCTTCTGTCAGAGGCAGGGAGACAAGAAGGGGATCTGCCCAAGGCCCCCCCACCCCCATGAGGCAGCAGCGGAGGCAGCCTCAGAGCTGTTCTCTCTGCAGCTGGCCACTTCACGGCGGTGGGGAAGCTGGGCTCATCCCTCAGCGCCCACAGCCTCATGGCACTTCGGGGAGGACTGGAGGAGCGCACCCTAAAGCAATGCCTTCAGAATTGGGGCTTAATCCCAAGCACGAGGGCGGGCTAGGAAAGGATTTGGTTTCATTCCTTCGGATGCCCAAGCCTTGGCCTGAGCCCTGGGCACAGGAGTGAAGGCGTGTGGCTGCCTAGCCTCTCCCAACAAAGCCGTCTTTTATTACATAGAGATCGGGTTACATTCCACCCAAGGAGGAAATCTGACATGGTGAGGGATGTGTGCCGGTTGGACCCCGGTCCTGAGCGGGCTGTGAGGGGTGAGGCGGGGCCTGGGGCCCGCTCACCTCACCCCAGTCCTGCCTGCAGGGCTTGGCAACCTCAGCCCCTGTTGTCTGAATGGCGACCCACAGCTGAAAACTGCTTGGGCGTCCTGAGGCCCTGTCTCTGCTTTTCTTTGGGAGAAAAGTACCCCAATCCTTGCAGCAGTGGTGGGGGGCAGGGCCTCCTAGAGCACAGGGCTGAGAGCGGAGAGGAGGCAGGTCAGGTGGGAGGGTGGAAGGAGAGGCCCTGATCCGTCTTAACGCTTTGGGGCAGTTCTCAGGCAGGTGCGGATCAGGGTGAGGGATGGCCACAAGGGGGTGCTGGTGGCCCAGGGCTTGGAAACGGGGTTTGGGGATAGCCTGGATATCAGGCCACCCCGCAAGGTTCCTTTCTGAGGACAAGGCAGCAACAGCCACTCCTGAGCCTGGGCAGGGGGTGCTGGCTGCCCCAGGTACCCCCTCCCAGGGGCGGAGCCTCTCAGTACGGGTCCAGGCTCCTTGGTCTTTGGTGCTTTCTTGAAAGTCCCCTGCTGGCTCTAGTACCACTGGGGAAGAGAGAAGGGTCACCTCGTGAGCTCCTATCTGTCCTGGGACAGACAGTTGATGCCGGCTCTGCGCTGCCATTTGTCTGTCTGTCCAGTTCTCACTCAGGGCTGGATCCAGGACCCCGTCTTCCTGTCTGTCTGTCCTAGGGCAGATGTTGGCCCCAGCCCAGAGCCCCATTCCAGGCCTGGGCCATGCCCTAGGCCTCCTGGGGGAAGAAGCCAAGCTTGGCCAGTGACATCTCCTTCCGCAGTCGCGTGATCTCCCAGAACATCGGCTCCGCTGTAGGCAAAGGGGGAGGACAGCTTGGTGACAGCTCAGGATGACCTCAAGCCCCCTTCCCTGACTTTGGGGCAGGGTAGCTGGTGGGCACCCTACGGCTCCCCAGTCCTCCAGGACAGATGACCTTGGTGAGTGGCTGGACCTCTCTGAGGCTCCACTCTGAGGACTTGCAAACTGTTGGATGCTTAACACATTCGAGGGGTCTATACCAAGCTGGTGGCAGAGGCGACGGTCACCCTCACAGCCTGACACAGACATGCACATACACAGGGCCACGTACCTGACAGGCTGCAAACGCTTTCCAGCCCCTCCTCCCTGGGGTCTCACACTGCAGTGGGAGGTGGGCAGCCATGAGGCCACAGCAGGGGGGTGAGGAGATTCACAGGGACACATCATGGTGCAGGGCCTTGAATGTCAGGCCAGTAACAGGAGCTGTCCCTCCCGGGCCCCGGGGGTGGAAGTAGGGGTCGGGGTGGGCATCCCGCTAGCTTTCCTGGGGAGGCAGGGCCGGGAGGGTCCTTCTGCAGCTAATCTCTCCACTTAACTCAACACCGGGAGGTTCGCCAGACTTTCACTAACCCACAGACTTCCCCCTCGCTAAGTCCTTGCCGCAAAGCACGTGGGTTGCCCGGGCCACCCTCAGCCCTCACCGCATCCCCGCCGGCCACCAGGGGGCGCTCACCGTCCTGTCGCACCAGGCCTTGCTGGATGTAGCGGATGTAGGTGAAGAAATTGCACACTGCCGTGATCTGCGGGCAGAAGCACGCAGGCTGTGACCCGCCAGCCCTCACACTTGCCCCAAAAGCCAGGGCAGCTTGGAGGTCACAGCAGGAATCCCCACGTCTGGTCAGAGCCTCATAATGCTCCCTGAATGGTACAGGGTTGGGCTCTGAAGTTGAATTAACAATAGCAGTGCTATCCCTATCCTGATACAGACAACAGCAGCCACTAACGTTCAATCAAGCATTTAATGAGGCAGACATGCTTGTCATCCCATTTCACACGTGGGGAAAATGGAGTCACGGCTGCCACCACCTTCCGCCTGGTCTTAGGCTGGTTTCCCTAGAGGCACAGCCTAAGACAAAAGATTTTATGCAACTCACAGGAGAGGGAGGGAGACAGAATGTGGAGTGGCAGCAAAGAAGGGTGTGGCTTCAGCTGGAGCCTTCTGCGGCCTGATCCACAGGGGCTCTGGAGCCCAGAAGAGGATCCACCCTGGAGCAAGAGGCCGGCAGTTTATATCCCCCAAGCCATCAGTCCCTGGCTGAGGTCTGTGGGGGGAGGGGCACCTACGAGCCATTAGTGGCCAGTGCTCTCAGCAGTGGGGAGATGGGGCACCAGCCGGGGGAAGTTCTAGATGTCACTGGGCACAGGAATGTCTGGTGTGGATCCTTTTGTTGAACCCTGGTTGGGATCAGAAAGGGAAAAGGGGATCTGGAGCCACAAAAAGGCTGTGTGCCCAGATGCATGGGGTGGAGGCTGCAGCAACGAGACTGGATGCAGAACGGGGAGACCCCAGGTCAAGGCTGCATGGCCCCGGGAAACACCCCTTTCCTTTCTAAGGCTCCGACTCCCCATCTGTAAATGGGAGCCCAGCTCGCTGCCTGTAAGGGGGTGAGGGGTGCCAGGAACTTGCTGGATTCCCTGGGGAAGCTGTCAGGACCAGACAAGCTGCCCTCCCTGATCAGTCTGCTGCCCAGTGACAGAGCCATTTGTCCACTTAAGTCTCCATGAAGAACCTCTGGTAGGTTAAGGGGAGGGGAGGAGATGGTTCCCCAAAGAGGGCTTGTCCACACTGTTATATATTTGCACCATGCTTCAGAGTTTTTCAAACAGATTCTGTGTTGTTCCCTACAGTCCTCTTAACACCCCACCTTTACCCCCAGCTCAGTGAGGTCCCCTGATCCCACCTGAGTCACCCGAAAAGGGAGGACAACAACTGGGATTCCTGGACATCCCTCAGCACCCATGGCTGTCAGGCTCATGTGACAGACATGCCCCAGAACCTTCTGGAAAGCATGACACCAGAGCCCAAGCCAAGAGTCAGGAGTCTGAAACTTCAACCTGAACTCTAGTGTCACTCCCTTGACTAGGTTACATGAAACAACAGAGGTGACAGGTACCATTCCCACGATCATGTTTTGGCAAGCCAGAAAGCAGGTGCCTCAGTCCTTCACCCACAAGGAACTGAATTCTGCCAATAGCCTCGTGAGCTCAGAAGAGGGTGTAACCATCTGACTTCTTGGACACAGCCCATGAGAACCTGAGAAGACTTAACTAAGCTGTGCTGAACTCCTAACCCAGGTAAACAGTGAGATAATAAACGGGTGTTATAAGCACTAAATTTATGGTAATTTGTTAAGCAGTAATAGCAAATTAATACACCTGGCTTGGCTGGGTGGCCCAAGTCAGTCTCTGTACCTCTGTGAGCCTATGCCCTTCTCTGCAGATGGAGGTTGTGCTCCCAGGTTCCAGTGCAGGGAGCCCCTGAGCCAAGTGACACTCCCACTGGATGACTCACCCTGGCTCGGGAGGACGGCGAGATGTAGTAGTGGCTCTTGGAGTCCCCGAGCCGGATTCGATGGTGACAGGCACGAGTCAGCCCGCTCAGGGCACATGTACTAGGGGCAAGCAGAGGGGGCCAGAGAGGCCAGCTGGGGCTTGCCACCTGGCTCACGCAGGTAGGATGCAGCAGCAAGGAGGAGGCACAGGGAGAAGGTGGGGGCAGCAGGCAAACAGACATGGGGGTGGGGCCTGGCACCCTCTCCCCAGGCCCCAGCTTCCCAAGGAGCCCAGGGCCAGGCCTAGGAGGGGGGGCAACCCCAATCCCTGGGATTGACCTTTAAACCAAGCTGGACCCCTATCCCTAACTGCCCTCATCTTGCCCCTGTTGGGCAAAAGAGACTGATCAAACTCATATCAGGTACACTCAAGCTCCACCCACCAGAGCTGCTAAAAAAATGCCCCCCCACCTACTTCACTAGGGCTCTCAGACTCTGTTCCTTCCCCCAGCTGAGCAGGTATATACTTTCTCCTCTTCTTGGTCACCAAGTCTGCAGGGTAGATCATGCCAGCAGCGCCTGGATCCCCTTTTGCCCCGAACCCTTCAGCTCCTTCCAACCAGCCCTCTGCCTCATCTCTCCCCTTCTTCTCTATGTTACATATTACATGTCACAGGCAGGGGCTCCCACATCTAGCCCATCATCGTTCCCTGCTGCTTTCCTGCTGGCCAGCAAATAGTTACGGAGAATCCTGAGTGAAGGAAGGCTACATAGGCTCCTTTGCTGCGGGACTTATCAGAGTCTTTGCTGCCCCCAGGTTCACTGTGACTC
Organism: Manis pentadactyla; assembly: GCF_030020395.1. NCBI lineage: Eukaryota > Metazoa > Chordata > Mammalia > Pholidota > Manidae > Manis > Manis pentadactyla. Next base: position 15,286,953 of record NC_080027.1, on the reverse strand, counting down.
TGACTGGTACAGGGAACCCCCTTTTCAGGGAAAAGGAGTCTATCAAGTTAAAGCTGGTCTATCGAATTAAAGCCCAAACCTCATTCCAGGCCCTTTACACTCCGGCCACAGACCCCTTCTAGAGTCTCAGCCCCATTGCCCTGCCCACCCCACTGCTCCACCTACTGACCCGTGGTGTTGCCATTAAAACCCGAGTGTCTCATACCTTCCCTCATTCTGTTCCTTCTGCCTGCAAGGCCCTTCCTTGCTTGGCAAACTGTCCCCCTCTGTGACAAGGATCCCACCATAGGGCCTCCCTTGCAGGCCAGATTCTGGGCCGCCAAGGGGAGGTGCTCACCAGGCTCTGCCCCTTGCCCCACCCTAGCGATTTTGTTCTGCTGCTAGCGCTGCTCAATGTCAGCTGAGCAGCAGGAAGACAAGACGCCAGGGCCATTCGGTTATTTATTAGCAGAAGGCATGGCCAACAGCTGACATCGCTTACATGTCAACTGGGGCCCTGAATCCGCTGTGGGAAAGGGGGGGAGTAGGAGAGGGACACACACCAGGCCAGCCAGGAAGAGGGGGACGCCAGCTCCTGGACCCACTGGGGTGCCTGGGGGTCCATGGCTGGAGACAGGGATTTCTGCCAAAGGTGCCCCCTTGCCCTGCAGGGGAGCAGCTCCCACCTTTCTCCTGCCAAGCTGGTATGCCATGGCCCCTGCCCACCCTCAGGTCCCACCCTCAGGTGGCAGGAGAGTAAAGGGTTCTGGGCTTACCTGGTGCTCCCACACTTGACTGCAGCCACCTTCACTGTGGGCAGTGTCTGTGAAGCCACCGGCTCGATGGTGAGTGTGTTGTCCTCTACAGCAGCCCGGACCAGTGCAGACAGCTGCGGCAGACCAGGGTGGTGGGCAGGGTTGGTGAGGGTCAGGCGGCCGGCTCGGGGGCTGGGCCTCCCAACTGGCCGCCCTATGCCCTGCCTCACCTCCTGCGTGGTGAAGTCCAGGCAGGGCCCCACGTCCTCCCGGTACACCCTTTCCAGGAAGGGGGAGGTCTTGTCCAGGGTGGGCGACTCCCTCCAGGCTTGGAACTCTGCAAACAGGGTTGTGTCCACCTGCGGGAGGTGAGCCAGGCAGTGTGGGGGGGAGGTAGAGAACCAGGAGGGTGCAGGGCAGGCCCCAGCGTGCCAGCAGGTCTGTCCTCGGGGCCACGCTGGGAAGTTGGGCCCGAGGGAGAACTCCCTTCTCCCCTTTGCACAAGAATTTAGAACTCGGAGCTTCCCTCCCAGGTGAGTTTTTGGTTTCCTCACAGTACATGATTACAGATTTGGGTCTGGGGCCTTGTCTTGAAGGCCTCCACTGCCAACTTGAGGAGGAGAAGGTGAAGAGTTACCCTGCAGGTCCCCACAGGTACGTGCAGGTCCCCAAGCATCCCCCCCACACACATGGGCACAGGAAGGAACACATTCTGAAGGGCGACTCGCTGCCACCCGGGGGCACATGTGGAGTGAATGAGGCTGGGACTGGGCAGAGGGGGCAGCCTCTCTCTGGAGCCATTACCTGTCGGGAAAAGGAGAGAGAGGTAGCGGAGGTGGGGGTCTCAGGGGGTTCCCCAGGCGGGAGCTGCCAGGCCGGCTCGTAGGTGAGGTGAACCGCCTTGCTGGGGACCACGCAGAGGAGCAGGGAGAGGAGTGGGGCCAGCCCGGGCTGGGTGGGCGGCCGGTGGGGCAGGCAGACGGCGCACAGACAGACAGCAGGAAGGAGATGTTAGTGTCCGGTCGGAAGCTTAGAACTCAGAGGGGGCTGAGAGGCCTGGAAGCTCTGGAGACACAGACTGGCACAGAGCTGGGGCCTGCCTCGGCATTGCAGATCCCAGCAAGCGGACTCTCACTACAGCCCTCGCTGGGTAGGCCCTGAGCTGAGCTCCTGACATTCTGAAGGCCCCACTCACGTGAGGGAACTGAGGCACTGACAGGTGGCCTCACTTGCCCAAAGACCCACGACCAAGGACATCTCATGCTCCAGTGTCCAGCCTGGCCCAACGACCTCACCCAGCTGAGGGCAAGGGAGACAGTCCCTCAAAGGCCACAATTGTCTCGGCACCACAGCTCGAGGGCGCTGAGGACACTCAAGTCCAGGGGTGTCACAAGGTGGCTCTAGGCCTCAGGGCTATGGGCACACAGGGCTAAGGCAGCCTCTAGGCTGAGGAAGTGTGTGTCTCCGCAGAACCCCAAGGGCAGGCCCTCAGTCCTAAGAGCAACTCCAGGAGCAGAAAATAACACCTATTGCCTGGAAGGGTGGGGAGTGATTATCAGGCACCCCCCAGACTGCACAGCATGGAGGCTGAGGGCCATGCCCCTCATATCACGAGGAGCCTGTCCAGCCGGCTCAGACAGAGGACGCAGAGGCCCAGAGAGGGGAGGACAGGCCGCAGGTCACACAGAGGTCAGGCCTGGTCCTCACTGGGCCCCACCAGCGGAGAGTGATCACTTCATCCTTCCCTGTGTCCACTGCCACCCACCACCCCTCACCTCTTTGCCCTCCGTGTCCAGGGTGAGGGTGTGTCCTGCAGCAGGGCACATGGCAGGGCAGAGGGCACTGCTCGTGCTCTTATGACGGAAGTGGCCCTTGCGGGGCCCGGTCTTGGTGGGGCTCAGCAGCTGTGGGTGGAGCTCACGATTGGGAGAAGCAGGTGTGGACGTGATGACCAGTGTCTTCAAGGCTGTCACCTCTGCCTGCAGCATGTCGATCTGGCCAGGACGAGACAGCCAGCAACCTTAGCCTGGAGTTGGTGTCGCCCTGGCTACCACCACCGGCCACCAGCTCAGGACAGCCAGCCGCAGCAACAACTAGCACCTAACCCCACCCATTACCCTTGGAACAGCCTTGGAGACGGGGACTGACGCACCCATTTTCACATAGGAAAACTGAGGCTCAAAAAAGGAGACATGGCCTGCCTGATGTCACACTGTACGCCCAGAGAGGGGAGGACAGGCTGCAGGTCCTGCCCAGGCCTCGTGGACAAAAAGGCTCCAAGGGAGGAGGTTACCTGCTGAGGCCCACACGGCCAGGTGGATCCTCCGAGGCCCTGAAAGGCCCCAGGAAGGCCTCTGGATGCAGCGGAAACGGCAGAGTCAGCGGCCACCTCCGACAGCCCGGCCCCACCCTTCTGGTCCCCGGCTTGCCCACCCCTAGTGGCTGCACCAGGCCTGCGGGGGTCCAAGAGGGGAAGCACAGGCCAGCACCTGCCAGGCTGGGAGGATTCACCTTGCCCCGGGCCTCCTTCAGCTGCTTCTCAGATGCTGCCTGCTTCATGTTGGCTTCTCGCACCATCTTGTGGGCCTCCTGGGGAGAAGGCAGTTCTGCGTGAGTGGTGAGGAGCCAGGCAGTCAAGCAGACCCATCCCCAGGCTGCCCCCGGGGCTGTCTGGCCACCATACCTCGAACAGGCTGGCTGTCAGCTCCTCCAGCTCCTGTTCCAGCTGCTCCCGCACCTTGGACAGCCGCTCACACTCCTCATCCTTCAGCTTCAGCTCCTGGGGGCACAGGGTGAGCAGCTGTCAGGGCCACAGGGGCCCCCAAGCCTGGCACTTGGGGGACCAGGCCCACCTGACAACAGGCTCCATACCCATTACATAGCCCTCTGGGCCCAGAGCTGACTTCCTGTGTTGCTCCATAGTTTATGATGCATTTTCCATTCAGCTCACAGCATGGGGTTGAAACCCCACCTGCCAATTTATTAGAGCTCCAAACAGGAGCTCAGAGAAGTTAAGGCTCTGAGAGTCATTTACAAGTCGGGGAGACCAGGTTTGTCCTTTGTCTGTACCTCCCCCGTGGCCAGCACAGGCGTGGCATGCCATTGGCCTTGATAGGTGCGTGGTAGCTCTGGGCATTCAGTGAGAGCCCACAGCTGTCCCAGGCGGGCCCCTTGTCCCCAGGGCTCCCTTGCCCCGCCCTTGGACCCCACCTTCTGGGCTTTGAGCAGCTCCTCCTTCAGGAACTCGGAGCCCTTCTCCCGGATCTCCATGGAAGAGCTGCGCAGGCGCGACACGTCCAGCTGGGTGGCTGCAGGGCCCTCCTCTCCTTGGGCCTCCTCCCCGACAGAGGTCTCCATCCGACCTCCTGGGGACTCCCCGTGGCTTTTGCAGGGGCCCACGCTCTTCCAGGGGACCGGGACACCTTTGAAGGGCGGCGGGTGGCCCTCTTCTGGACAGGGCTGGCTGCGAGGCAAACAGCAGAAACAGGATGGGGTCCTGAGACCTGGAGAGCTGAGCCCAGGGACCAACCGTGGGCAGTGCGTCTGCCACTCTGGGCCTCGGTCTGCCTGGTGAGGATATCACCAACGTTGTCACAAGGGCAGCATGACCGAAGGATGGGGCTCATTCACCTTTGTCAACCACCCCCTGCAGCCCAGGGCCTAGGGCTGTGCTCCGCACACAGCAGGTGCTCAGTCTGTGTTTGTCCGACAGATGATTCTAAATGCATCAGTGTGAGAGCCTGCGTTTCCCCTTCAGCAGTGGGACAATCCCAGTGGCCCTGCCTGAAGGGACACTGAGTGGATCAGAGATGTGCATAAACCTTGGCACACAGCAGATGCCTAAGTGAGAAGGAACTGCCTTTGTTGTCATTGTTAATGCAAACGTTATGCAAATTTGGTCCCATTTAGGGTGGACCAGAGAGGAATGGCCAGCCAGGGTGGACAGGGCTGAGGCAGGAAGACTGCAAACAGCACCTACTTGTGGACCTCATGGGGAGCAGTCCCAGCTCTCACCAGTCTACCCTGGGACCTCAGGCAGACACCCCCTCTCTGGGCCTCAGGACCCTTCTCTCCCTGAAGCTGGAGACCCAGAAGCTGTGTGGGGTGGGGCCACAGCCTATGCACCCCCCCACCATCCACACTCCCACCTTGCTGCAGACCGTGGGGAGGGAGAGGGGAAGGGAGAAAAGGGGGGGGGAGGGCCGGCGGAAGGAGAGGCCGCCGCCAGCACTGATTTGTGCCAAGACAGCACCTCGCGACTTGCTCACTCAGCAAAAACCAGCAGCTCATGAGCCAGAAGGTTCTAAGTGGCAGTGACTGAACTGAGGGTGGGGGCTGGGCCAGGTCACCTGATAACAGTGGGGAAGTGGAGGGAAGGGGGCTCAGGGGAGCCCACACAGGAAGCAGGAAAGACAGGGCCAAGGGGCTGTGGGATTCAGGGTTGCAGAGGGGAATATGGAAGGCAAGGCTGGGGACAGTCCCTTCTCCCTGTCGTCTGGGCCCTGGGGTGCTCACCAAGCAGCCCCTGAACCTGTTTCGTCCCAGGGAACCCAGCAATGAGCCCGTGTCCCAGCCCTCCATGTGGCTCTGCCCAGCAGCCCAGCCTGGCCTGCCCTCTGCTTTGAAACTAGCCTGGAGTGCAGCCTTCAAGGACCTTCAGGCTGGTTCCTGCCTGGCAGGGACACAGGCTTTGATGAATAAAGCGGGAACACACATCCATCGCTCTATCAACAGTGTTTACGCCAGACACAGATCTTCCCTAATCCTGTGGGGGGGGGGTCTCATTGACAACGGGGTCCCTGAAGCTTGAGGGGATGTGGCGGTGCTGTGGTGGCTCCAGGCTGGGGTCTGCACCCGGGGGAGCACACTGTCCACATGCTATACAGGGCGCTCTGCCCCTGTGATCTCATTTAAAGCTCTCAAAGCGCCCCTGGTATTGTTTCCATTCTAGAGATGAAGGCAGGAGTCTCAGAGAGGTGACGGAACTTGCCCAGGGCCACACAGGCGTAGGGGGTGGAATTGGCGCCATCTGTCTGGGGGTCAAGGGCTGCTAGGCCCGGGACTCGCAAGCTCCTCCTTGGCTGCAGCAGGGAAATATGACCTAATTCTGGGCTGAACTGGCTTCTCAGCCTCTGCTCAGGCCCAGAAACTGCTTCCCAGGAGGGAGGGCCAGGCCCGGGGAGACTGGTTAGGAGCAGAACCCAGGGCTGGGCAAGCCCGGGGTCTGTGCCAGGCTCTGACCTGGGGTACACAGGAGGCCCTGGAAGTCACTGAAATCCTCTGACCCTGCTTCCCCAACTGTAGGATGGGGGTAAACCCTGCAGGAGGTGCACTAAGAATTAGATGAACAAGTCTCGGATACGGCACCGGGTAAAGAGTGTGTAACCCCCGGCTACACTAGGCAGACGCCCCACCACGCCTGCCCAGGCTGTGGGTCCTGCAGCTGAAGCCACAGCTGCAGGGAGGCGACCCCACGGGGAGTCTGGAGGCCCAGGCCCAGCAGTATCTCCCCAGGTGAGAGAGGATGGCCCCGGCCCCTCGGGATTGGCAGGGGCAGCATGCCCCACCTCAGGAGCTGCCCACTTCGGGAGAATGAGCAGAACTGTAGGCCAAGGGTCGGGGGTGACCCCCAGAGACAGTACAGGGCACAGGGCAGAATCCAGGGGTCCCAACCCCAGCCCTGGTGCCTTCCCCACTGCAAAGACCACCCCGCCATTGTCCACACCCGCTTCCTAGGAGAAAAAGGCCACAAGCACCGCCCACAAGGACCAGACTCCGTCCACCCAGGTGGTCTGGGCCTGTGACCCCAGGGAAGGATTCTAACTCCGCTGCTGGTCCCAAGGGCACAGGCTGGGGGTGTGGCCAGATGTCATTTTCCCAAAAAGCTCTCATGTTAGCCCACTGGGGGGGTGGGGAGCAGGGGGGGAGATGGAGCCCTATTTTGCAGCCAGAGGAAACAGTGGCCCCAGGAGGCCTGTGACGGTGTCCCTGTGATACACTCCCCTTCCTCAATAAAAGCCCAGTGCAAAATCCTAATGGCAGAGAGTGTGGGAACAGCAGGGCTACCCTGTTGTTACCCAGGGCCAACAGCCTAGGAAGGGGTTGGGGGGGTGCCACAGGAATAGGAGGAGGAGAAGGACCTGCCCAAAGGAAGGGAAACTCAAAGCTTCAAACCCTCCCCCCACACCTTCAGGCTGAGGCCAGGTCCAGTGACTCGGAAATTTCAGAGGAAGGAGGGACCCAATTCTGGGCTGCCCCATGATTCAGCCCATGCCAGAAACCCCATCTTCCACCCACTCCAGCCTCCTAGACCACAGGACCAAAAAGCTGGGTGTGAATGCCCAGGGTAGGGGGGTGCTGCTCCTTGGCACCACACCTCTGCCCCCACCTCAGTCCAGGTTCATGGCCCTTTGCTTCAATCTCAGTCCCCACTCCCGGCAGAAACAGAGTCCAGGCTCCAGGATATGCTGCAGGGGCTACTGGGAAGGAGGTCTGCTCAGGGGTAGGAGCTGGTAAGAGTCAAGGTCAGAGGTAGGAGGGGGCAGCCAACATCCCCCACCCTGAACCCTATCTGCCACCTAGAGCCAGGGCAGTTCATACAGGAAGGGCCCTGCTGGGTCACTTCCCCAGGAAACACAGGGTGGGGGGATGCAATTACCACAATCCTCACCCCACAGGCCTGGCTAGGGGGGCCAGCAGGACTTTTGTCCCCATCCACAAACAATGGCAACATGAAAACAAGGACCCCCGGATTCTGTGGTCCCTAGTCACCCAGCAAGCCACTGGCCCAGGAGGCCACTCCTGGGGCCAGGAGGGTCCAACCAGGGTCCTACAGACCCCTTCCCAGCCTAGCCTGCTGGTGGTCTTTCTGCCCACCCCCCACCTCTGCACCTCTGTCCACCAATGCCCAGGACACCTCTTTGAGTGAAAGCCCACTGTGGTAATGGGCACAATGGGTTCATTAAACAACAGGGAGGTGCCAGCAAAGGCAGCTCTAAACCGGGGTAAGGAGAGGGATGGGAGGGAGCGTCGGGGCCCATGGCGCCTGCCTGCCCACCAACAGGCCCACGCTCTGGGGCAGCGGCAGCTGGTCTGGTCTGCAGGAACTGCACCCCAGGGCACAGGCACCCACTTCAGACCCGCGCTCAGGCACTCATGGGCAGCCCAGCGGGCACTGAGGCTGAAAGCCCAGGGTCCCACACCCGGGGGCCAAGGGGGTCCCAGGAAAGGTTTCCTGTGCTGGCTCTCCAGCCAGCCTCAGCCCCCAGAGAGGGACCATGTCTGCAGCTCCAAAGCCACAAGCATGGCAGATTCCCGAGCTCCCCCCGCATCCACACCAGCCCCACCACTCCATACACCACACGGGTCCCTGCCTGTGAGCCCACGGGGCCACTGCAGGGAGACGCTCCCTCCAGCCTGGTTTGAATGATGAGGCACCTGAGGTTCAGAGGGGGAGGGCAACCTGGCCGGAACACACAGCAAGGAAGTGACAGGGCCCAACTGAACCCAGAGACTGGCACTATCACCTCATGTGACTCGTCACCCAGAGAAATCCGGATAGGAGGAAAGGGGGTGAATGGTGGTTTCCGAGAAGTGAGACAGGATGCAGATGGGGCTTGAGGAAGTTTGAAATAGTGCCTGAGTGGTGGTGGGCTGGCAAGTGGAGGTTCCAACCAAGGCTGCTGCATAAGCAGGACAGGCCCTGGGCTGAGGGGGGGATCGTGGCAGGACCAGGGGCCGAGCAGGGTGACAGACAAAGTATTACAGTAATCAATATAATTAAAAATCAAGGGGAAGGTGACCACAGAGAACAGTGGTATCATGGCAGGAATGAGGAACTGGAAGGGGGTCTTTCAGGGAAGGGAAAGGGGGTGGCGGAGGCATGTGGGAGGCGGCATGTCCTACAGGTGGCTGAGGAAGTCCCCAGGGCAGGGGGAGCAGCCGCTGCCCAGCCTGGATGAGGATGGAGCCTGGGGATCTGAGGAGCCATCCCAGGCGCTACAGGGAAGGGTTCCAGGAGAGTGGGACATATAATGTGCCATATACGTCACACATGGGAACAGAATGCCAGGAAGGAGAGCAGAGTGGGACCCCAGAGGTGGGAGAGGGTGGGCCGGAGCTACTCCAGGAAAGGGGCGGCGGGTGTGCGGGAGGCAGAGGACCTAGCAGTAGCACCCGGAATAGGAAGGGGGTCAGCAACAGCCTCCAGACAGTAAGCAGGACGTCCGAACACCAGAAGCAGGTGGGCCAGACCCAGCCTCTCCCTGCCACAGCCCAGCCCAGCCAAGCCCTGATGAGGGAACCCAGCCCCACGTCTCCCCAGGGAGCCAGCAAAAGGCCTTGGGGGCACACCACACCTGCTCCCATTCTGCCAGTTTGGTCCTGTAAGAATCTGACACCCATGACTTCAAATGCCCAGCACACCCATAGGGAGCACCTATCTGGTGCCTGGCACCCCACCAGTCCTGATCCATGCAATCTGCAGACCCCCAGACTTGGCGGCGACATTACCAAGTCCCTTGCCACATTCATATTCATTCAAATTCCCTGCCTTACCCTGTTGGGAACAAATACTGGTTCTCTAGGACAAACAGGACTCTACTGAGGGTTTGAGCCCCACACACAGAGGTACTGATTAAGGAACAGCAGGAAAGATGCCTCCACCAGTTGAAGGGACAAAGTAGGTAGTTAGATCATGGATAGATTCCAGGAGAAGGTGACAGTGAGGGTTGCACAGCCCCTTCCCCAGGAGCAGGCCCACCTGCCTGTCCTTGGAACCCCTAGACGACCTGACTCCAGAAGCCATCTGAGCCTGTAGTCCCCTGTGACTAAGGCCACAGATAGAGGCCCTTTAGAGTAGCCAAAGCCCAGAGCAGTTAAGTGACTTGCTTAAGATCACAGAGCCAGTCTGCAGCCCTGGAGCTCCCCAGCATCCTGCCTGGGGAAAAGACACAGTTCCCCATCCCTGAGAGGTTGGGGTGATCTCATTTCATTCCTGGGCAGTCCAGCAGAGCCTGGCGCTCTCTAAAGATAGCCCCACCTGTCACACAAGGAAACTTGAGACGCAGGGACTGCACCAATGTCCTGTGGCCATTTAGCGGCAGAAAACTAACCCAGAACCCAATCTCTAGCCTTTGCTGATCCAACCCCAAGTGCCCAGCACTGTGTTGGCTGCAGAAATACCTATGATGCTGTCCTTACCCCATCCCCTCAGAGCAGGCTTGGCACCCAAGACTGTGGGCTTGGGAAACTGTGGGGGAGGGCAGCAGCCCAGTTTGGGGGGAGCCACCCTGGGTTCAGAGTTGAGGGTTCATGCTCCAGGAATCCCAAGGAAGAGGGTCTATCCAAGCTCCTGCAGGGTCCTGCCACTGCTATCCTCCCAGGAGAACTGCCCTGGGTCCAGGGACTAGGGGGTGAACTGGCACCAGGACCTGGCCATTGACAGAGCAGTCACCATCATCTGTAGATGAGGAAACCAGGCCCCAAGGACATCATTGGTTCAGCCAGGGTCACTGACCTCTACTCCTAGATTCTTCCCAGTCTGGGATCCCAAATCCACACCTACCCACACTGTCATGAGCTACCAGGACCATGAGCACAAGCAGCTCCGTCAGAGTTAAATGGGCAAGTGTGGCCTACACAGGGTCCCTCCCAGGTCCTGCTGGGGTCTGGGTCCTGGGTTAGTGGCCACAGTACCCATTACTGTTCACTGGCTCTCAAGGGTGGTCCCAGTGCCTGGCTGACACCCACTGAGTGCTGGCAGGTTGGCCCCTGATCCTTCAATCCCTGCTTCCAATATCCAAAGTGGGGGTCCATAAAAATGCAGTCCTCAGGGTAACCCCAGAACTCTTGCCTCTCATTCCCCAGGTGCCCACTCTGCACCTTACGCTTTCCACCTACTATGTGCTGTGTACTTGGCTCGGGCCTGGGGGATCCAAATGTTCATGTAAGAAGTGAGCTTACATGAGGATCATGTGGGGGTCAGCCGGCAGGCTGGTTCATCCAGAAGGTCCTGGGAATACAGCAGGCAGGCTGGACTGGGGCCTTCTCCAGGACCTTGAGTCTTTTTGACTCTGTCTTTAAAGACAGCAACCATCTACTGGTAGATCCCAGGGCTGGCTGTCTGGCTCCTACCTGGATGCCTCCAGGGAAGGACCCTCTGGGCCTGGACCACTCCCACCTGACAGCCCACTCATTTCTCCCTTTCAAGACCCAGAAAAGTGTGGCCATACTCTCAAGGCCCCACAGCAACTCTGTGGCTGTTCTTCCTCTGTTCACCTAATACATGGGGGCCACAGCTTCATCCAGGCGAGGCTGCTCCTCAACACAGTGACCATCTGGCAGATTATCCTAACCTCTCCAAGTACCACACAAGCACTTTCTCCCTAAACACAGTCTCCGTTCCCTGGGGTGCATTTCCAGAGAACACACTGTCTGCTTCAACTTTCTCCCTCACAAGTCTCTCCACACCTCACCCCTACCAGGGACCCATTCTCTCAGCACCCCCTGCTGGGGATGAAATCCCATTACTCCCCCAGCATCTCAGCTCAGTTTTGCTGGGTGTCGCGGAGTAAAGTGGACCCAGCCCACCGGCCTCTCCGGGGGCTCCCCTCACTCCCCAGCTGTGGCTGGGGAAGAGCGCTGTCCTGAGACCATCAATCTGGCACAGCTCTTTACAAGAATACGACCCGCCCCCACTCTGGCCACATCTCCTCCAGTCCCTGCTCTTTCCAGGCCACGGGGTAGAGGCAGTGTTTGCCCAATTCTATGAGAAGACCACCACCTTTCTGCAAATCCAGGGCAAGGGTTCCACACTTGGTCAGCCAGGCACTGGGACCACCCTTGAGAGCCAGTGAACAGTAATGGGTACTGTGGCCACTAACCCAGGACCCAGAGTCTGTGCCACCCCGGGCCAGGCTGCAGGGAGGTCCCACCCCATACCTCTGAGCCCCAGATGGAGTTTCATCAACTTGCTGGAGACCTTGGCTGAGACCAGCTCCCTTTTCCCAACTGCACTGCTTTCCAAAGGTCATCCAGCCTCCTCTAGTATGCACCCGACTTACTCTGGCTTGCTCCCCCATTCCCATCTCACTTGCGCTCTCAGATAAGCTGAAAGGAGTTGGCACTGTCATGCCAGGATGGTCTGTCGCCCACCCTTCACACTCCCCATCCCCAGGGAGACCCCCTGGCCCCTCCCCGAGGGGTGTCCTTCCGTCTCCTGGTGCGAGTCCCCCAGCCCGTCCTCGGGCTACAACGGCGCTCCTCCGCCGCGAGCAGGCCTGGGGACGCTGGGCACCCCGGTGTGTGAGCACACAGGGCAGGAACCCCCATCCCCGGAGGAGCCGCGGCCGGACCCCGCGCGGGGCCGCGAGTGCGCGTGGACCTACCCGCTCCACATCCCGGCGCCTCGGGGGGCCCGCGCGTCCGGTGCCCGCCCCGCCGCCGCGCTCTCCCTGCGCCGCCCCGGGCCGCGTCCCCGCCCGCCGCCGACTCCGCCCCGGCCCGGCCGGGCTGCCGGGGCCGCTGTCAGTCCCGCCCGCAGTCAGTCTGTCCGTGCGGCCCCGAGGGCGGCCCCGACCCTGCCCCGGCGGGTCACGTGCCGCGGGGAGGCCCGAGGCCACGTGCCGGCCCCGCCCCCCCGCCGGCCGGCGCGAGCTCGCGCGCGCTCCCGGGGCTCAGCTCCGGCCGCCGGCCCGGGACGGTGCGGCGGCCAGGCGGGGGGGCAGCTGGGTCGCCAACACCCCGCCGCCAGCGCGGCCCCCAGATGCCCCCAGCTGACTCCTCTGTGGTCACCAGCCGCCCCAGCCCAGCGCAGCACCCGCCCGAGACACCACTGCTCAAGAGACTACAATGGCTCCGGGATTTTCAACTCCCTGATTCCTGGCGGTTTGTCACCCAGGCCCCCAGACCCCCTCCCACATCCGCACCGGGCCTCCTGGCCATCACCCGTGTCCTGGGCTCCCTGCTCTGTGCCTGTCCGTTTGCCACATCCTGCCTGGTCGGGAGGGGGGCAGACCCCAAGACAAGTTTTCTCAGTCCTGCTCTCTGAGCGCTTATTCCCCGGGAGGACCCACCTTTGGCCCAAGTCTCCAGTCCCAGTCTTCTCCCACGGGGGCCTCGCCTCTTGCTCTGACCATGCCCTGTCCATCCCTGCCTCTCCCCACCATCTATCTGGGGGAAACCGGCCCCCACATACACACCTGTCTGGTCCCAAGTCCTCTGCTAAACCATTACCTGAATCCCAAACCATTGGTGTTCCTGCCCCTCAGTCCTGTCACCTATCCGGAGCCCTGATCATTAGCCCCAGCTTCAGCCTAGGGTTGGATCCAGTGAGAGCACAACCCATCTTCCCTCCCTCCGGGGACCTGGCTGCCACCCTCTGCGTCTAGAGGAGGCCAGGGAGGCTGGGAGGAGATACTTCCCTTCCAGCTGCTACCAGAACTTGGGGCACTCATCTTCCAGTCCCACAGAGCTGGGGGCTCAGGCTTGAGTTTGTCAGGTCTGCATTTGGGGACACATATTTCATTCATTTGGCCTTTCTGAGCACAAATTATGGGTCATACAAGGGTTGGGCACCCAAGGGGAAACTGCACAGACAGGCCCTGTCCTGGGATTCCAGTATGGTTTGGAGATGGGAGATGGGGAACATAGCCTCAAGGACTTCCACTCCTAGGGCCACTGCTTGCCCTGGACACACCTTGTTAAGTGAATGGTGTCTTTGTTCAAAATAGAAAATGGTACTCCTTTCCTAGGTGGGCAAAGCCCATGCCAAGTCACAGGACTTGGTGAGTGGTGGGCAGGCTGAACTTTATGCCTTGCTCACTTGCTTCCTTGGCCAGCACCTTGTGCAGTGAGCAACCTGAGCAGCCCTCTGTGACATCCCTTCTGACTTCCCAGAACTATCCTGCCCAGGCTTCCCATGCCCTTCACTCAGCAGGGCAACCATTTCCTCCGCTGTGGTTTCCCAAGGGTTGGGACCACCTCCTAGGTGCAGTGTTCCTCTATCCAGCCCAGCCCAGCGTCTGACCCAAAGCAGATGTCATCATATGTTTATTGACTTATGTCCTTCACCAAGTAAGTCTTGAGCAACCGCTGTCTTCCTGGCCCTTACGCTGTTCACTATTTAGGGGAAGTGGGAGAAGATGACACAAAGGCACTCAGGACAGGGCCCTTACCCTCCAAGTCTTCACAAGCCCAAGCAAGAGATAAGACCTGGTCCAAGCATGGTAACCCTGACTGGTGGAAGATAAGGGTAGAGCCCAGCACTACAGCGCCAGAGGAGAGTCCTCAGCAAGGAAGTAATGGTGAGCTACAGAGGCCCTTGAGCAAAGCCTCAAAAGACAAGTGTGGGGTCACCAACCTGGGAGCACTGGTACCCCAATTACTAACCAAAAATATCCCATCATCTAGGTGTCCGTTTACCTGGGCCTCACTAACTCCTCCCACAGCCCCGTGAGCTCTGCTCCTCAGCTGAAAAGGATGAGCTCAGAGAAGTCAAGAAATCTGCCCAATTCACACAGCTGGGATGGGTCTGAGACCCCTTACACCAGTTTTCTGAAAAGATGGCCCAGAAACCAGAGGGCTCACTGGAAGCTATGGCAGCATGCATTCGGGCAACAAGGGGAGCCTATTGGGTGCCTGGAGAGCAGATGGGAGGAAGAAATAAGAAGTGTGTCCTCTGCCCCTAAGCCACTGCCCTCCCCAAACCTCTGCCCCCTGTCCTTGCCTGGCACCCTTGACCACAGACCCTTGGCTGGAGGCAGATGAAGATCAGGGGACTGCCTGCCTGGATGACCCAGACCCTGATTCTGCACTTAGTTCTGCATTCAGCTCACCGCGTGACCCATAATGAGGGTCTGAGCCTCAGACTACGTCTGCACAACCACCACGTTGGACAATCAGGGCCACCCCCTGGTGCTAACGTAGGTGGTGGCTCATGAAACTCCTCATAGTTCCCCTGCGTGGAGCCTGGCTTCTCCCCCCTCCCCTAGCACCCCCCGCAGAGTGGTAGGATCCCCACTCCCACCTCACCCCAGGTCACTAGCTCACCTGTCTGTGTGCCAAGACTCCTCTCCCAAGTTCTTCTCAAGCGCGGGGCCCAGACCAGGTGGGACATAGTGGACAGTCCCCGAGCTCATTGCAAGGAACACAGGGCATGTCCCTCGGGCCGGGCACCTGGTGCACTCCTCAGGGACTTCCATGCCTGGAGACCAGACCCAAGGTCCCTCTGGAGACCGCAAGGCAAGCAGGTGGCACAGGCCTTCTCCCCACCCCCAGGCTGGGCTTCATATTAACCTTTGCTATCTCCACGGAGCAGATGCCTGTGAGGGAGGTGCCTCCCAGACAGACCTCTATCTCCATAAACCCCACAATTATTAACTCCCATGGCTCAGGGGGCAGCAGAAGATGCCGGGGCCTCCCTCCTGGGCTCTGAGCCAAGGAAGGCTAGATGCCTGGAAGGGAGGTAGGAGCCTTCCTCTACATGCGCAAGGCCCCAGGTTTCAATAGGTCCAGGTTGCAACTAGATGGGGCTGCCTGTCCCCTCGCCACCCAGGTGGGCGAGTTGGAAAGAACCTGCTAGCCCTAACTGTGTTACTAGCTGGCTGTGTGGCCTTGGGCAAGGACCCCTGCTTCCCATCGGTCTCTGGCCTCAATATCCCCTTAAAACTTTTAATCACCAACAAAAAAGGACAACTCAGTGTGTCAGGAACATAGTTCTGGAAGCAGAAAGGCTGATTCAACCCTGCTTCCATACTGTGAACCTTTGGGCACGTCTCTGTGCCTCAGTTTCCTCCACTAGAATCTCATCCTCTAAGGCACACTAGGCCAGCTGCGATTGCCCAGCATGCCCTATGCCCCCACCCTTCCTCACACAATCCCCTGTCTCTGCACCCTCCAGTCCATCCTCCCCACAGTGATACATTTCTCTTGCTCACACCCCCTCCTCCAGGAAGCCTTCCCCTGTGGATTGTTTCTTCCTCTGCAGGCATTGGGCTGGAGCCCTCAGACATGTGCCACCTTGTGTGGTGACATGTGCCCCATGGAACTGTTTAACACTCCCACAAGAACTGACTGGCCCCGTGGGCAGAGGCTGGCCCACATTGATCACCAAATCCTTGGTGCCCCACTTGCTGGCACGTAATCAGCCACAAGCCCCCCAGAATGGTGTGAATGTCCCACCCTGACTCATTTGGCCTGAATTCTAATCCTAGCTCTGTCACTTCCGGACCATGTGACCTTGAGCAAGTCACTTAAACTCTCTGGGACTCATTTCCCTCACCTGTAAAATGGGAACAGTTCTCCCCTGTCAAGTTGTAAACGTCAAAGAAGGTAACATTGGTGAAGGGTCCGCCACGCTTGAAATGAGAGTGTCCTATTCCCATCTCCCTTGCTGTCTCTCTTCTCTCCTGTCTGCCTCCCAGTTCCCACTGGGGAGACGCGGCCAGTTCCTGCCCAGTAGTCACACCCACTGCCTGCCCTGCCCTTCGGATAACATCTCCCACTCAGGCTTGGGCTTCGAAGCTCTCTCAGCCTAATTCAAACCAGATGCCGGCCTCTCTTTCCTGGCAGTGAATTTTCCATGGCCTGCTCCCACCCCCTTCCTGTTTTTGCTCCTCACTGATCCCCCTGCTCAGTTGTCCCGTGCCCCCACCTTCCTCTGCAGGGCAACCTCTGGGCCCACCTGGAACCAATTAATGGAAAACAGGATGTGTGGAAAGAAGAGGGGGGGTCTCCCCATCACACCAATACAGCAGAAGGGAAGGGGCTCAGCCTGGCTGTTGACAGTGCGTATGGGAGATGGTCCCTTCCTGTCAAGCCCCAGCCAACCTTGCAGAGCGTAAACCAAGTCAGAGTCACTCTGGGGACTGTATAGAAAAACTTAACTTTCGGGACATTTAGGCACAGGTGGGACTGCACAGGGAGCTGCGAAGACCTTCTCTGTCACTTCTTAGAAATTCAGAGCCAGAATAGGTCCGATCCCCTCCTGCTGCAGATGAGGAAACTGAGGCTTGGAGACTGGTCCAGGGTCATGGGTGAGTCAGAGCCTAAGGCAGCCGGGTCTGGGACCGCCGGCCCTAAGGGAAAGCTGCTGCCTAAAGGCACTTCCAGGGCTTGCTATCTCAGCATCATTCCTGCCCGCCCTTTCCCCCTGCCTTCAAGCACTGGGCCCGGTCACGAGGGGAGGCTCACAAGGCCGCCCACAGTCCAGCCGGGCTGGCAGGCCTGGGTCCGAAGGCACACACCAGGCCGGGAAGTCCTAGATGGGCCCCAGCAGGGCCAGGCACAGGGGAAGGAGGCCTTGGGCAAGCCCAGTAATGGGCGTGCTGGGGCTACCCTTTATCCTCTCAGCCTTTTGATTACCCTCAGGGCATCCAGGGCTGGGCGGCCAGTGATGACAACAACGCTGGTATTTCCATGAAAACAACAGCCTGAGGGCTCTTAAAAGTCTGGCTCAGGCTCGCCTGCCTCCACCAGCTGTGCAGATTGTTTGGACAACCGGATGGAATGTTTTGCAGCTAGAGTCCTCCTAGGATCTCTGAGCTCAGATTTCAAGAGGGAGGGAGGAGAGGATGCTGGCTCCAGGGAGAGGGAAATAGGCTGAAGGGGTCAAATGTGGGTCTGGAGGCACCCCCACCCAACCCGGGCCTGACCAAGACCAATGGCTGTCGAGCTCCAGCAGGATGGGGAGTTAGAGTCAGGCCCGAGCCCCTAGGGGAAGGAGAGGGGGTGGGGCGGAGATAGCCGATGGTGTCAGAGATTTGGTGGGGCTAATGGGTGAAGTCAGGCCCTGGGGACAGTCTGGGCTTGGCCCAGGACAACACTTTGAGAAGCTAAGATCTTACAAGAGATCATCCCCTCTACCACCACCCACATTTTACAGAGTGCAGTTGGGGTCCAGAGGGGCAGGCGCTGCCCCTAGGTGACACACACGCTGGGCATAGAGCTGGGCTGGATCCCAGGGCTCCCCATCTTAACCTTGCCCTTCTCACTGGCCAGGCTGTCCCCACCATCACCTCCAGCTCGAGAGACACACACACCACCCCAGCCAGCTGTCATCCCTGCTCGTCCCCAAAAGACACAGGCAAGATGATTACTCAAGTATGATGCTTGGGGTTCACAAGGAGAATACACAGACACTGAGCTCCCAGCTTCAGAATCTGGCATTAACCCACTTGCGGATAAGGACTGGGAGCCTCAAAAGCCAGGATTCCTGTGCTACCTCCTACTCTGGGGCCAGAGCTCCCCCAGGTTCTTCATCACAGCTGCCAGCAGCCCCCACTGGGGTCCCTTGAGCAAGGCTGAGAAGACACACACTTTCTAGGCTCAACTATATGGAAAATAGTTTGAGCCTCAGTTTACCCACCTTCAGATGGGGAAGATTATCCTTGCTCTGCCTGACTCATCACCATACTGTGGGTGCTGATAGTGAGGCCAGAGACCCTTTTGGAGACCTATAAAACACTGGGGCTCACAGGAGGGAAAGAGGGCGGAGATTCTCTGGGCCTAGGTGGGTAGGGGAGACCCACCAGGGTGCCTGGGAACCTGCGCTGGATTCCTTCAGGTGGAACCTGTTTACCCACTTCCAGCTCCCAGCAGGAAAGCTCAGACACCTAATGGAATTTGAAAACCAGCCAAACCTCCAAGGGCAGATAGACAGGAGTGGGAGGGCATGACCCCCAGGCACCTGTTGAAGAGGCAGGGACCATGCACCAGTCTTTACATATGACAGACACTTCACCCTTGCAAGCTCCTTCATTGCTTTTTGTTCCCATTTTAAAGATGAGAGAGCCAGAGACACGGAAAGGGTGAAAGGATTTGGCAACATTGAACAGAGAATTAGGATTTTGATCCCGGCTAGCTTAACTCCAGAAGATCATGTTCTTAGCCTTCAGCATTCATCCTCTCGGGGGCGGGGTGGTGGTGGGGGGAGTGCATGGTGGGGCTTTTTTGAGAAAGGAGGGATTTCAAATAAGCAGAACTTAAATATATAGCAATGGAGGATGGGAATTCTATGCAGAAGGACTACCAGGAACAAGGCTTAGAGGTGGGACAGAGCAGGGCACACACAGAGAAGCAAGCCCCCCACACTGGCCAAAGTAAAAGCCGATTTGGGGGATGGGAAAGAAAAGTGTGGAGAGGCAGACTCGGAAAGCATCATGAAAAGCCTTGGAGGCCATGTTAAAGAATTTGGACTTTATTCTAAAGGCTCCAAGGAGAAAGTTAAACATTTTTGAGTGGGAGACTGACGTGATTAGAGCCCTGCTTTGGGAAGATTAAATCGACAGCCATGTACTTAGATGATAGAAGTGAATACTTATCAAATATCTGGAGAGGGAAAGACTTTCTAAACTTGGAAGCATTTGAAGAGATTTCAAAAGGGATAAATCAATAGATCTGTTTATATTAAAATTTTTAAATTATCTTCCTGCCTCCACCAAAATAATAATAATAATAATAATAACAACAACAACAACAACTAAAAGGCGAGTTGTCTGGGGAAGATATTCCCAGCAAATGGCTAAGTGTTAATGTCTTTGATATAAAAAGAATTCACAAAAATCAATGAGAAAAACACTGGGAACCCAGTAAGGGTATTCATTCATTCATTCATTCATTCATTCAACAAATATTTAATGAGCACCCATGTCAAGTGCTCAGGAGTTATTAATGGGCAAGAGAAAGTTTCTATACTCATGAAGTATACAGATTGGGGGAAGTGTGTGTAGGGGGGTTCAGATACCAATTACAGCACTGTGCGATAGGCACAAAGATAGGAAGTGCATCAAGGAACTCCTAACCTAGACTTGCAGCCTGAGAAACATTCCCAAGGGAAGAGTTTGGGAGTGGGAAAGGGGATTATTGGAACAGTTGAGTCTGGCAAGGGAGTCAGGGACCATATGGTCACCGAAGGTTTAAGCAGGAATATGATGTGATCAGACCTGCATGTCAAAGAGATGGCTCCTAGGGTTGTGTGTGAAATGGATTGGAAGATTCCTGCTTCTACTGATATGGTGGACCTGGAGCAGTGAGGAACTTTCCTGCTACAGAAAAAGAATATCCTACAAAGAGAGGCCATGATTCTTTGAGGCCCTGTTATCTACCAAGATCTCAAAAAAATACTTCCTGACCCACAGAGGAAAGTTAGAACAAAGTTGGGAGTGTGGCCAGGAGAAGGTGAAACAGCTGAATCTTGGACAATTACATTAAACCAGGGCCCTCAAGGAAGGCTGAAGTGCTCCATGGTGGTGGCACTCCTAGGCTCCTGGCAGAAGCAGGCACAAATCTCCTTTGAAAGAAAATGTCCAAATTTAAGAAAGAAAGATTACCATTACCTAATACCAAGCAGTGGACTCACAATCAGATCACCAACTCATAAGGAGACTAACCACTTTAAGTGTATATCAGCAGAAACAACATACAACAGGTTTAGATGCTGTAGGGCTCCAGATATTCAGATCCTACATACAATATAGAATGGTTATGTATGAACTTAAGAAGAATAAGTAAAAAGAGATTATCACAGAGAACCAAGATTTTTAAATGACCAAACAAAACATACATATGTATCTCCAAAAGAATGGGTAAAATAGTTTAGACACAGATGAAGAGAGAATTAGAGTCCTGGAAGAGAAATCTACAGAATAAGAAAGCAGCACGGAGAAGCACAAACAGAGATGTTAAAAAGAGACATAGACATGACCAAGTGGGATTTATTCCAGAGATGCAATAATGATATAATATTCACAAATCAATCAATATCATATACCATATTAACAAAAAGATAAAACCCATATGATCAGCTCAATAGATGCTAAAAAAGCATTTGACAAAATTCAACATCCATTAATGATAAAACTCTAAAAAAATGAGATGGTACATACCTCAATATAATATATGTATTAATAAATTATATTAATAAACTAATAATAAAGTCCATATATCACAAACCCACAGTCAACATCATACTTAATAGTGAAAATCTAAAAGCTTTTCCTCTAAGAGCAGGGACAAAACAAGGATGTCCACTCCCACCACTTTTATTCAACATAGTACTGGAGGTCCAAACCATGGTAATCAGACAAAACAAAGAGGTAAAAGGCATCCAAATCTGTAAGGAAGAAGTTAAACTGTCACTATTTGCAAATGACATGATATTATACATAGAAAATCCAAAACACTCCACCAAAAAACTATTAGAACTAATAACTGGATTCAGCAAAGTTGCAGAATACAAAATTAATGCACAGAAATCTGTTGCATTCCTATGTAGTAACAACAAACTAGCAGAAAGAGAAATCAGGAAAACAACTCCATTTATAATTGCATCAAAAAAACATACTTAGGAATAAACCTAATCAAGGAGGTGAAAGACCTATACCCTGAAAGCTACAAGACACTCATAAGAGAAATTGAAGAAGACACCAGTAAATGGAAATACATCCTGTGCTCACAGATAGGAAGAATTAATATTGTTAAAATGGCCATCCTGCCCAAAGCAACTTATAGATTCAATGCAATCCCTATGAAAATACCAACAGCATTTTTCAATGAACTAGAACAAATAATTTTAAAATTCATGTGGAACCACAAAAGACCCTGAATAGCCAAAGCAATCCTGAGAAGGAAGAATAAGGCTGGGGGATTATGCTCCCTGACTTCAAGCTCTACTACAAAACTATAGCAATCAACACCGTATGATACTGGCACAAGAACAGACCCATAGACCAAAGGAACAGAATAGAGAACCCAGATATAAATCTATGCATATATGGTCAATTAATATACAAAAAGGGAGCCACAAATATACAATGAGGAAAGGACAGCCTCTTCAATAAGTGGTGTTGGGAAAACTGGACAGCTACATGTAAGAGAATGAAAATGGATTATTGTCTAGCTTCATACACAAAAGAAAACTTGAAATGGATCTGAATGTAAGACCTGAATGTGTAATGAAAACCATAAAACTCTTAGAAGAAAACATAAGCAAAAATCTCTTGAAAATAAGTATGAGCAATTTTTTCCTGGACACATCTCTTCAGGCAAGGGAAACAATATCAAAAATGAACAAGTGGGATACAGCAAATTAAAACAGCAAAGGACACCATCATCAGAACAAAAAGGTATCCTGCAGCATGGGAGAATATATTTGTAAATGACTCATCTGATAAGGAGTTAACATCCAAAATATATAAAGAACTCATACACCTCAATGCCCCAAAAAACAAGTAACCCAATTAAAAAATGGGCAGAGGACCTAACAGACACTTCTCCAGAGAAAAAATACAAATAGCCAACAGACACATGAAAAGATGCTCCACTTAGCTAATCACCAGGGAAATGCAAATAAGATACCACCTCACACCAGTTAGAATGGCCACTATCCAAAAGATAAGAAATAACAAATGTTGGTGAGGCTGTGGAGAAATGGGAACCCTACTACACTGTTGGTGGCAATGTAAATTGGTGCAACCGCTGTGGAAAGCAGTATGGAGGTTCCTCAAAAAAATTAAAATAGAAATACCATTTGACCCAGGAATTCCACTCCTAGGAATTTACCCCAAGAAAACAAAATCCCTGATTCAAACAGATATATGCACCCCTATGTTTATCACCACATTATTTACAATAGCCAAGATATAGAAGCAACCTAAGTGTCTATTAATAGGTGAATAGGTAAAGAAGTGGTACATATACACAATGGAATATTATTCAGCCACAAAAAGAACAGAAAGCCTGCCATTTGCAACAACATGGATGGAGCTAGAAGGTATGCTCAGTGAAATAAGCTAGGTGGAAAAAGACAAAACTATATGATTTCACTTATTTGTGGAATATCAAAACAAAGCAAAACAGAATGAACAAAACAATGGTAGACTCATAGACATGGAGAAGTGACTAGCAGCTACCGTAGGAGAGGGGTTGGGGTGGGTGGGTGAGAAGGGTGAGAGGGGTAAAGGGGCACAATAATTCACGATCACAATATAAGTTGGTCACAGAGACGGTAGTACAGGATGGAGAATATAGTCAATGATTCTGTAACATCTTTCTATGTTGGTAGATAACGACCACACCAGAGGGCATGAGGATTTAATGATATGGGTAACTGTTGAAACCCTATGCTGTTCATTTGAAACCAATATAAGATTGCGTATCAGTGATACTTCAGTGAAAATAAAAAAGAGAGAGATTAGACTTATAAGGCCTATAAAATCCAAGAAAAGAAAATAAAGCATGAAGGGGAGGCAATATTTAACAGATACAGAGTTTCAGTTTTGGAAGACAAAGGAAGTTCTGGAGATGGATGACGGGGATGGTTGCCCAACAATGTGAATATACTTAATTCTGATAAACTGTACACTCAAGAATGGTTTTTAAAAAACACACTTGATACACCTAAGAATATGAAAGGTTTAGATTGAAAAAATTATATCAAAAAAATACAGAAGGCAAATGGTCTGCCTATATTAATAACTGAGCTTTAAGACAAAAAGCATTATTAGTGGTAGAAATGATTACTATGAAGTAAATGATGACAATGCCAAACAAAGTAAAAGTCAAATTCACCAGAAAGATATAATAATGCTAAATTGATATGTTTCTAATAAAATAGCTTGAAAATAATCAAAGCAAATATCATTAGCATTCCAGAGGGGAGCTGGACAAATCTGTCTTTACAGCATAAAGTAAAAGAAATTTCTCCCAATCATGAATAGATAAAGGAAGCAACATACCAGGAACTGGAAGCAACAGAGACTTCTTCATTGGTGGTAAAGGCTAAAACATGGAGCTTTCAATCAAAGCTGACTGAGAAGTAATTAGATCCCTATACGCCCTTCCCTACTTCATGTCACTGAGCAACTTCCCCTTTCTGAATCTAGTGTGAGGAACAAGAGCAGGATGCCCCAAGATGTGCCATTGTGACATGTAGATTATTTTGAGCTGAAAACCATCAAGAACCAAAGACTCAAGCACTCTGACCTCCCACGCGCCCACTGCATAAAAAGAATTCAGATGGAGGAACCGCTCCAGGAAGAG
Source organism: Manis pentadactyla (assembly GCF_030020395.1). Taxonomy (NCBI): domain Eukaryota; kingdom Metazoa; phylum Chordata; class Mammalia; order Pholidota; family Manidae; genus Manis; species Manis pentadactyla. The sequence goes on along the minus strand of NC_080027.1, from coordinate 15,263,182 downwards.
AGCTGTCGCCCTAGACAGCTGTATCATACGGTAAAGGCGGCAGGGTAGGCAGGGAGGGGGGCGACCAAGCCTGCCAAAATGTCTCTCTGGGCGCCCTTGTTTCTGTGTGGCCATCAAGCATTTTGTTTACCAAACCCTTACTCTTTTCATATTCTTGCGAATTGCTTCCCTTCTCCTCTGAAGTCTCAGACCCTGCTCCCGTCTCCTTGGTGCAGGATGACATACAGACCTCATTCTCCCTGACTGTCTTTGGAACCCATGTCTACGGCTTCCCTATATGTACATAATTAAACTTTGATTTTTTTTCTTCTTCTGTGAATCTGTCTCATGTCAATGTGATTCTTAGACCAGTTACAAGAACCTAGAGAGTGACGGGAAATTTCTTCCTCCTCAACACTAGCATAAGACTGGAAATTTATTCTCTTGAGATAGTAAAACAAAAAGTCTTTGAGCTGTGATGATGGGGGGAGTCTAGTAATCATAATGTTGCTCATGTAATTGTAGATTAATGATATCAAAATTTAAAAAAAAATGTCTTTGAGCCTGTAGCTGACTGAGGGGATTAAATGGTTACATCAAGTTGAAAACTGAGATTCTCCTCTTCCCTCCCTTGACAGCCAGAATAGCTGCAGCCAGATCTTTACCCTCCAGGCAACACATTGGAAGAGCCCTTACTGGGGACTCCTGCCAGCTTACAAAGAGAGAACTCAAGACTAGTGCTACCCATGAAATGCCCAGTCAGACCACCATGCTGGGAAGCTCAAAGTTGCCATGCTTAGAGTTTCCGTCCATTTTTAAACTCCCATTCTTATTTTTTTTATTAAGGTATCATTGACATACAATCTTATGAAGGTTTCACAGCAACATTGTGGTTACTACATTCACCCATATTATCAAGTCCCCCCCACACCCTATTGCAGTCACTGTCCATCAGCATAGTAAGATGTTATAGAGTCACTAGTCTTCTCTGTGCTGTACTGCCTTCTCCATGACCCCCCTACATTATGTGTGCTAATCATAATGCCCCTCAATCCCCTTCTGCCTCCCTCCCTACCCATCATCCCCACCCCCTACCCTTAGGTAACAGCTAGTCCCTTCTTGGAGTCTGTGAGTCTGCTGCTATTTTGATTCCTGTTTTGTTTCATTGTTACACTCCACAAATGAGTGAAATCATTTGGTACTTGTCTTTCTCTACCAGGCATATTTCACTAAGCATAATATCCTCTAGCTCCATCCATGTTATTGCAAATGGTAGGATTTGTTTTCTTCTTATGGCTGAGTAGTATTCCATTGTGTATATGTACCACAGCTTCTTTATCCATTCATCTACTGATGGACACTTAGGTTGCTTCCATGTCTTGGCTATTGTAAATAGTGCTGCGATAAACATAGCAGTGCATATGTCTCTTTGAATCTGGAGTCTTGTTTTCTTTGGGTAAATTCCTAGGAGTGGAATTACTGGGTCAAATGGTATTTCTATTTTTAGTTTTTGGGAACCTCCACATTGCTTTCCACAAATGGTTGAACTAATTTACATTTCCACCAACAGTGTAGGAGGGTTCCCCTTTCTTCACATCCTCGCCAACATTTGTTGTTGTCTTTTGGATGTTGGCCATCCTAACTGGTGTGAGGTGATATCTCATTGTGGTTTTAATTTGCATTTCCCCTGATAATTTGTGATGTGGAGCACATTTTCATGTGCCTGTTGGCCATCTGAATTTCTTCTTTGGAGAAGTGTCTGTTCAGATCCTCCACCCATCTTTTTATCGGGTTATTTGCTTTTTGGGTGTTGAGGCATATGAGTTCTTTATATATTTTGGATGTTAACCCCTTATTGGATATGTCATTTACAAATACATTCTCCCATATGGTAGGAAGCATTTTTGTTCTGCTGATGGTGTCCTTTGCTGTACAGAAGCTTTTTAGTTTGATGTGGTCCCACTTATTCCATTTTTGCTTTTGTTTCCCTTGCCCGAGGAGATGTATTTAGGAAAAAGTTGCCCATGTTTATATTCAAGAGATTTTTGCCTATGTTTTCCTCCAAGAGTTTCATGGTTTCATGACACTCAGGTCTTTGATCCATTTTGAGTTTACTTTTGTGTATGGGGTTAGACAATAATCCATTTTCATTCTCTTACATGTAGCTGTCCAGTTTCCCAACACCAATAGAAAAGGCTGTCATTTCCCCATTGTATATCCATGGCTCCTTTATTGTATATTAATTGGCCATATATGTTTGGGTTTATATCAGGGCTTTCTATTCTGTTCCATTGTTGTATGGGTCTGTTCTTGTGCCAGTACCAAATTGTTTTGATTACTGTAGCTTTGTAGTATAGCTTGAAGTTGGGGAGTGAGATCCCCCCTACTTTATTCTTCCTTCTCAGGATTGCTTTGGCTATTTGGGGTCTTCTGTGGTTCCATATGAATTTTAGAACTATTTGTTCTAGTTCATTGAAGAATGCTGTTGGTATTTTGAAGGAATTACATTGAATCTGTGAATTGCTTTGGGCAGGATGGCCATTTTGACAATATTAATTCTTCCTATCCATGAGCATGGGATGTATTTCCATTTATTGGTGTCCTCTTTAATTTCCCTCAATAGTGTCTTGTAGTTTTCGGGGTATAGGTCTTTCACCTCTTTGATTAGGTTTATTCCCAGGTATTTTATTCTTTTTGATGCAATTGTATATGAAATTATTTTCCTGATTTCTCTTTCTGCTAGTTCATCATTAGTATATAGGAATATACTAGTTCATCACTTACATGTGCTTCTTTACATATACTGAAGGACACAATTTGGCTAGACTGTCTGTCATTATATAACAGAGATCTCCTCTCCAGTTTTCAGGAATGGTTTCTGAATGGTTTCCCCATTTTCTTCTGAGTTTTCACTGTCAGAGCCTTAAACATCCATATTTCTACCAGCAGTCTGTTCAAAAGGCAGTCCAGGCTTTTTCTATCATGCTTCTCAAATTCCAAAATTCTTTTAGCCTCTACCTATTACCAGTTCCAAAGCCATCTCTATACTTTTAGGTATTTGTTATAGCATCATTCCACTCTCAGTTCCAAAATCTGTATTAATTTTCTTTGGTAACTGCAACAAATTGCCACAAACCAAGTGGCTTTCAGCAACAGAAATTTACTTCTCACCATTGTGGAGGCCAAAAATCCAAAATCATTGGACCCAAATCAAGATATTGGCAGGCTTCCATTGTGCTGGCGTCTCTTGTCCGTTCCTTGCTTCTTCCAGCTTGGTGGTGACTGCTGGCATTCCTTGGCCTCACAGCAATTTCCACCTCCATCATTACATTGCCTTTTTCTGTTCTGTCCATGTCACATCCCCCTCTTCTTCCCTCTTATAAAGACCCACATGATTGCATTTACGGCCCACCCTGATAATCCAGAAAAATCTCCACATTGCAAGATCCTTGACCTAATCACGCATTTGCAAACACCCTGTTTTCAGATAAGGTAACATTTACAGTTTTCGAGGATTAGGACCTGATATCTTTTGGGGACCATTTTTCATCTTAACACAGCTGTGTTCTTATTATGGAATATTTTATAGCAGTAATAATAAATGAATATGTGTATGTCTTTCATTTGTTTCCATTCTAGAATGTAAGCTCTAAAAGGGCAGGGCCTTATTTTACTCATAGCTATAAAACCAATCCCTTGGAAAAGTAACCAACAGGCAAATGGTGTCCGATAAATATGTGCTGAGTGAACTACTGAAATGGATATTTATGAATAATAATGTGGCTAAATAGAAAATTCTATGGTATGACATTAAGTAGGAAAAAACCCTGAATGCAAAATTTTATCTACCAAACAACTGTTTTTATATAAAAATATTCTATGCTTTAAAAGAAAAAAAGTCTGAGGATGTCAGTGAAAATTGAGTAGGGAACTCCAAGGGTCTGTCTCTTGATAAAAGCAGCTAATGAACTGGCAAAATGAACAGAACAAGCTTTATCAGAACTCTGGAAACAAAGTTTACATCAACTAGTGAACACTATCAGGAAATAAACAGCTGAATCTCAGGAAAAGAACTTCTATTTTAACTTACCCTGACCATTCCCTACTCCCTTGCTCTGTAACAGCATGGAAGACAACAGCCAGAATTCCTGGTATAAGTTCTAGTACTAGAACAGAACAGACCATTGACTGAAAAAATCGTGGTTGTTTGTTTTGACCTGGCTGCTGACTCCCTGAAGGCTTGGCTCAAAGGGCTTGTCTTTATTTTGCCTAATTAAGAACTCTCCCAGAGATGACTACCTAGGGGGCATTTGTTGAAAATATATAAAGACAATTGTATCAACTGCTGCCGTCTGAGACAAGGGCTGACATTTGGAGCAAACAGCAAACAAACCCAAAAGCTTAGGTAGGAGGAAAGGCTGAGGAATGAGATGATTTAGGGAATGACTAAAAAACTTCTACAGATTCCTGGGAATAGAAATCCTCGTGCATTCTCAGAGCTGGGTTAACGCCTAGAAAATACCTGAGAAAACCCTAAGATCTCTCACCTCTAGAAGATCTTCAGGCTCTGAGAAAGCAGGAAATAAATGCTAAGGCAGAGTTGTAAGTTGCCTGGCTGACAGTTGAGAGTATGTCAAACATAGATACAGGGATCATTTGGGAGATATTTGTTGTTATTCCAGGCATTTAAGGAAATGTCTGTCAAATGACCAGTGACCCCTAGAATAATGGAACAGAGACTTCAGTTATAGCCACACAACAAAAAAATAGACTTTGCAAAATTAGTTCAGAAAAGTCACTAAACTAACAAACACTAATTTCTACTATAAGGAGCCCCAACAAGCACTAGAAAGAAACTCAAATTCACATGAAGAAATTTTAAAGATGGGTAAAGGTAAGTACCTAGGTAAATATAAAAGTCAGTATTGACTTATTTTTAGAATGTAATCCTTCATTTTTTTCCATGTGACTTAAAACAGAACTACAATAATTATAAATCTATGTGGATGGGAACACAATGTATAAAGATGTCATTTTTTGCAGTAACAACATACATGGCAGGGTATGGAGCTATAGAGGAATACTATAGAGTATTTTTTTAATACTATTGAAACTAAGATGGTATTAATTTGAAGTAGATTGTTATAAATTAAGTTGTTAATTATAATCTCCAGGAAAACTACTAAGAAAATAACTAAAATATATCTAGTAAAAGAAACAAGCAGGGAATCAAAATGGTACACTAGAAAGCACCTAACACAAAAGAAGGCATTAATGGAGAAACAACAAAGATATGACATATAGAAAACAAATGGCAAAATGGCAGAAGTAAGCCCTCATTAATAATTACACTAAATATAAGGGGATTCAATTCTACAATTAAAAGACAGAGATTGCTAGAATGGGCTTAAAAAACACACACGATCCAACTATGGCTTTCTGTAAGAGTTTTTCTTCGGTTCAAAAGACTCAAATAGGATGAAAGTGAAAGGATAGAAAATATATTCCATGAAAACTTACAAGAAGAGAGATGAAGTGGCTGTATTAATATAAAAAAATAGTAAGACAAAAATTATTACAAGAGACAGAGAAACATTATATGATTAAAGTCTCAAACCATCAAGATACAACAATTAAAAACATATAGTCACCTAACTTCAGAGCCCCAAAATATTTGAAGCAAAAACTGACAAAACTGAAGGGAGAAATAGACAGTTCACTAATAAAGAGTCCAATACTCCACTTTCAATAATGGATACCACTACTATGCAAGAGAGAAACAAGGAAAGAGAAGATTTGAACAACACTATAAACAACTAGAACTAAATACACCCAACAACAGAATACATATTCTCCTCAATTTACATATAGAACAGTTCTCAGGATAGACCATGTTTATATACAAAACAAGTCCCAATAAATTAAAAAATATCAAACTCATATCAAGTATCTTATCTGACAACAATGAAATGAGGTTAGAAATTAATAAAAAGCAAAACTGGAAAATCTGCACATATATGAAAATTAAAAACACCCTCTTAAATGCCCAAAGGATCAAAAACAGTCACAGGGAAATTAGATGAGATGAATGAAAATGAAAATCCAGAATACCCAAACTTGCAGGATATAGTAAAAGCAGTTCTCAGAGGAAAATTTAGAGTTCTAAATAGCTATATTAAGCAGAAAAACAGATCTCAAATCAGTTATCTAAACTTCCAAATTTTTTTATGAGCCCAAAGAAAATTTGTTATGTAACTGAGTGTGTGGAAGCAGTATTTGCTTTAGATATGGATCAATTCAGGAGTTCAAGCAGTGTCTCAAGACCCAGTTTTTTTTTTGTCCTCTTCCTGGACTGACTTTTCTCAGACTGGGGTTCTCTATTGGTAGCAAGATGGCCACAGAGTCTCCAACTTCACACCTCTCACTCATGTCCAGCCCTAAACATCCAATTTAAGGAATTTGGAAAAGAGGAGCAAACTAAACCCAAAGCAAGCAGAAGGAAGGAAATAATGAAGAGTGGAAGTACAAAATAAGAAAACAGTGGAGGGAATCAATTAAAACAAGAGTTGCTTTGAAAAGAGTAATAAAACTGATGAAACTTTAGTTAGACTAAGAAAAAATATAAAAGATTCAAATTACTAAAATCAGAAATGAAAGTAGGGATATTACTATCAACCTTATGGATCATTTCAACTGATACCAAATAGGTATGAAAGGGATTACAAGAGAATACAATGAATAATTGTATATCAACAAACCAGATGAAAAAGACAAATTCCTAGAAGCACACAAACTACTAAAAGTGACTCAAAACATAGAAAACCTGAATAGACCCATAAATAGAGATTTAATCAGTAACCAAAATATTGCCAATAAAGAAATGGATAGGACCAGATTGCTTCACTAGTGAATTCTCTCAAACATTTAGAAAGAATTAACACCAATCCTTATCAAACTCTCCCCAAAAATAGAGAAGAGTGTGCTTCATAATTCATTCTATGATGCTAGTATTACCTTAATACTAAAGCCAAAGACATCATAAGAAACTTATAGACCAATATCCCTTGTGAATATAGATGCAAAAGATCTCAATGAAATCCTAGAAAATCTGAGTTCAGCAGTATATTAAAATGATTATATTGGATGGCCAAGTGGGATTTATCCTAGGAATACAAGGGTAGTTCAACATATGAAAATTAATCAATGTACTATACCATAATAATGGAATGAAGGAAAACAACAACTTGATCATCTAAACTGATGCCAAAAAATAATTTGATAAAATGTAACACTCTATGGATGAACTTTGAGGATATTATGCTAAGTGAAACAAGCCAGTCACAAAAAAGGCAAATACTATATGACCCTGTTTATGTGGGTATAGAGTTTGTATTTTTTTTTTTGAGAGGGCATCTCTCATATTTATTGATCAAATGGTTGTTAACAACAATAAAATTCTGTATAGGGGACTCAATGCAGAGTCATTAATTAACCCCAAGCCTATATCTCAACAGTCTCCAATCTTCTGAAGCATAACGAACAAGTTCTTACATGGTGAACAAGGTCTTACATAGTGAATAAGTTCTTACATGGTGAACAGTGCAAGGGCAGTCATCACAGAAACTTTCAGTTTTGATCACACATCATGAACTATAAACAATCAAGTCAGATATGATTATTCATTTGATTTTTATACTTGATTTATATGTGAATCCCACATTTCTCCCTTATTATTATTATTATTATTTTCAATAAAATGCTGAAATGGTAGGTAGATGCAAGATAAAGGTAGAAAACATAATTTAGTGCTGTAAGAGGGCAAATGTAGATGATCAGGTCTGTGCCTATAGACTAAGTATTAATCCAAGCTAGACAAGGGCAACAAAACATCCACGGATGCGGAAGATTTCTCTCAGAACAGGGGGGGTGAGGTTCTAAGCCTCCTCTCTGTTGGTCCCCAATTTCTCTCCTGATGGCCCCCCTGCGACTGTGCCTGTCTTAGGTTGTTCCTCCCTTGAGGAATCTTACCCGTCTCTGGCTAACCAGTCATTAGAGTTTCAGTTTTACAAGATGAAACGTGTTATGGAGATGGATGGTGGTGAGGGTTGAATCTGTCCAGCCTTTCAGGGATCAAGGTGGCCTAGCTCTGGGGTAGAGGTGTTGTTGTGTCTTCCTTTGAGGCCTTGGGCTGGCAGCATCCCTGCCCTCTCCTGTCCAGCTGTGCCAAGCCCTCTCCTTTTCTTTCTTTGTTTCTGCCCTGTTTCTTCTGTGATTGGCCCAAGAGAAGGGTGTGGGCTGGCAGGTGTCCTATGTAGAGCCTGGAGGAGCATCTAGGCCTGGCTGGCCCACCCCCAGGGCCCCCTGCCCACTGCCCGCAGCCAAGCTGGTGCAGGCTGAGGCAGGGCCTGGAGGGGCACAGTGGCAAGCCCTCTGTGATGCGCCTGTTGCCATGGAGATCCTAGATGAGAAGGCCATATAGCATTCTGCCTCTGGAACCTCTGCCATCTGCCCAGCTCTGCTCTGTCTGCCCCCAGAGATGGCTCTGCTTGGGGGCTCAGGGGCACGGGCTCTGCTGCAGTCAAAGTCCCTTCTGTGTCTCCCATCCCTTGGACCTCCCTTCAGCCTCAACAGAGACCACCACCCTAACAGGTAAGACTCAACCCCTCAAAAACTGACCCCACTGGAGAGGTGATAACAGGCAGTGGAAAAGGCACAGGATTCAAAATCAGCAGACACAGATTCCAGTCCAACCTGACCCTTTATACCTGTGTGACCTTGGAAAGGCAAGCCTTGAGCTTCAGCATCCTTGCCTGTAAAACATGGATAATAACGCCAAACTGAACTGGCCCTCAGTAACGCCTCTGAGATTTTTCATGGGTTGTCCCCCTAATATGTAACACTCTTATATCCTCCTCAGCTCAAACTCCTCCTCATGCTTCAAGACCCAGCTCAAAAGCTCCCTTCTCTGTAAAAATTTCCCTGACCTCTGTGCTTGGCACAGACATTAGGCCTTGATGCTCTGTGTGAGTTATTTAAGTGTTTCCTAGGTTTTTATTCTACTATGAATTATGGAGGCAGGATCAGATTAGGCTCAGTTCTGGCATTGGAAATGGTTTGTTGAATGACTATTTTGTGGAATGGAAATTAGAAGAGACTTACCCTGACTTGCTGGGGCCCCCTCCTTGCAGGGGTCAATCCTGGAACCCTTCATCTGAGCATGGTTTGGGTCAGCCATAGCTTGCTGAGGCTTTTCTGTGTGCCTGGGCCATGCCTAGTTGGCTGGTGACATCTTCATGGTCAAGACCCAGTGGAAGAGACCATGACTTATGCCTGGGATGGCCCTATCCTAACACTGGAATGGGACCAGGAGCAGCTTCTCATGGGGTGTCCCTGGGGGTTACCCTGGGGCACCTGGGAGGGGAAGTGGGGCTGAGGCAATACTATCAGCTGGTCCTGGTTGAATTTGGGGATATTTTCAAGTAACCTGTGGTTCAGGGGAAAGAGAGGGAGGAATCTATTGTCTCCCATCCTCTTCTTGTAGCTCCAAAGCTGCTGGTCAGGGTCAAGGAGAAGGAGGAACCATCCAGGGCCAGCTCCAAGGTCCACACGGATTCTGATCATCAGACTAGGCGTCTGGGGCCAGGGCCAGCTATTCAAGGGCGCCCTCTCGTGGCCACCATGGGGTAGGCAGGAATCTGACCCCACAAAAAGGCGGGTTTTCGGTTTATTTCTTCAACTTCGGCAGAATGGGCATCTCTGAGCCAGGCATGGAGCCAGGCACATGTTCAATTTTAATTAAAAATATATTAACCATCTGCTAAGTGGAAAACTCTCTCTCGAGTGTTGATATGTGTGTGGGGGGGAGAGGATACCAAGTAGGGAAATATCCCCTTATTAGTGATTCTCAACCCACACTGTCTATTAACCCAATTGAATCTAGAGGGGTGGGGACAGAGGCACCAGGGACTTGTAGACTTTCCCCAGGAAGTTAACAGGCAGCCAAGAGAGCCACTGGTTCGGAGAGGGAGCTAAAACATTTCCCATCCTTCATTCTCACCACTGAGGTAGATGTTATTGCCCCATTTTGCAGATAAGGAGACTGAGACTCAGATGAACCCTTTCCCTAGGTGAGTTAAGGACAGCGCTGGGAAACCTGTCCCATCACAGCACAGGCAGCAGGAATGCAGCATACTCCTAAAAGGTTGTCCCTCATCTCTGATAAGCCACCCTCTTAACAGCAAAGGTATTACTGTTTGCTGTGATTAGAAAGTATCTGAGGTCGTTGTGGAATAATTGTTTTTCTCCAGGACAAAGAATTATAAAGGCAAAAGTGTTGTGCACAAAAATCACTGGCAATCTAGCATCATTAACACTTAGGAGTATGTCATCGGAGAGAGAAGCAGGGGGAGAGAGGGGGGAGGCGGGGCATGTATTTTAAGGCTGGGCTCACAGTGTAAATCAGGGCCTCTGAAGGCTACTGCCCTCAGAATCCCCTCAGAGCTCTTTAGAAATGCAGTACCCTGCAGACTGCAGAATCAGACTCTGGAGAAAGATCCTGAGAAGCTGCATGTTTAATAAATCTTCCAGGCCATTCTTTATTATCATTATTATTAAGGTATCATTGATATACACTCTTATGAAGGTTTCACATGACCAACACTGTGGTTACTACATTTATCCATATTATCAAGTCCCCCCCACAAACCCCATTGTAGTCACTGTCCATCAGTGTAGTATCCAGGCCATTCTTTTTTTTTATTTTTTTTTATTAAGGTATGATTGATATACACTCTTGTGAAGGTTTCACATGAAAAAACAATGTGGTTACTACATTTTCCCATATTTTCAAGTCCCCACCCTTACCCCAATGCAGTCACTGTCCATCAGTGCAGCAAGTTTCCAGGCCATTCTTTTGGCCACTGAAGACCAAGAGCCATTGCTGCTCTGAGCTTTCATTTAACACAAGAGGAGCATGTCCTAGATACCCATCACTTTCAGTGGCTTAGGAGGGCTCTCATGAATGGACTGATGTATTAAAATGTATGGAACCACCTGCTAAGATATTAATCGGCTGCCCTTGGGCACCTGGGTCATACTCCCCTTTTGCATGGGCTGGCTGTGAGCCAACAGCATAAATACCAGGGCTGCTGTGTCATCCAGCACCAGGCCCAGCCCCCGCACAGCAGCCCCCTGCCCCCCTTCTTCCGTAGCACTAACTCGATACTGCTAGCCAATAATGGCTCCAGTAGCCTATGATGTCACTGGCAGCCAATCAGATCTCCTCACCAGGATGTGCAGAATTCTCTCACCCTTCCCCAGGGGATGGAATTCTAAAGCAAAGCTATCTTTTCAGATAGGGACACTGAGGCCTGGAGAAGAGTAGAGGCCCACCCAGGGTCACCACACACAGGTGGCAGAGCCAGGACTTCCAACTGAAGTCCAGGGTTTCTACGGCCCACAATGCTGTCAGTGCCCCACATGGCCTGGGCAGAGGCCCCCGATCTCTAGATAGTTCCTGACATAGGAGAGAGGCCCAGGGCCCCAGTCACAACAGCTTCCCGGAAAGACCTCAGGGACCAGAAACAGATCCCTCAATCTCTGAATTTTAGGGCCCAGACCTAAAAGGGCAGAATTGGCAGGGCCTGTGGTAGAGGGGGTGCACCCAGTTCCAGTCCTGGTCTTGGCCTCATGCCCCCCAGGAAGGAAGGAGAGGGGCCCCGGCCACACTGTGCTGGGCGCTCCTTATGGGCAGATTAAGAGGATGGGCCAAGACAAGGGCTCCTTCGTGGATGCCCAGGCTTAGGGAGTCACGTGACTGTTCAGCACACACGTGGCAGAGCTGGCCCCTAAGCATGGGCAGGGACACTGGCCACAGGACCCCAGAGAGCCCCACCAGTCCAGTGGCCAGACCTGTTGCGGGATCGCCAGGCCAGCCTGAAGCCCCACTGTGAGTAGGGGTTGCCCCAATGGCCGGGCTGGGGTTTTGGGGCCTTTAGGGTGCATGAGTGTCCCTGCCTAAGTGTCTGAGAGGCGATGTCACACACAGGCGGTATGTGTGCAGGTATGAGGGCCCCTGTGCGTCTGTGCAAAGGCTCTGAGGTGGGAATGAGCTTGGTGCACACCAGGCACAGAGAGACGGCCGCTGTGGCTGCTTCTGAGCAAGTCGGGGGAGGGTGGGCGTCAGGCTTTCATCACTGTTCTCACTGAGCACCTCCTGTGAGAACACAGTGGGAGCTGCCACTCTCGGAGGGGATGAGGGGGAAACAAGCAGAGGTCCTGCAAAAGGTAATTGCAAGTGTAACATAACAAATGCTGTCTATGCATAAAAATCGGGCAAGGTGAGCAGACAAAGTGCGCCAGTGGCTCTGGGAAGCTATTTCCAGGTAGGGCAGGGGGATATCCTTTCCGAGGAGGCGACCTGAAGTGGGAGTGAGCCACGTAGTTAGATCAGGAGGGGCATCTTTCAGGCAGGAGGACCAGGAGGTGGACGGGCCCTGAGGCCACCATTCAGTAAACAGTATTTGACAGCTCTGTTCTGGGCCTTGGGGACAGGGCCATGGACAAGACTGACCAGGCCTCTTACTAATTCTTGCCCCAGTGTGGTAGAGCGAGTCTGGGAAGCTAGTGAACAAGATGGCTCAGGACACTGCCCGGCTCCGAGGACAGAGTCCAGCGTGTGGACATTGATGTTCTCACGGCCTTTGTCATACAATTAAGGGCACAGACCTGCCTGTGTCTTCCCTTCCAGGGCTGTGGGCAGCGTCTGGGCTTATTTCCCTGGTTCCCCACCTTCCCCAGGCAGGCAGAGTCAGAGTGGCCTTTGAGGCCACTTCACCCCCCTCCCATGTCCCGAAGGGAGAGCTTAAGGCCCAGAGCAGGGAAGAGTCCTAAGGTCACTCATGAGGCCAGGACGAGCTCTGACCAGGCCCCTGCCCCTCCTGGTCCCTCATCAGTGTCCCTCTCTGCTGCCAGAACCCAAGCCCACCGGCGGCAACCCAGTGGCTGGCCATGACCATCACCTACTCAAGCCAAGTGGCTAACGCCTGCTCAGGCTGCTGCTCCTGCGTGCTGCCGTGCCGGGAGGCAGCATCTACAAGCCGCTGCTCTGTGCAGCTTCCTGCTCATGCTATACCTTCCACTTCGTTTACAAGTACAGGAGGCGGGCTGGGGCCAGGGCCCAAGAGGGGTGCAGCTGGGTGCTGGAGCAACTAGGGGGCCTCCCAGCCATCCAGGGGCCCGTGCATCGGAGACCTACAGGCTGAGCTGCGCTTCTGGCCAAGCCCTGGGGGCTGGGGGCTGCGGGGAGAGACAGGAGGAGGCAGACTGGGAGGGAGCGCAGCTCAAAGCAGGTTGGGGGTGTCTCAGACCCCCTTTCCTCCAACCCAGGCAGGGGCCCTGGAACCCAGGCCTTCCCTGGTCCCTCTCAGCCAGCCCATTTTCTGGAATCCCACAGGCTCACAGACCCAGACCATACTTTTTATTCCCCAATAAAAATGTTCATTTAAATAGTAAAATATAGGACAGATACAATCACAGAAAATACTAATAGGATTTTAAATGGAAAAAGCTTTAATGACTGCAATGGATTAAACAATGTCAAATACATATGATTCTTGAGTTCATAATGATCGTCCTAATAACAAAGCACATTGATTCCCTTTGGTTGTTACTAGAGCACCAATACACTTAAAAAGACAAACTATACTTTATTTTTAGAGCAGTTTTAGGTTCACAGTAAAACCGAGCAGAAGGTACAGAATTCCCCTATAGCCCTGTCCCCACCCACACACAGCCTCTCCCACTATGAACACCCCACAGCAGTGGTATCTTTGTTGTAACAGATGACCCCATGTGGACACACCATTGTCAAAGCCCATAGTTCACATTAGGGTTTACCCTTGGGGGTGTATACATCCTTAACCCTTACTTACCTTGTGCTGCTTAGTAACTCCTAAAGCTGTAAGTTTTTAGGTACCTCCAGCCTAAGCCCCCCATGTCCAGAGTTGGACACTGGGGACCAGAAAGAGAAGGGAGTTATTTAAGGGCAGTCAGTGGTAGTGATACAGCTGGGATGTCAGGGCCTGGTTCCATGACTCTGGTCCAGAATTGTTTTCTGATAAGCTAGGTACATGGATGGGGAGTGGAAGAGGACTTCTCTGGATGGGGAGGGGCAGCAAGCATGTCCCGGTGGGAGGCGGGGTCATCACTGGTATCTTCTGGGTAGGCTCTGTGCCACACAGTACAGGCCTCGGGTCACCCACAGCAGCCAAACTTTCTTCCACGTGGTTCCTATTTCCCTGCTTTGGTCAGAATCCCTCTGCCCAGGATGAGAGAGTAGAGAGGACTTGGAGAGGGCTGGTGTGTTTCAGGGTTCCCTTCCGCAGTGTTAAGCACTGTTCTGTCCTTGAGAATTCCCTACTACTAAGCATTATTCTCTTTTAAAAACTGAATATCTTATTATGCTGTAATTAGATTTAGTTAGAGCCCCTAGATGGTGTGAGGAAGGTTTGAAAAAGTGATCAAGTGAAGGTTGGAGGCTTGCTTAGGTCAGAAGCATTTCTGGGGGTCACCTTTGAGTTTTATATGGTCTATACTCCAGCAGCCTAAGGTTGGATGGGGGAAGATGGATCACAGACAATAATAATGCATAGAACTTGCCAAGGATCACAGTTTAGTAAGGGAGCTCAAACCCAAGGCTCAGACTCTAAATACAAGGTACAAAGTACCAGATGTCTGGAAAAGGGACAGAACACAGAAAAGAGACCCACCCAGCTGGACCTGGAGCTGGGCTGTGAAGCATGGGGAGAATTTGGACACAGGCAAGGGCAGGCCACACTGTGGGGTAGTGGGGCTTGCTCTTGTGGAGTAAAGGCCTTGGGCTCCCAGCAAGCCAGGCTTCTCTCCCTGTGGATGCTGGTCCCCAGTTGGAACCACAAGCCCTTAGCTTACTCAGAGCCACTCCTGGGCCTCATCCTACCTGGGGACTAGTAGTTCGGATTGCCTGGAGTGAGGGGTGTTAAAGGGAAGACATGAGTGAAGAAGAGCCTTGAATGCCAGACTAAGGAGTTTAGATATTAACGTGGGCAAAAGGGAGCTGCAGACAGTCAGTTGAGCTGCGCCAGCAGGGATTAATTGCAAGGTGCAGATGGGTCAGGAGGAAGGTGAGTCAGGGTATTGTGAGGAACGCTGTGTCCCTGGCCTGGGCCAGGTGGAGAGGGAAGGGGTGAGGAAGGAAGGCCAGGTTCGGCCTCTGTTCCCCCACTCAGCCCTGAGTCTCCTGCTTCTTTCCAATCTGCACAAGGAACAGATGGAGTTTCAGCCAAATCAGGAGGAGGAGCAGGAGTCACACGGGCATCTTTGGCCACTTCCTAGGGCTGCAGTCCCATGGTCACCATCCTCTCAGGACAAACTCGAAGAGCAAACCAGTGGTCCAAGAAAGAAGTCCCTTCTCCACGAGGGCAAGCCCAAGAACCTTGGGGGAACCGGACACAACCCTTGGGACCAGGAAGACAGCAAGGCCTGGGAGCTTACGGAGGAGGATGCCTTCAAGTCCGCTGCACTGTATGGGAGGTCAGGCTACCAGTGCCCCGGACACCCCTCAGCCCCACCCTGTGGTCTTCCCACCCGGACAGCCAGCGGCCTCAGGTCTCGGCAGAGCCTCAGGCAGGGATGGCACTGTCAAACGCCAAAGCCTATACCACCTGTGGCTCCTGGGACCCGAAGTTTGAATTGCTCCCACAGTGCTGGGGCCTCAACAGAGCACCCAGAATTGGGTCACATGAAAACTCGTTTAATTTGACGGACATGCCAGAGGCCCCTGAACATCTTAGAGAGCCACATTTGGAACAACTGACCATCAGCATACGCACTATACTCAAGGCTCTTGTAGATCCTCATTGGGCCTTGGAAAGCAAGTCTTCCACCCAAACCAGGGTCACCAGGTTCCCCCCATGGGTGGCACCCGCCACTTCCCTTGCTCTGAGCCTACCATTCCTCTGTGAGTTTCCAATGGTCCTGTCGCTGCCTGAACATGATGGATCTACACCCAGCGCTGGCTTGGGGCACACACCTCGCTGCCTAAGCAGGAGTCCTAGGGAGGTGTTGGGGATGTTCGCTCTTCACCCAAGAGCCCGACATCCCCAGGAAGACTTCCCTGGGACCCAGGTGAAGATGAGGTGGCCCCGACAGGACCAATGCTGGACAAAGGGCTGGCAGGCGAGACCTAAGACGGCGGACAGATGGTATCCCCAGGCCCAGCTCTCAGCACAGGCAGCAGACCCAAAACCATAGGGCAGAACTCAACCTCACCACCAAGGCTTAGCATGTGAACGCTCCCCCATATACTCACCGGGGTCCTGAAACACCCCTGGGAATTGGCAGATGGCACCAGGAGGGTGTCTAGGTCCTTTGGGGTATCTTACTGCTTTGGGAACCTCACTTCAATGTGCTCTTCCTGCTTCCTTGGGGTCAGTCCAAAGCTGTCATGAAACCACCAGACATTTCCCTTTATTCCAGATTTCATGGTCACTCACTGGATTAGACCCACCCCACCACAACCCAATCTTGTGGGAAGTGTAACTTCTTGTTTCTATGTTTTCAGGCAGTTACTTCTGTCAGTACAACTTCGTGATTGAAAACTTACAAGGGCTAGTCTGTCTCGTGTCTAGGACTAGACAAACGCAGAGCTCTGCTGTCTCCCAGAACTCACTGGTTCTTCAGTGTCTCAGCCTTTGCCCTCACTCACATTAACTTTCTCAAATTCTCAGTAGGGATAAAGTACACTTCCAGCCTGTTTCCCAAGAGGGACATGTCACTGGCCTGGTCCTACCTGCATGTACACAGGCAGGACACTAACCCAGTCATGCTGGGTCATAGCCACGTAGCTGTCCACTCTTAATGGGTTCTCTGTGGCAGGCTGGATTAAATGGTTAGTTTAATGAATAACGAAAATAGTTTCAATTCATGTCTTTTGCACATTACGACTGTGAAGGCTAGAATGAACTAGAAACATGTAATTCGAAACACCAAGTTCAGAATCAGGAGTCCTTAAGTCCTGTCTGAATTCCATAACCCATGTTTGGTATCTTTCCCAGACTCAGGAGTTTAATATGAATTCTCCTAAGACGTTTTATTTTGATGTAACTGACTCAGTGAAGACGGCCAGATACAGTTCTAGCCCATCCCAAGAAATCAAAGACAACCACTGGGTACCAAATTTCTTTATTTGAAGGAATGGTACAAATTAGAGGACTTAGTAGATGTTTTGGTAAAATTTATAGAAAAGGTACAGGAAACCCCAGCATGCATGCACTGCCTTGGGGACCAGGGAAGTCACCCTGTGGCTCTGGGAAGCCAGACTAAGGCTTAGCTCTGGTTATCACCGTCTCCCAGGGTGTGCTTATCAAAGAGATACTCTGCCATGCCAGATTCGGGGGCCCCCATCTTGCGCAAGTTGGTTACGTGGTCACCCAATTCTTTGATGGATTTCACCTGCTCATTCAGGTAATGAGTCTCAATGAAGTCACACAACTAGAAAACAGAATGGGGAAGAAAGTTACCATTTAAGTACCATTTAAGTTTTCCCAGTCTCTAAGGCAGATTATCCCCTATTTACTCCCAAGTGGCCAATACGCACATGAGGGTCATTTTTGTCAGTGGCCAGTTTGTGCAGCTCCAGTAATGACTGATTCACACTTTTTTCCAAGTGTAACGCACACTCCATTGCGTTCAGCCCATTCTCCCAGTCGTCACGGTCTGGTTTCTGGAAGAGAGGTTAGGTCACTGCACCTGCGGTCTTACCCAGTCAGCCATGAAAGTTACTGTGCTTCTGCAAAAAGGACCCGTTTCCCGACAATAGCTTCTAACTTGACATTCCCGCCCATCACTGTTTGCCTGCTTTAAACGAAAAGGTAGGCCTAAAAAAAGCACAAAAGCCAAAAGACCTAAGACCAACTGCCAGTCAGTAATTTCTGACACCCGAGGACTGCTAGACAGATGAAGCATGACATCCGTCCTAGGATCTCTTACCTTGATATCCTGAAGGAAGATTCGGCCACCTCTCTTGTTCTGCAGCTTCATCAGTTTCTCAGCATGTTCCCTCTCCTCATGAGATTGGTGAAGAAAATACTTGGCAAAGTTCTTCAAAGCCACATCATCGCGGTCAAAGTAGTAAGACTGAAAGCGGAACATGAACATGTTAGGGATTCCCAAAGGCAGGCAGGCAGTCTGCAAGCCCAACCTTCCTTCTCAAAGTCCAGCAAGAAGGGGTCTATGCCTGAAGAGACTGGGGACAGGTTGTGTTCCTAGATTGAACAGAACGGTTGTTTCTGCTCTAAAATACCAAAATGAAAGTTGACCCTTAAAGTTTACTACAGGGAACCTTTAGCATATTATAGAATTTGCCTCCGTTTTAAGGATCTGTAATTAGTTCTTACAGTCAGTGTCAAATTTATGAGTTAGAATATTTGCCCTGCACTTGAGTCTTCCTCTAGCTTCTCCCAGATTAACCCATGTAAAATGAGCTTTGCCAGCTCACAGCAGACCGATTTATAAAACTATTCAGCTAAGCATGGTGATAACTCTGGAAGGCGCGCGGCGCTGATATATATACATTACCAGTAAAAGCAAAAATTTGATTCAGTTTTAGACACTTGTTGTACTGTGTTCCCTGAAATGGAATGGCAGTCACAGAAATCGAGGCCTGTTGTCAAATCCACTGGGAACATGTCTATTCCGGGATAAGGTGCACAATCATGAGACAATTCTTAACTAAAACTCCCATCACACCACCTAAAAAGAGGATTTTTGAAAATTGAATCCACTGATTACTGCATGGAAAACTTCCTTATCCAGTAATGATTGGTGGGCTTTATCCAAGAACTAAGGGTTCAATTAAAGGGCCACAAGTCTTGGGGTGAAGACACAAAAAATGATTAAAAATTAAGTGCCCAGGTACAAGGATGGCTGACTGACTATTTTGTGTAGGCAGAGAGGGAGATTTCTAGAGATAAAGCTTCAATTCAGGTGGGAGTTAGAGATAAGCAAAGAGAGGGGTGAAAACTACTGGCCGGGAGTGCTTGGCCCACGGAGATAAGCCACTTTAGCACGGCCCCCAAGGATGCTATTCGACACCATTACCCAGCAGGCTCCGCCATACCCAGGGGGATGGGAAGTCCTCTCCGCCCCCACAACTTAATCAAACGGAGGGCCTCCGGACCCACGTGACCGAACGCAAAGAGGGGATGGAAATGCAAAAACCCATCTTCCTAACTGCGCGAGTGCACAGGTTGCATGCATTGCAACCCCGGGATTTCAGGACACCGAGCTCTCTCTAAACATAAAGAGGTGCACAGGGGCGGCCCCAGCCTATGAGGGGTATCCCAGGGGACAGTCGGAAAGTGCTAACTGCCTGGAATTTCTGAGCAAGGGAAGATCTAGAAGACCTCGAGCGGCCTCCGTTTTCCCGACGGGAGGGGCGCACGAGGGCGGGAGAGTCGGCCCAGTAGCCACACCCACGCCCCGCCCGACAAGCCCGCGCCCGCCTCCCGCGGGCCGCCTGCGCTCACCATGGACAGGTAGACGTAGGAGGCGTAAAGCTCCAGGTTGATCTGGCGGTTGACGGCGGCCTCCGAGTCCTGGTGGTAGTTCTGGCGCACCTGCGAGGGGGACGCGGTCATCATGGCGGGCGGCTGAGAAGCGGCGGCGGAGGCGGAGGCTGCGCGGCGCTGGAGGCCTTGGAGCGGTCAGAGGGCTCTGTGAGGAGGTGGCGGAGGGCTGGGCTGGCTCTGGGCGGCCGGCCGGAGTGGGGGACGAGCGCCGGGTTCCGTCCAAGCACTGTTGAAGCAGGAAACCGCGGCGACTCTCGACGAAGACTGTGGCGCAGGCGGCCGCCGCGGGCTCTTATAGCCGGAGCGGGCGTGAGGCCTCCTGGCCAATCACACCGCCCCCCGCCCGCCCTTGACGCGGAGCACCGCCCCTTCCGGTGGGCCCGCGGCCGCTCCCCAGTAGGGGCTGGTGGTGGGGGGGAATGATGGGCAGTGCTGCCCGCGAGGCCGGGAGGACGTTGGGGGCTTCGGGGCCGCGGAGGGCTCCGAGTGCTCTGGGGCGCGTTTGGTGGGGTTGGAGGGACCACCCGGGGAGGGACGGGAAGCCCAACTCGGACCCCGGCTTCAGCGGCGTCCTGGTCTCGAAAGAGACGGGAAAGCGTCTCTGGCCCCGGGGGCTTCAGGGCGGGCTGGGGTCTGAACCAGCACCCCGAGACTCTTGGGCAAGGGCCCGTTAGCAATCAGAGCTGTAGAGCGGCAGCCGCCACATCCCGAAGTGATTGCGCCGTAATGTAAATGGGGAAACGGGAAGGTGGACACGGGCCCACAGGAGGCAAGTGAGTCAGAGGCGGGGCTGGGAAGGGGCTCACTTTCCCTTACTCCGAGTCTAAGAAGGGGCAAAAGGGTGCGGAGTGGGGTCGCGGCCGGGCTGGCGTGGGCCCCGCTCCTTCGACTCCGCCAACCCTGTCCGCCTCTTCTTAAGCAAATATGGCTCCTTGTGCGGGTTTATGCAACAAAGGTTGGGAGGAGACTGCCTTCCTTGAGGGAGTCCTGGGGGTGAGCCACCTGGGCTTCTGAGGAAATAAATAACCCGTGGGGCTTAAAATTTAGATTGGGGTTAGGAAAGAAAGGAAAAGCCATTTGGATCTGGAAGACCGGTCGGTAACGCCATTTTGAAGTGACCTTTGTTATTGGCCCAGTCACAGGAGCCTCAGGCTGTGGAGGCCCTATACAGAGCCACCCTCTGGGGTTGCCCTTGGAGAAAAGCTGATGGGGCTGAATGCCTGACAAGCATGACAGGTGCAAGGGACCCTGGAGGGGCAGGTCCCGAGCACAGGGTGGGTGTGAATTCAGGGATGGCAGAACTGGAGTTAGGCCTGAGCTCCTGTCCCCCAGTCTGTTGGCTTCTAGGTTCACTGTCTTAGCCAGGGCCTTCCACATAGAGGTGGGCCACCTATCTATGTTTCTTTAATAAAAGGACCTCAGGATAAAGTTAGCAATAAATGTATAAAAACTATAACTGTTTATTGCTGGACAGAAAAGAAAACTTGCATAAATGAATTGACACCATGTTTCTAGATGGCCAACCTCAGTTCTGTAAAGATGGCAGGAGTCTCCCCAAATAAATTTATCTATTCAGTGCAATTTCTGTAAAACTCAGCAAGTTTTTGGAACTTGACAAAATGATTATAAAGTTCCTTTGGAAGAGTTAAGTTTTTAGAATACCTGATAAGCATTTGAGAGGGGGGAAAAAAAGGGTTATGAGGGTAGATTTGCCCTCCCCGATATAAAAAAAAGGTACTATGAGCAGTTGTTACTGGCACAGGAAGGAACGAGCAGAGTGCAACAGCCCTATGCACATACCTATGGGAATTTGGTAGATGCTAAAGTGGAATTTCAAACTAGGGGAGCGAGAATGGATTTTTTAAAATGTTGAAACAATTGATAGTCGTGTAGAAAACTGATTTACTCTGTATTTTGAAATACGTACCAGGTGGATAAAGATGCACAGCTTAAAAAAAAACTATGAAGTTACTAGAAGAAAATGTAGGTTATCTTGTAGAATTTTGGGGTAGCGTGTTCTTCTGAAGCTGTCAAAAACCATAGAAGAGTTGGCAGATTTGACTACTAAAAAATGAAAAGCTGGGCAGCCAAGGTGGTGAACGGAGAGCGGGAGACTTGGGCTGTGCCAGAGCTGGAAGGGTGCCTTGCCCTCCAGGAAGATGATGGTGGAGGAAGTAGGACCAACCATAAAACTACGCCAAAGAAAAATGCCGGTCTTGAGAGAAGAGAGAACCTGCCAAAGAGAAAATAAGCGACACTCCAATTCCTGAAAGAGCTCCCAAATGTAACAAGATTGCAAAACAATGTTTCTAGAGTACCTTGGTTATCAGCTACCTTCGATGACAAGAAAGGGATGAATTTAGAACAGAATCTGCCAAGGGGAATGAAGAGGAAAATAGAGAACCCCAAATTTCTGGGACTTGGAGTGTTGAAGCTAGAACTGTTTGCCTTTTTCAACCAATAAAAATAAAATTGAGAAATGCTTTGAATAACAAAGATCGATCAAGATGGATCTTCAGGACAATGACCGGGTCAGGGCATGTTTGTCACAGAGTTTGTTAAAATGTATGGGTGGACTAAGGTAGTTGCTAGTGAGTCACTTCAGTTGGACAAAAGCACTTGGAAAAAGAACAAAGGGTCTGGTCTCACAACAGCTTCATAAACTCAAGATACAGATAGTTAAGTATTTGAGAGGCATATCTAGGAAAAAACGGTGTAGTTTTTGGAATGTGAAGCTGACTGGAGTCAAGTAGGTAAAAAGGCCAACAAAATTGTTTTGGTTTTTTTGAAAAAATGAGTGATTTAATTTTTTAAAGTTAAGGTTAATTAGCATACAATGAAATGCACAGATTCTTAGGTGTTTAATTAAATGAGTTTGACACTTGAATACAGCTGAAAGAAGGTACAGAACATTTCCATTACCCCAGAAAGTTCCTTTGTATCCCTTTCCAGTACATTTCCCCTGAACCCTCCCCCACAAGACAACCACTCTCAAAATGTTTTTCAGTATTAACTTTGCATGTTGTAGGTTTTCATATAAATGGAATCATATGACACCATAAGTTAAAAGATAAAAGACACCGTAAAGCTAAAATACAAATGACCAATTGAGTTGACATTTGTAGCTCTTTAAGTAGTGAAGATTAATAATGTTCCTATATAATATATATTCATATGTCTAGTTACATATTACATAAATATAAATGACTTTCTGGTTGGCTTCCCTGCTACTGTGTATCATAAACTGGAGGACAGGTGTTGCTTCTGTCTTATCCTGCGATTCTCCAGCATTTTGCAAGATGCTTATTACTTGGTGCTCAGTATTTATTGAATGAACAGATGGATGAGTGATTGAATACGGAGGATGTATTAAAGCCAGGTAACTGGGTTGGGTACCAGTCGGGAGGCAAGAGCCCTAGTTCTCAGTGAACGGAGGAGACAGCAGACTGGAGAGAGGTGGAGAGGACAGAGCCGAAGGGATGAGGTGGCCGAATGGCTAACACCGGGGGTGGAGGCAAAGGGTGGCAGGTGGGAAAGAAAGATCCCCAGCTTTCCGGCCCGGGCAGCTGGGTTCGGATGCCATTTCCTGAGGATGGGAGCCCAGGAGGAAATGCGTTTGGCAAGGAAAACCAGCCCGCTTTTGTCTGGCAGTGCCGAGTTTCAGGGCTTCCAGACATTCGGTGCACAGAGCCAGCATGAAGTTGGACCCACCTGAGGGGAATGGGTCTGTTGCAGAAAGTAGGTTTCATGACTCAGTATTCGTTCAGTGCTCGGTCGGCTGTGGTGACCCCATCACTGCAAAACTGAGGGGCAGTCTGGGCTGTAGAAGGTCACTGGCGGAGGTGGCTGGGAAGAATGAAAGATACATCTTGTGCTTGTGTGTGTGTGTGTGTTTGCTTGGGCCATTCCCCACCCTCTGGGAGTCCAGGGTGTCAGAACTGCCATCTCCAACCCTCTATAGATTTTTCTGAAACCGTGGCCTGGTCTTCGGACATTTGTTGAAAGGGTTCAGCCTCCCTCCCCTCAATCCCCAGCTCCTTGTGACTTCGAGGAGTTTGGCTGGCCTCCAGGGACAGCCACCTCCCAGGGCTGGGACAGGGGGAGGGGCTGCAGGCAGGAGCAAAGCTGGGCGGGTTGTTTCTGCAGGACACTGGTTCACGCCAGAGCTGTAGGGGGCAGAGGCGTGGGTTGTGGCCGCGATCTGCTGCCCCACCATGACTCAGCACTCTGGTGTCACAAGGGCTTGGGCTTGGGCTCCAAAAGTGCTTTGTCACTCTGGGAAGAAGAAGGTGAGAAGGCTGGGAGGGCTATGGTTTCAGTATGAGGAGAGGAAAAGAACAGCCCCCCACTCCCTAGTGTGGCAGGCCATACAGGCTGGACCTGGAACAGAGGCCTCCCAGCCAGGCCTCAGACTGTATTCTTCCTGGAAAGCGGGGTGTCACTTTTCCTACCTAATTCTTCCTCAGTGCCTTCCCACCTCAGTGGGAGTTCTCAGCAGATGTTGGTGCCCTTCTTCCCTTCTAGGGATTGTTGCTGTGGGGTTACAATGTAGGATTCCACAGCTGGAAATTCAGAGCCCCTCAGAATGGTAAGACTTGGGAAGGATTTTAGAGTTTCCAAATCTCCTTGTTTCACAGCTACAGGTGAAGGGTCGGCCCAGGTTTGCCCAAGGCCATGTTGTTGGCAAAAACACGCTGGAAATGTAGGATGAGACCCATGATGGCATAAGGTGTGCTCGTTAAAAATAGTGAGTTTGTTGTTGGACTGTGTATATGAAAAACTGATCACAGTGAAGAAAAATCCCAGGGTTGGAAACACATGGATTGGGAAAGAATGGTTGAGTGATGTTTTAAGTGAATAGCTGATATTTTAAATATCTGGGATTCCCCCTGAAGTTAAATAAAGTGACATGTACCAGAAATTAGAGTTCAGTAATCTAGAAATTGGAAAAAACAATGCTGAATCAGAGTCACAGATATTTCTGGATGATGCAACCATGATTCAGAGAACTTGTCCTAAAGCCATTTCTTAAAAACCCATGAGGCAATGTAGACTCAAAGTCTGGGTACTCAGGATCCCCCTGCTCCAGAGGTTGAGGTCAAGAGCCACAATCTTGGGTGTAAGAGGAGAACTGAGACTGGCAGGCCTACTTGAGGGCAACTCAGGTCTTGCGGCCTCTGTGGGAGTTCCCACCGGGAGAGCCCAGCGTGCTCACCTCTCCAGAGCCCCCATCCCATGGGCCCTGGCTGGTGTTTGCTTGTCCGTCTTCCCACTGGACTTGGAGCTCCGTCTTGTGCCCAGACCCTAGCATGGCCTGGGGGGGCTTCCAGGTCCAGCAGTTTGCTGCCCTAGAGCTCTCCTCTGGAATGACCAAACTCACTGGAATATCTGCTTTCTATCTTGGGACTGTAGGGCCCTGGAGGTCAAGGATCTTGCCTTTGATGGTCTCTTGCTGTGTCCTTCCAAATGATCCCTTGGGTATCTTCCCACATTCTAGATGCTTTGAAGAGATCACCTGGTCTCTCTGTACCTTGGACCTGTATTTATTTAGAGTATCTGGAGCAATTCTCCCCCATGCTACCCTGGCGCCTCCTCCCCCCACCCTGACTTTAGGTGCCTGGATTAATGTTGCACCCTGTGACCTGATACCTAGCCACACTGCCCGCCCACGTCACCCGATCCAGGCTCAGCTGTGCCCACCCTAGCTGAACCGGGAGAGGTCCAGCTCAGCAAAGGTGGCAGCGGGGAGCAACAGCCAGCAGCCTCAGAAAGAAGGAAAGAGAAGGGTGGCATGCTCACTTTGGCAGGGCCAGACAGCCAGGGGCTGGGCGGCTCCTGGTGGAAATGGAGTCTTGGGTCTGCCTTGGCCTTCACGGTGCACACACACTTGGCCAACACCTGGGGGAGGCTGCCCTGCCTGTGGGTGCCCCCTGAGGAACTGGGGAAGCTGCAGTTACAGGCTGCGCAGAGTCGGTGGGGGGGTGCGGAATCCTAGCCTCTCATGTGAGGAGGGGAGGTGGGGGACAGGACAAAGCCGCTCATTAGGAGTCTCAGCCTGGGGTAGAGGGGAGGAGGAAGCGAAGGGCAGCCTGGGGCTGACCGGGCTGGGAGGCAGCAGAATGGGGCACCTGGAGTGAGCAGCCAGGGGACTTTCCTGCCACTGGTGACGTTCCTTAGGTGCAGTCTGGGCAAGCTAGCCTGTGTGGTTGGTCATCAGGGAGGAGTCCTGAGTGTCCTATGAGAGGGGTCAGGACCAAAAGACCTCATGGTCAGCATGGGAGTGACCCCAGTCAGCCTGTGGCTGCTCCTGGTGTCCCGGCCCCTCATTTTCTGCCTGCACTGCCACCTGCAGCCTGGCCCAGCTCTACCACGGCCTGCCACTCGTCCCGGAGCTCCTCTCCAGGTACTCCCCGCAGCCCAGCAGCTCTGTCCCCCACGTCAGGACTCGGCCCACCTGGCCCCTTTGCCCGAATGCCCTCCCTGACTTCTCTGCCTGAAAAACGGCCCAACCTTCAACTCCCAGCTCACATATCCTCTGAGGCTTTTCCTCACTCCGTGGCCACTTGAGGACCTGCCTGCTCGGTGCCCCCTGCTCTGAACATTCCCCCACTGCCACCCCTGTACTGCAGGGACCTGTTG
Source organism: Manis pentadactyla (assembly GCF_030020395.1). Classification (NCBI taxonomy): domain Eukaryota; kingdom Metazoa; phylum Chordata; class Mammalia; order Pholidota; family Manidae; genus Manis; species Manis pentadactyla. The sequence goes on along the minus strand of NC_080027.1, from coordinate 15,236,957 downwards.
TGCCCCTGCCTCTGGTGCTAGAAGGGGAGCCCCTGTCCCCTCTTGGCCATACCTCGCCCGTCCCCCCTCAGTACCCAGGGAAGTGCCAGGCTCACGGCCTCCTGAGAGCCCTGTGTTGGATTTCATCTCAGAGCCCAGCTCTTACATTTCCAGTTATTGAGGAGCTTGCCTCCAAGGTCTGCTTTGCTGTCTTTACTTTAGTAAAACTAGCACCTTCTACCTTGCTCATGGAGGATGCAGGTGACCGCTCCTGGGGTCTGAAGATTATTCCCCGGCAGAGGCCTGAGGACACTGCATGGCTTGGGGGTCTGACCAGTTGGGCCATGGGATAGTGATGCCATGGTCACAGGTTTCTGCTCTGAGGACAGGCTCCCTTTGCCTGCCTCTATGGTCACAGAGTGTTTCCTCAACTGGAGGCATTCGCAAGAGGTCACAAGGGGCCAGGGAGGAAATGCTGAAGGATGGATTCTCTCTACTAGGAAATGTGCCACGTGCTTCCTGATGGGACTAGAGCATTCTTGGAGTCACTATCATGCCATGGACATAACATGCCAGAGAGATTACACAAAGTAAGCTGACACCTTACTGTGGCTGAGACTGACACCACCTCTGAGGACGAGGTAGGGCAGGTAGCCTGGCTGTAAGCAGAGGAGGAAACAGAAGGTCAGAGAGGTTCAGTGACCACCTTGCCCAAGGTCACACAGCTGGTAAGACCCTGGAGTCTAATTGTGGGGTGATTTTCCAAATCTGGGGCCCTGATGCATCCATTATGATAACGAAAGTCAGCATAGCTGCTAGTACATGACCCTTGGCCATGAGGCGTGGAGGGAGAAAGTCCTTGAGATTCCAGTTGCTTGGAGACTATAATATCTTTATAGGTGGAGAGCAGTTCCTGCAGCCCAGAGCCCCAGGCAAAGGTGAGCCAGCATCCAGGCACCCAGGTTGGCAGATGGCACTTTCAAAGTAGTTGCTGTGATTCCCACCAGCAGCAAAGAGTGATTATCACAATTAACAGGTTGATTACACAGGAGTCCTGTTTGGTTGGTGGGAGTTCTGTGGTTTTTCAGAACCACAGGGACCTCATGGCAAGGCTCAGATGGTGGACTTGGCCTTAGGTTATCTCCTGAGCTTGGTGCTCATGGCCAGCACCAAGGAGATGACATGACTGGGAGGCCTGGAGACCCTTGGCAATTCAGTGGCATCTTTGAGTCAGGCCCGCTGCTGAGACCTGAGGGTACTTCTAGAACATGCCATTAATAGGGACCGAGGCTGGCTCCTCAGACCTGCAGTGCTCCCCGTGGGCCTGGAGGCCTCTGCTTGGCCACAGGTGGACGCACCAGGATTGGGAACTGTGGGTAAAGCCTCCCCCAAGGGTTCACAGCCTTTCATTCCCCTGTGGGGTCTGAGAATCACGCAAACTCTCCCAAAAGACCCTTTAGGTCCCTGGGGCTGGAGCTGATCACACATCAGGTGCTTAAGATGACCCACTTCCCAACTAGAGCAAATTGTCTTGATTACTGTAGCTTTGTAGTAGAGCTTGAATGTAGCTCTAATTTTTTTCCTACTTGCTCACCTGTCCCGATGTCCTTTTGATCTTGTGGGGTGGTGTGTGGTGGTAGTGGCAGGAGTCCAGACATTCTGCATTTTCTGGAATTAGTGATTTCTCCTAGAGCCACACCTGCCTTCCCACATCCATCCCCCTTCTGGATACTGGATGCAGATTTTCCTCTGGGGGGCCTATTTCTTCCCCTCCAACTTCTGCGATTTATCGGCTGTGATTAGAACAGCCTCTCTCCCCAGATTCAGGGGTAGACTTGTTTTCTGTCCTTGAAACAAATTTTCTAATTTACCTTTAAAATCATCCAAATGGCAACAGATTCCTTCATAAGTCACAGAATTTTCAGGCCAGGAAGATGCCTTTGAGACTATCTAATCTAATATTTTAATTCAGTCGCTAACTAACTCTTAAAATGCCGATTTTGTGCCAGGCCCTAGACAAATAAACTAAGGTCCAGAGCAGAGAGGGGACTGACTCAGGGTTCCACAGGAAGTTAGTGGCTGAGCTGAGGACCAGAATCTAGGCCTTCTGACCCCACACCAGTGTTGTTTCATTCCAGTCCTCTGCTTCCTGAGATTAAGTTACATATGGTTATGTGAGCATGAAAAAGAATGGGGGACTATATGCTAAGGAGCTGTCTGGTTTCCTGGGCAAAGCAGGGGTAGTGAGAGTTGCAGAGAAGGAGAGAGAAGGAAAAAAAGTGTCAACGATAAAAAAAGCATTTTTGAAAACTGTAGCACATACAATACATGAAGCGCACACACACAACTTGCCTTGCATATGTAGAGAATAACTAGACGGGAACAATTGGACAAACGATTCCTCAACACTGAGTCAGGCTATGGAGCTAGTAGTGAGCAAGACACCGTGTCCGCCCTCAGGCACTCCGAGCCAGCCTCACGCACATTCCCTGTGCGTGTCTAGTGACCACCCTGCCTGCCTTTCCTCTGTGCTGCAAAGGCTGCCCTGGGCCCAGACGGTCACCTCCCATGTGGGACCCAGGGGCAGCAGGCGGCACCTAGCCACTGTGAGTGGGGCTTGATGAAGCTGTTCATAACTGAGCAAAACAAATGCCACGTGCCCTGTTTCTCTAACCAGGAGACAGACCTGGGGAAATGAGTTAGAATCAAACTTATGAGGGCATCTGTTGAGGGGCCGCCAAAGTTCCTCAGCCCTGACCTGGCTTCCCCTCATCCCTCCAAGCTTTACTCGCCTTCCAGGGCCGTTGAGACCAGCAGTGGCCGCCCTGTGCCAGCCGTATCTGCCTGACAGGTGGCAGCTGCACAAGGTCTCGTCCATGCTGGCATCCCTCCTGCCAGTCCCATTAGTGCTCTGCTTCCCACCAGAGCTGGCAGTGCCCACAGGTCCTGCGTGGGCCCCACCTCTGTCCCTTTGCTTTAGCCTTTCCTCCCCAAAGCCATCCCCTCAAAGACCTACCCTTCTCCAAACTCCAGTCCAAATCCTGCCTCTGCCAAGGAGTCTTCCAGGATTTGGAACTCATCCTTCTAACTCTAACTTTGGTCCCTTCAGCCTTTACTGAGCAACAGGAGGGCACTTGTGCCACAGCACCAACATTCCTCCATTGCCGTGGGGAGACCCAGGGCTCTGCGGACACAGGAACCTCATTTTCACCTCTGCTCGCAGTCCCCACGTCCATGCCCTGACACTGTGCAGGGGGCTGCCCATCACATCACTGGCTGGAAGTAACTGGGTTGTGAAAAGCAGGAATTCTTGCCCCAGCAAGGTCCTCCGTTTCTTGAGATTCTCTGCACTTAACTGAGGGTAAGGGATCCCCCACCCCCACCCCAGCCGTAGCTCCTTCTCAGGAGCCCCAAATGGAAACCTCAGAAGTCAGAATCAGCCTCTGGAGTTTGCCTTCAGCCCAACCAGCTTCATCAACCCTTTGGCAAAAAAATCTTGTATTCTAACGTAAGGAGGCCTCAGGTCCAATCTCCAACTTGCTGGGTGGGTTACACTCAGTCCCTTTTCTTAAAAAATAACCCAGTAATAATAAAAACTAATACTTAATAATAAAAGTTAATACTTTCTGAGCCTTTATTATATAGGCCAAATATGCCTTTTGAGAGCTGAGGAAACTGAGGCATGGGACTGCCAGGTAACTTGCCAAAGGACACCCACAGTTCAAAGCCAGAGCCCACACCCTTTAACTGCTCCCCGCTACCCAGATCACCCATCCCTCCACATTGGCTTGTCCTTGGCTCATTGCTCTCCTCTGTTTGCCCAGGACTCATCGTGGGGCAGCCAGATGGGGAATTCCATCTGTTTGCCAGGCTTTCCCTAGGAGGACACGGAGGTCAGCACAAACAGCACGCCAAGCCCAGCCTCCCGGACACCCCGTTCCTCTCTGCCACACCTAGGCAGGGGGAAGTTTCTGGAAAGTTCCCAGATTTCAGATCGGCTCTCATCACTGTCAGTGTAAGACTGGAGGGTGTGAGGGCAGCGGCTTCGTGGGGCCAGCCCTTATGAAAGAACTCCAGAGAAAAATCACTCCGGAAAGCAATGGCTTATACTCAAGATACAAAGAGCCCCAGGTTGTACCCCAGGTAATGGATAGGAGAGCTGGGAGGTCTACATCAGTCAGGATGGCTTTAGTTTTAAGCAACAAAACACAACCCATACGAGCTTAACAACAAAGGGTGTTTATTGACTCATGAGCTGTGAGATCAGGAGGAGGTGGACTTCAGGTATGGTTCCATCAGGGCTCTGGCACCATTTATCTGTGATTCTCAGATCTGTTCCCAAGCATGCCACTTACCCTCAGGCTATTTTCTAGCAGCATCCAGGGGTGCAGGCCTCCTCACTTCAGGGGTAATTTTAGATGCCTCCTCCTCCTCCTCCCTACCCCCTGCCCCCCCAGTTTCACAAGCATTGTCTGACTGGGTCTCTCTTGAGCCAGTACTGCCTCTCCGATTTTAAGCGACTGCTTGAGCTAACCAAGAAGATGGATGTTTCTAAGTGGCATTCGGGCCCCCGGGCTCACTGGAGATGGGAAGAATCTCTGTCGGGTACTCTGTGGTCTGACTTGCTAGTATCTGATTTACCAAATAATACAGCTATCTCGGTAGCAGGACACGAGCTGGGGCACCCAGGCCTGTGCCCTTTAGAGTTCAGTACTCTGTAGGTCTCTTTGGAGAACAATGAGGGACTCAACTCTTAGATTCTGGAGGCCCACTGCACATCACAGCAAACATTAAAGCATGCTTACACCCCACATAATCAAAAAATAATTTAAAAAGGGTTGAGAATTGCAGCTGAGTAGGCGATGGTGTTACAGTTTGTAAACATTTACTTTTATTGATTTTGCTGTTTTCTTTTTGAATTTAGGAGCCAAGACATTTTCTTGGGCCCTTGCAAAGTTTATGGGCACTAGGTCTGGGCCTTTTGTGTGTAATGGAAAACTCAACCCTGGTTGAGGCTAATGATGGTGACTTGTGCGTGTGCCCCTGAAGAACACCAGGCCTGGAGCCAGATCAGTGGCAGTAGGTCCTGGGTCCTAGGTCTGCCACCAACTAACTGAGTGACCTTGGGCAAGTTGCCAACCTCTCTGGGCCTCTTTGTGGTCAATGGTCAGTGGGTGATAAGGCGCTTACATTTCTTCCCCTTGTACTTCCTGGAGGAGCAGTCCTTCCTGCTGGAAGAGCAGAGGGGATTCACTGAGTGTTGCCAGGCAAACCCAATTCCTCTGGGATCCATTTGACAGAACTCAGCTGACTGCCCTGTCCCCGCCAAGCAACCAGCCAGGTTCTGAGGGCGTGGAGCTCGCTGAGTCAGGGCTTCGGCGTTCACAGTGGTGCAGGCAGGCAAACTTAGAAGCAGCAGCAGTGGGGACCCACGTGAGGTGGGAGTCAGGGGAGCCGGCTGACAGTCTGAGAGTCACGGGAGGACCACATGGCTTGCGAAGGAAGGAAGGTGCCCAAGCCAAGTCAATTCAGCAATGACTGCGGAGGCGCCTGGGGGTGTGGGGGGAGCGGGCAGGGCTGCAGACGCTGCTGGTACCCCTGGCGCAGCGACTTCTTTCTTTCTTTCTTGGATTTACCCATGGCTGCTTTCACTGTGCATCCAGGTGCCAAGGCCTGTCCTGGAGCAGGATAGGATGGGACCCCGGTGGGAGCTCAACTCAGACCAGATTTTGGGAGGTGGCATATTTTTTGGCAAAATTACTTCACAAGGGGGTATTGTGTTCTTCCATCAGGAGGCATGTGGTGTCTGTGTTTCTGCTTGCTAGCAGCTGTTGATCTATTCATTTATTAGGATTGGCAAAATGGTCATATTCAAATCTATCCTTCCTTCCTTTTCTCTCCCCTTTAGTTACTAGTTTTCCAAATAATAAGCTAGTTCTCTAGTATCCACCAAAGGCGATCGATGAGTTGTTTTTTGAGTCCAGTGGCAGCCTATCCCCATTACCCTAGAGTCCTTTGCACAGAGCCCTATATTGGAGGTCTTGGGTAAATTCTTTGCTTTCTGCTCCAAGCTCAAGCTCACTTCATATTTTTGCTCCCCCAGTTTTGCAATCAGCTGCTTCTCCAAGGAGTCCTGGTTCCCTTTATTTGAAAATGGTTTTTAGAGGCCATCATTTGGATACCAGAAGTGTTCGTGGTTTCTGCGTCATTCAATAACGCCAGGCATTTTCAGAGGTCAGAGGCAGGATTTTTTTGTTTTCATTTTAAGAAGAAATATGAGTTCATATGGATACTTTCCATTCAAATTCAGAGTTCTAGGGTTTTTGCTTAATCTTTCATTTTTTTATATCTGAATTGACTTTGTCCCATGCTTCAAATCTCAGTTCTCAAGGACACCTACGTAATTATTTTGTTACATTTTTCTCCACAGAGTAACACAACGTCTCAGAGTAACAATCCCAATATTACCACCAAACAATCATTTCTGATAACAGCGTAATATTTTGTTTTTTTAGTTTTCTTCTTAGAGTAAATCCCACTAGGAATACGTGGTCAAATTCTAAGCTTAGAAGGCACTTGGAATAGTTGCTCTCTGTGTATTTCTGCTACCAGCTCATCACACAGGAGCCTCTACTATGTTTTGCTTTCAATTTTTAGGAGTTGCTTTTTACAGTTTAATTTAGTTTTATAATCATGTAAAATATGTACGTGGTCAAAGTCAAATCTATAAAATATGTTTAAAGGTCTAACTCTTCTGCCCTGTTCCTTCTTTTTGTTTAAACCACCAATGTTTATTTTTTCATTACAAGAAAGTACGTATTTCTACTTTTTATTTTTTTATCTCCCCTTCTTAGATAAATAGTACATTACACACACTTTTCTCCACCTTGTTTTTTTCTTTGAACAATGTCTCCTGCAGATCACATCATTAGTAGTTAGGGATCATCCTCCTTTTTAAAGAAGTTTTGGCAAAATACACATAACATAAAAGTTACTGTCTTAACCATTTTTGATAGGACGTACTATTCAGTGGTATTCAGTATATTCACATTGTTGTGCAGCCATCTTCTCCATCCGCCTCCACAACTGTTTCCAGCTTGTAAAATTGAAAGTCTGTATCTGTTAAACAATAACTCTCCATCCCCACTCCCCCCAGCCCCTGGAAACCACCATCCTACCTTCTCTTTGTGTGCTTTGACTACTCAAAGTACCATACAAGTGGAATGATACAATATTTGCCTATTAGTGACCGGCTTATTTCATTTAGCGTAATGTCCTCAAGGTTTGTCTGTATTGTAGCATATTGCAGAATTTCCTTCCTTTTTAGGACTGGATAATATTCCACTGTATGACTAGACCACATTTTGTTCATCCATTCATCCATCAATGAACATGGGTTGCTTCCAGATTTTAACTATTGTGAATGATGCCGCTATGAACATGGGTGTACATGTATCTCTTTCAGTCCCTGCTTTCAATCCTTTTTGGTATGAAACCCAGAAGTGGGTTGCCGGATCACATGGTAATTCTATTTTTAATTCATTGAGGAACCTTCCTCATTCTTTTTATGACTGCAAAGTACCCCATTGTGTGGATGTCCTACTGTTTATTCTTCTAGGCGTTGCTGATGGACACCTGGCTTTCTTCCAGGCTTTAGCTATTACAAATAGAGCTGCAATAAATAGCCTTTTCCCTGTGTCTCTTTGTATTGTTTGCAGTGTGTCTTTAGGGAAGATTCTTAGAAGTGGGATGGCAGGATCAAAGGGCACACACACATGTAGTTTGGTGAGGTATTGCCAAATTCCCTTCCATAGGCACAGTGCATTTTGCATTCCCACCAGCAAAGTATGAGAAAGTTTTCTCACAGCCTGGACAAGAGAGTATTTTGTTAAACTTTTGGATTTGGGCCAATCTGATCAGCAAGAAAGAGTTCCTTGGGGCAATCTGCATTTCTTTAACTGCACAAGGTTGAGCAACTTTTCCTATAGCTTTGAAACATTTGCCTTTCTTTTTCTGTAAACTGTTCGTATTTTTAGTGCATTTTTCTCACAAGTTGTTGGCCTTGTAATTTACATTATAAGCTCTTTATGGTCTTCTTAGACTGTTCTTACAGTAACCCTTTGTCTGTGATATAGTTGTGAACCTTTGTTTTTAAAACCAATCTGTCATTTGTCTTGTTTTTTTTTTATTAAAAAAAATTTTTGTCCCACGAAACTTCATTTCCTTGAAATGTATTAATTTTTCCCTTTATTCCTCCTGGATGAATCAGAATTAGGAAAGCTTTAACCACTCTCAAATTATAAAAGAATCTACCCACATTTCCCTTTAGGACTTGGATGGTTTGATTTTTTACACTCAAATCTCCAATCCTGTTGGAATGCATCCTGGTAAACAGGAGGACTGCTCTAATTATTTCAGATTCCACAGAGCTCGCCAATTATTGGAACACTAACTGTTAGATCACCTATTGTTTCCCCACAATTTATGACTCTGCCTTTATCACATACAAGCTTTCCATAGGCAGAGGGGGCTATTTCTGGATTTTGTGCTCTGTTCTCCCAAGCAATCACTTTATTTCATTTACCACTGCTCAGGACCCTTCCTGCCAAGGTAACTCCTGGAGAGGGCTCCTACCTGACAACAAAGCCCTTTGCTCCACGCCCAGAGGTCAAGCTTTGGAGGCAAATGCTCTGGAGAGGGAGCTCTGTGGGAGGCAAATTCACACTAACCCACAATCTGCAGGTAAGGAGGTGTTTCTGGGGAAGCACCTTCAGAGAGGTAGGCCCTCTGGCAGTAGAAGAGCCTTACCCTGTCCCTGGGGAAGGGTTAGGTGGAACCACACTCTATGCCTTAGAACCAGGGCTGGGGCAGGTGGGGGTGGCGAATCCAAGGCCTGGCTAATGGTAACCCTTGAGGGATCATTTCTTTATAGGAACACATAACCATTTATCACCCACCCACCTACCCATGTCATTAATATTTACTTAACTTCTACTTTGCAGCAAACACCATGCTCTAGGCTGTGGGTGACAGCCAGTCAATACACTGTTCTTGTTTCTTTTGGGGAGATGAGAGCAGAAGGTCTGAAAGCTAAAAGCATCATAAACCCTTGGGCCTTGTTTTCCGAGCAGTAGTCAATGCATCTGCGTAAGTAAATCACTGTGTCTTGTTAAAACTCCACTGGTTAGAAATAGAGGAGGACAGGGCCAGGGGAGTGGAATGGCTGAAACAAACCTTTACTGGTATGTTGAGCTATCATTCTTTAAATAGACAAATAAAGCAACAAAAATTACTTTCTGAAAGACAGGCTTGCAGTTTAGAGGGGGAGAGACCACTTCTGGTTTGGAGGCTCCAGGGAAATTGTTGAATTGACTTTGCTACAAGGTAAAAGTGAATATTGATAAGATGAGTAGACCGGTCATGAATCAATTCGATTTGCAAATCAGTCTTTGAGTTGGTTTTCAATGGATTGGTCTGCCTCCAGCAAGGGATTTGGGTGTGGAGGGAGGGTCGCACCTCCTACTTCCCTCCAGCACCTAAAAGGCAGGCCCTGAAGGTGCAGAGTAGGGTTAGGGTGGCAGGAAGTGGAGGCCGGTGTTACTCCCCTACCTGCAGGGACACCTGCATGATGGCCCTCCTGCTTTACTCACCTCACAGTATCCCTTTGGGGATCGACACATGTGCACACACTGAATAACTTGGCTTACAGTCAAGTGTCCCATAACATTATTATTGTTCACATGGCCTAGATTTTGCAATCACTGCCAAATGGCTATTCATTGCTGAGCAGCTCTGACCCCTGTACCTCCCTTGGCACTGCCAGGTGGATGACCTTGAAGCCCCAGTTTCATAGAATCAGACACCCTTTAAGAGTTAAAGTGATCCTACTTCTTCAAAGAAGAAATTCAGATGGCCAACAGGCACGTGAAAAGATGCTCCACATCTCTTATTATCAGGGAAATGCAAATTAAAACCACAATGAGATATCACCTCACACCACTTAGGATGGCTAACATCCAAAAGACAAGGAACAGCAAACACTGGTGAGGATGCACAGAAAGGGGAACCCTCCTACACTGCTGGTGGGAATGTAAATTAGTTCAACCATTGTGGAAAGCAATATGGAGGTTCCTCAAAAAACTAAAAATAGAAATAACATTTGACCCAGGAATTCCACTCCTAGGAATTTACCCAAAGAAAAGAAGATCTCAGATTCAAAAAGACATATGCACTGCTATGTTTATCGCAGCACTATTTACAATAGCCAAGATATGGAAGCAACCTAAGTGTCCATCAGTAGATGAATGGATAAAGAAGAAGTGGTACATATACACAATGGAATACTATTCAGCCATAAGAAGAAAACAAATCCTACCATTTGCAACAACATGGGTGGAGCTAGAGGGTATTATGCTCAGTGAAATAAGCCAGGTGGAGAAAGACAAGTACCAAGTGATTTTCCTCATTTGTGGAGTGTAACAATGAAGCAAAACTGAAGGAAGAGAAAGGCAGCAGACCCACAGCCTCCAGGAAGGGGCTAGCTGTTACCAAAGGGGAGGGGTGGGGCGGGTGGGTGGGGAGGGAGGGAGAAGGGGACTGAGGGGCATTATAATTAGCACACATAGTGTAGGTGGGTCATGGGGAAGGCAGCATCGCGCAGGGAAGTAGTGACTCTATAGCATCTTACTATGCTAATGGACAGTGACTTCAACGGGGTGTGTGGGGGGGACTTGATAATATGGATGAATGTAGTAACCACAATGTTGCTCATGTGAAACCTTCATAAGATTGTATATCAATGATACCTTAATAAAAAAAATTAAACGTGCAACTACCATACAAACTAAAAAAAAAAACGAGTTCAAGTGATCCTAGGAGTCACGTTGTCCTGTGATCTCAGTGTTGGAAGTGTTTTGGTTTAGGTGAAGAACAGTGTGCATGGGGGTCCTGTTGCCCGCACCCCAGCTCTGCTGGGACTCACTTTCACGGGAAGCCAGGGATTCCAAGGGAGTGTCCTGCCTCCCGGGTGTGTGCAGAGGGAGGAGCTGCCCGGGTTGTGTGGCTCTGTCCTTCCTGCCCTGAGTGCAGGCCTTGGCCGGATCCAGGCCAGGCGGCCATGCTCCAGGCTGTCCTGTGCTGTCCCTCCCCCTGCCTGGAGGCCCGGAGGCTCTGCTGGGCTGCAGCAGCACCAGCTGTCCCCTCGTCCAATGAAGTGACCCCTGCCCCTTCCTCCACCCCGGGGAGTCACACCCACGTCCCCTGGTGTCCCCTGGGACAACACCCACCCCCTTTGCCTTTGTCCCACAGGCTTTCCCACCTCCTCTCTGCCCTGGACGCTCTCCAGCCTCACCCTCTGCCTGTCAGAGTGGCACATGGTGCGAAGAACAGAGGGACGGGCATCTCCCTGATATGGGGTCTGGACCTCTCTTGGTGCTGCCCATGGTGGCTGGCAGAGAATGGCTTTTGAAGGACCCTAACGAGAAGCTATCAAGAACCTCATTGCAATGATGAAGCCAAGGAGACATTACCGGACATCACCGTGCGACTTGGGAGGCGTTTGAATGATCCTTCCCTTCCTCCTCATTTTTATTATTATTTTCATAGAGAAAACCAAGCCTGTGGGATTAATCTCACAGCCCTGGTGTCCGTAGTTAACTCAGGTGTGTCAGCTGGAAGAGAGAGAGGGAGACACCGGGGTGGAAGTTCTGGAGCCCGTGACCTACCACTGAGACCGCAGGGCAGCTCATGGGCCACGCGCAGTGACCAGCCAGCCCGGAGGCCAGTGGAGGAAGGAAGCAGGCTTTGGGGCCCTGCTGAACCATTAGGTGAGGATGCCTTGTGGCACTGGCTTTTGGCAGGGGCTCTGCAGGGAGGTTAGTCAACCCCTTGTCTGGCTCTACATCTCCTGGGAGAAGAGATTAGATTGAGGCCCCGTGACGTCGGCTCTAAGAGGTGTTTCGGGCCTACCTTGCCTAAAGAACTGTTTTGGTTTGTAAGTTTCAATGCATTTGTGTCCAAAGAGAAGGGGGTCGGAGCATTTGCCCGTGGCAGGAAGTTTCATCATCCGCAGCCTGGGCACGCGGGGTCAGCTGTCTGCTCAGGGCCCAGCACATCCAGCTGCATGCGGCGCCCCAAAGGGAACACAAGGCTCCTCTCTGGCCTGGAAGCTTTGGGTCCTCTGTCCTGAAAGCCGAGCCTACCCTGTAGACGAGATGCTACCCCAGCCAGGAGCTCTGCTTTGTCAAAACGGTTCTCAGTTTAAATGGGTGTAAACTTTATGCAGATAGATAAGATCTGCCTCTGTGATCATCCCCACAAGGAACTAGAAGGGGAAACAATCCCAGGAGACTCCCCAGAGGTCTCCCTGGATCTCCTCAGTGCACCCCAGGACTTCCATATTTGCTGTTCCCTCCGCCTGGACACTCTTCCCCCAAATTTTTGCTGGACTAGCCTCTTCTCAGCACTGAAGACTCAGTCAGGTGTCAGCAAGTAGAGGCCTTCCCTGACCGCTACCCAAAGTGGTCCATCCCCTAAGACTCAGTATCTCTCTAAGCTGTTAATGTTTTCCTTTACAGTATTTATACTATTTCTGTTCAATATGCGCCCTTTTTCCACCACTGCCTGGCATGTGAACTCTCTGAGCACTGGCTGCACCACGGTAATCATTGCCGTGTCCTGGTGCCCAGCACGGTGCCTGCCCCCGGTGGATGTCCTGTCAGTGTCTGTCGAAGCGGTGGCTGGCATTTGGATTAGATGAGAAAGGAAGTGGGTGGCTTGGAGAAGTGCATGGGGGGAGAAGGTGGCCTTTGCCGTCTGTCAGCTTTCCTCTTCATGGGCCTCCTGAGGGGCTGGTCACAGAAAGAAAGAAACCCCCCACCAGACCCTGTCCCTTTGGCCCCTTCGCCAGTAAGGAGGCTGTCACTCCCCCGCAGGCTGGGGGCAGGAAGATGGATCGTCCCCCATCAGGGGTGTTTCTGGGGCAGCAGGATGACCTGCCTCTGTCTTACCTAAATCAAGCACTCCAGCACCGTGGGCAAGCCTATCAGAAATCCCTAGAGATTCCTGCCTGTCGGGGCTGGAACCGGGGAGCCCCGAGCTGGTAAAAGCAGGGTGTTTACAAGTAAGTGACACAGGTGGGAACAGGGTGAAGAAGCCAGGGGTCCCATCTGGTTTGCCCACAAGCTCTAAGTTCGTCTAGCACCCAGAGTCCCCTTCACTCTGCCTGGGGCTGGCCCTACTTGGGTTGAGTTCCTTAGGGGCAGATCTGAGGTGGGGGTTGGGTGCAAACGCTCTACTGAGGCAGAACTGTCAGGATGAACACTGGCAAGGGAGGGGCAAGCAGGAGGGGCAGGAGGACACGCCAAGCTGTGCTCAGCTCAAGTCTGACCTCAGCCTGGTCCCAGAGGACCCTGGAGTGTGCGGGGCACCGCGGAGCTCATCCACCTTCACCCAAGGGGATGGGCCTTTGCAGCCCTGTACCCCAGGGCCACTGGCAGTAGGCACCCACCCTTCCTGCCAGCTGAAAAGCAGCTCTGGAGAAGGACACAGGTGTGGGCTGGCGCCAACCATTCCCAGCTGCTGAGGACTGGCTGCACCTGCGGGTGGGCAGTGGGGATGTGGGTGGGGCCTCCACAGTGTCCCCTCCAGCCTCCAGCCCAGCCTCCTACCTCCCCAGAGTGAATCTACCCCTCCCTCAGGGGCCTCTGCCATTTGCCCTGCCTCCCCACCCCCCTTCCTGGTCCCCGGGAAGTTCCCCTCCAGGGCCTCCACCACATTCTGTTTCCTGCAGCCCTTGTGGACCCCGGTCCTGTCCTCCTGGGCTCCTGTCCCGCTCTCCCGCTCATCTCCGCCTGCCCTGGGAAGGCAAGGGCCACCCCCATCCTTCCCCCTTGTCTCTCACAGGGCTTCACACAGAGATGGGCCTCTGTGAAGTGACTCAGAATGGACAGAACAGAGTTCAGAGGACCCCAAACTCAGGAGGCCACAGCCCAGAGCCTGAGCCATGAAACAGCGTCTCCGGGCTCTGGGCTAAGCTGGGATTCGAACCCAGGATGCCACTTGAATCTCCCCTGTTGCCCAGTCCAGATGAGCGCACGTATTTTCTAACTCACTCACCTGGACTCAGCATTTTGTGTGAAGTTGACCCACTTCTCAGAAAACCTGTGAACCAAAATCCCCAGGAGAATTAGGACACATAGAGGTCAAATATGTGGGATTTCTAGAGGAAGTGAAAGCTTGGCTTCCGCATCAGTTGGGACACAGACCAGCTGGCTCCCACTCCCGCAGCCGGCTTTATGCAGCAGCCCAGAGCAGGCGTATTCTCCCTGGGCCCAAGTTCACAAGCCCCCAGCAGATAACAGAACGGGGCCGCTTGTCAGTGTCACTGCCAGTGTGTCCCCCTGAGGGTCTGGGAGGCATTAGAAAGACTCTGAGGCCTGGCCACAGACTTAGCACTTAGGAAGCAAAGAGAGTCTGTGTCTGTCTGTCTGTCTCCTGTGAGCAGTTGCCCTGAGACCCAGCTCTCTGAGACCCAGCTCTAGGATACCCGGGAATGGACAGAAGAACAGACGAAAGGCAAAAAAGATGTGCCTGGGACAGCGCGGAGGCCAGTGTTGTACTTTCTCTACCAGTGCTAAGAAAGGATGTGCCCACCAATAATAATTTGAACAGGACCCAAGGCAGCAGCTGGGCTGGGAGAGGAAAAGAGTGCAAAGACAGAGGTTATTCAGGGCCACCAATGGCTTCTCTCCTGCTCAGTCTCCCCCTCGCTCTCTGAACTTCTTCCACCCACGGGCACCAGCCTTTCCTGTCTCATGGCTGGTATGTGGGGAAACAGGAGAACTGGCTCCTGACTCCTCCTGGCCAGCCGCCTGCAAATTGTAGGTCTCAGACTACGAGGGGATCCAAGCTCAGAGCACGGTCCCCAGACACGGTTTGTCTGCCCTTTGGTGTCTTCCGTTTGCTGACACCCAGGGGACCAAAGGTTTTTCTCTCCCTCCAGCCATACAATTGGACTCAGAGTCTTTCCTTTCAGGAATTTACAGGGGGCTGACAGGAAGAGCACCTGACAAAATATGAGGGCTACCAGCTCCCCCAGGGAAAGTGACTTCTAGGCCAAGACCTTGGGGAGTCTGCTTTATTTTTTAAATTGGAATATAGTTGCTATACAATATTATATTGGTTTCAGGTGTACAACATCGTGATTTGACGAGCATATACAGTAAATGCTTACCATAAGCGTAGTAGCCATCTGTCAATATACAAAGATATTACAATATTATTTATTGACTGTATTTCCTATGCTGTACTTTTATCCCTAATTTATTTTATAATTGGATGTCAGTACTTCTTTATCCCCTTCACCTATTTTGCCCACCCTCCACTCCCTCCCATATGGCAACTTCCAGTCCACTCTCTGTGCTTATGGGTCTGTTTCTGTTTTGTTTGTTCAATTGTTTGTTTTTTAGATTCCACATATAAGTGAGCCATATGGTATTTGTCTTTCTCCCTCTGAGTTACTTCATTTAGCATAATGCCTTCTAGGTCCATCCATGTTGTTACAGATGGCAAGATTTCATTCTTTTTTTAATGGCTGAGTTAATATTCTGTTGTACGTATTGTCACATATACTAATATGTACCACATCTTCTTCATCCATCTGTTGACAGACACTTAGGCTGCTTCCATTTTTGGCTTTTGTACATAATGCTGCAATAAACGTAGGGGTGCATGTATATCTTTTCAAATTAGTGATTTTGTTTTCTTTGAGTAAATTCCCAGAAGTGGGCCATATGGCATTTCTATTTTTAGTATTTTGAGAAAACTTCATATTGCTTTCCACAGTGGCTGCACCATTTACATTCCCACCAACAACTTACAAACATTCCCTTTTCTCCTCATCCTCGTCAACACTTGTAATTTCTTGTCTTGTTGCCATTGTAGAGTCTGTTTGTGTTTCTCTGAGTTGGAAGGCTGGTTGGGATGAAAAAGGAGACAGCAATTTGCATCATGTGTAAATTCCAGGGCAATAAAAGGAAGAACTATTAATACACACAACTTGGGTGAATCCCGCACACATTATGCTGAACGAAGGCAGCTAGTCTCAGAAGGCCATGTACCGTAAGATTCCACTTATGTGACACTCATGAAGACAAAACCATAGGGAGGGAGAACAGATAGTGGTTGTCGGGGTTGTGAGTGAGGAAAGGGAAAGGGATAGCAGGAGGGATGGAAATAATGGAGTTAGTTGTTCTTTCTGATTATGGTGACAATTATGTGACTCTATAAATGTGCTAAAATTCAAAGACTACACCAGAGAAGGTCCATTTTACTGTAGGGATAATTTTTCACATAACAACTTTAAAAGTCAATGATGATAATAATGGCTGCCATTTGTTTCCCAATTGTGTGCTGTGGGCGGTACATGCATCATCTCTTTATTCCTCTCCACAAGCCCGTTTGTCACAGGTCATGCAGCTTGTTCAAGGTCACATAGCATGTGGCAGAGCTCAGACTTGAACCCATGTCTGTCTAACTGAAGAGCCTGAGATCTAATCACTGTGTGGGGGTCCCTCGCTTGGGGGACAGGAGTGGGAAATGAACACACGGTGGTTAAGACATTGGCCTTGCAGAGAGCACCGGCAAGAGTCAGGTTCCTTCTGGTCGGGGAAGCTATCAGCTGGTGGGGAGGGCTGGGCCTGGTTGTAGATGGGGCCACTGGACTGACTATGCATCCATCTGCTTAAGGTGGCCCTTGGAGTCCCAGCCCCATTTTTCTGGTGCTCCCGAGGGTCAGGGTTGGGGTAGGTGAGTGGAGCCACTGTCCCCTGGAAGACACACGCTCCCTGAAGGAGAAAACGTGGTCATAAGGGTCAGTGCCTTCTGCCTAGAGCCAGGGGTGGGGAAATGGGGACTGGGAGATAAGGGGGCATTTTTCAGTTTTCTCCTTATTTTTATGTTCCATAAATCACTTTGTTTTCCTTTTTTGTTAAAGAATGTTTCATTTGTTGAACCATGCAGGTGGAGGCTCAACTAATAGGCTGCGCAAATTACCGAAGCTGCTCCCCAGATGTGAGGGGACCTCTAAGTCTTGCAGGGTGGCTGTTGCCGGGTGTGAAGTGTTCTAACAACAGGAAGCAGCTGTGCAAACCCGAAGAGGAGCAGCACTTTAGGCAAACTGAAGATTTCAGTGTATTTCAGGAGAGCTGAGCATCAAGCTCAAGGAGCAGCACGTGGGGTCTGAGCCTGGAGAGGGGCCAGGGGCACGTGCACACCTGTGCCGACTGGAGGACTTGAGCTTTATATAAGGGCAGTGGGCACGCAGGGTGGCGGTGCCATTTAGAAAGATCACCCAAGACTGGCCAGAGGGCGTCTGTTATACTGAGGTTACCTCCCCGTGTCACACGAGGGGACCTGGAGTCAGCCAGAGGCAGAATGGACGGGTGGGCAGGTTCAGAAGGTATTTATGGGGTAGGATCCACAGGCCTTGAGATGGTTCAGATTTGGGGGAAGGACAGAAAGGCGTCACAGAGCTCTGACTCAATAAAGATGCTTTTCCTTGGGACAGACACACAAAAGAAGAGGTGACCGGGAGCTTGCTTTTGGAAACGTTCTGTTTAGGTGCCTCTGGGTCGTGGGAGGGCAGCTGTCCGGATGCTCGGTTGTGCTGTTCGGGCTGAGGCAAGAGCTGACCTAGTGATGCAGGCTTGGGAGTCATGGACAGGGGTTTTAAGAAGCCTTGGGTGCGGATAACCTGACTGGGAAGAACTGGGAAGACAGTAGCTTGAACTGGGAAGCAAGCAGAGAAGAAGGACCAAGGCAGAAACCAGGACACCGCCCCCCGACCCGCATCTAAACTCAGCATTCACATACCACCCTCACCCATTTGCCGTATCAATGCACTTACCTCTATTATTATTATTTTTGAAGTATCATTGCTATACAATCTTCTATTGGTTTCAAATGTACAGCACAGTGGTTCAGCCGTTACCCATATTATTAAATCTTCACCCCCCTCTACTGTGGTTCCTATCGCCAACATAAAAAGATGCTACAGAATCATTGACTAGAATCATTGACTATATTCTCCATGATGTACTACCACCGTCCCTGTGACCAACTTACATTGTGATTGTGAATTATTGTGCCCCTTTGTCCCCCTATTTTCTATTTAATATTTTTCTTTAAGCTGTCTAATTTTCAATTGAATGTATTTATTTAAAAGGAAAATTTACATAATAGACAAAAACCCAGAATCATTGCCATGATTAGATATTTAGCATAAAAATAAATTCAATGCTAACAAAACAATAAGTACTATGCTATTCTAGCTAGATACAATTGCATCCTTTCTTTGTTCAAAACAGAGAGCTGCAAATGTTAGTCCTGCATTCAAGACATACCCACACCCAGCCGAGGCTTACTCCTGGAAGAAGTCAGGATTGGGAGATAATTAAAAAGGGAGTAACTTTCTAACTGACACATAAAATCTGCCCACATCTCACTTAACAACCAGCTGGCTTGGCACCAGTGGGAGCCACGCCCTTTATTCAAAGCAGGGGTCCTCACGCTTTTTTTGTAAAGGGCCAAATAGCAAATATTTTAGACTTTGAGGGCTACTTACATCCTTGCCACATGTTCCCCTCCCCTTCCTCCCCTTTTTCTTGCAATCCTTTGAAACCACTGTTAGTTCCAGGCTGTATAAAAACAGGCCCAGGACTGGATTTGGCCCGTAGGCTGTCTTTTGCCAACCGCTGGTTTAGAGGGTGGAGAGAAGAGACAGGAGTTTATGGCATCACGGGGGTTCCGAGGCACTCAACTCCTGACCACAAATACTCCCCAGCCCAGCCTCAGATGGCCCTTTACTGTCTGTTCTTAGGCCGCCTCTGCAGGGTAGTTCCTCGTGCCCCACGGGTCTGTGGGAGATTTGGCCATGCCTCCTCTGTGTTCTCAGTTTCTCAGGATCAGAGACTTCTCAGAATCCGTTGTTCAGGGACCCACTCGAAGTCAGCATTTCAGCACCAACATCATCCCCTGTACTCTATAAAGTTTCTCTTCTGATACCACTTCTTGCTCACTTCCTTAATCCTGCAGGGCCTGTCTGTGCCTCAGCCTCGGGCCTCACTGTTCCTTCCTCCGTCCCTGAAGATGAGCCACACTGAGGTCCTCTTATGTCCTCCAGATGGCTTATGGGACTGCAGCAAGTCCTTCCCTCCCTCAGGTCAGGAGGTGGAGTTCAGTGACACCTGCCCCCAGAGAGGCGAGCGGGTGTTCTGTCTGAGGCAGAAGTGATGTTCTGGGTCTTTCGGGATGAGGCCATGAGAAGCCTTACGGGTTCTTATGGATCCAGTTTTTTGGATACTTACTTAGGGTGGAGCCAGTTGCCTTGAAAGAAGTTTGACAATCCTAAGTCCACGCAAGCTCGTCACCAGAGAGATGCATGACCCCCTCTGTCGTCCCAGCTCTCCCAGCCCAGGAACCGGACCTTTAAGTAAAGAAAACTTCACCTGGCTCCAGCCCCCATTGCAACCTCATGAGACCCCAAGGAAGAACGGCCCTGCTGAGCCCAGCTGACTTCTAGACCTCAAGAGATAATAATAAATTACCCTTGTAAGCCACTGAATTTTGAGGTAGTTTGTCACACAGCAAAAGACAACCGGTACACCACCTAAAGTGATGTCTCATCAGTCTCTGTCACACTCAGGTGTAGGGTTTAAACCCTCTCTCCGGAAGATTCTTGCTCAGCTTTGTGGGTCTGGTCCCCACACCAGAGAATCATATGAATTTTGCACCCCAGGTCTAGCTGCTTAAACCCAGGAGTCTTTGAACTGTTCACTTGTGGCAAAAGCTTATAGTTGCCAACCAAACGTCATTCCCCAAACCCTTCATCCTTTCCTCCTGTTACTGTAAAGCCGGGGATGGCCAGATGCACACTTTCTGGCTTTGCTGTGGGGGATTTTATAACCCTTCTTTGGCTAATGATGTGAGAGGAGTCAGCTGTTGGGTTCTTGAAAACAGTCTTTGCTTGCTGATAAGGGAGAGGCTGGGAGGAGAAACTTTGCCTGATACCACCCCCCACTTCCTGCTTCTGAACATGGTGTGAGGATGTGATGTGTGGGGCTGCTGCAACTATCTTAAAACCATGAGGGGAAAGCTGAGAGAGCCAGAAAGACCAAAGCTCAGGGCCCTGTCACCTTCTTATATGAGAAAAACAAGCAACTATTTCTTTAAGACAGTGTTGGTCAGGCTTTTTCATTGTGACTGAATGCATTCTTAACTGTGACATCCCTCATGTCCACTTTAGAGACATTTTTCTCTATAAAGGGAGTGTCCCTTTGGAGTCCTCGGTAATGAGCCAAGATTTTTCTCCTGGACCTGGGGATTGAGGTGGAGGAAGGAAGAATGTCCCTCTGCCTGCAGTTGCAACTGAGGATTGGTGGGGTTTCTGGCAGTGAAGTCCTGGGGGGTGCCGATGCATGCTTTCCCCGCTACAGAGCCTGAGGGCCTTCCCTAGCTTCCGCCCGGGGTCTTGGTCCCATGAGAAGTCACAGATGCCATCCCTGAATGGACTACCAGGGAGCTCTCCCTGACATGGATAGTGAGCAGGGGCAGGAGATGGCAACAGCCATGGACAGTGAATTGAATCAGGAGACTGGGCTTCATGCCAGCTCTGCCACTAACTGCCTGTGTGACCCTGTATGTCAACCAATTACCTCAGGACAAGTGCGCTGAGCCCTTGTACATGAATAGGACCCTGTATTCACGGGAACCGGGTGTCCCCGGGCCCCTGGCCTCTGAGCCTCATCTTCGAAACACAAGTAATGAATCTTGGGCAGTGAGGGGTTCATCTCCAGCAGTCAGCAAGTGCCATTCCAGAAGCCTCCGATTTAATGAGTCCTTGGAAATGGAAACCTGAGACCCTTCAGGGCTGAGTCATTCAAAGTCACATGGCTTCCTGAGCGCCAAGTGCAGTGGGAGGCAGAGAGGAATCAGAGGAAGATCCCACCTTGAGCAAAGCATAGTACGGAAAGGATCCCAGTTCCTAAGCCCTGTGATCTGCTGCCAGCCACCTCGGGCTTGCTTCCTGCTGCTGGCATAGTGGGGCGGAGCCAAGCTACTCGGTGATGTGGGGGATCCCAGACAGCTGGGAGTCCGCCTCGGGACAGGCATTGTTCAGGTTTTCTCTCTGGCTCCCCAGAAGGCTGAGCTGCTGGGAAGTCCCCACCACTGACCGTACCTCTGGCCTTCCTGGAACTTTCTGCAGAGCCAGCCAAGAAAGGATCTGCTTACAGATCCTGGAGCTACAAATCCTGGCCTCCCACAGAGGAAGGCACTCCCACCTCTTTCCTGGGTGGATGCTGTCAGTTGCGTAATAACAAGCAGAAGTCTGACTGTGGTTTAGCTAATGCTTTTAGTGTTCCAGGCAAGTTTTATATACCTTATCTCACTTAGTTCTGTCAACAAGTCTTAGGAGTATTCTGTTGGTTTTACAGATGAGAAAACAGAAGCAAAGAGGCTGAGTAATCTCTCCAGGAGGCCACACCAGGCAAGCAGTGACACAGCCACAATTCCCACTCCGGCTAGTGACCTTATCCCCTACTTCAGATTGCCCATCACCCAGAGGGTAAAGTCCATGCTCCACAGCAAGGTGCACAGACCTGTGAGTCTGGTCCCACAGATTCTCACCTCCCTCTAATGCATCCCCGAGACGCCCTTTGCAGGTGCCGTTCCCTCTGCCTGGGGAGTCCTTGGCCCCCTCCTCACTCCTCCCTCTTCTTGGCGAATTCCTATCAAGGCCTTAATGCCTAGCTCAGTTCCCTCCTGTGAGCTTGCATCTTAGGTGCGGGTGAAGTTCCAAAGTCAGGGGCAAAGGAGAAAATGTCACATGGGAGGCCACCGCACACTGGTCCCGCAGGAGCTGACTCAGCCAGTGCTCCCTCCAACACCACAACCGATGTCCTTTCTTCTGTTGAGCACCTGGGGGGGAGTTGCCTTGTATTAGAATGCTCCTCTGCTTGGCGATGAGCTCTCTCTGAGTAAAATGGCCAATTCACAAGTCCCATCCCACCCCCACTCTGGCACTGCTGCTCTTTAAGTGGGATGGTGGCCTGGGCATGAGGGGTGGGGCCAAGGAAACCTCCTGGAGGTGATTCCAGTGGTGTCACGTCATGTGTGCATGCAACTCATTCAGCCTCAGTGGTGTGAGCTCAGCAGAAAGACACTAAAAACAAAGAGCCATGCATGCGGATGGTAACTGCATTTAGGAAAATGCTTGAATTCTCTTGAAGAGAGGAAAAGCTTGGGGGGAGCTACACAGGGGCTCCTACTGAATGTGCAATATTTTGTTTTAATAGTTTATTATTTTAAAAAATAAGAAACAAATACAGCAGTCCCCCTTTGCCAGGGTTTGGCTTTCCACGGTTTCAGTCACTGTGGATCAGCTGTGATCCGGAAACAGATGATCCTCCTGATGTAGGGTCAGCAGGTCAGTGGCAGCCTAATGCTGCGTCACCATGCCAACGTCACTCCCCTCACATCATGTCACCAGTAGGCACTTTCTCATCTCCCATCCTTGCAAGAAGGGTGAGTACAGTACAGTGAGGTGTTTTCAGAGAGAGGGAGAGAACATACATTGCTTTCATTACAGTATAGTTATAGTTGCTCTACTTTATTATCAGTTATTGTTGCTCATCTCTTACTGTGCCTAATTTATAAATTCAGCTTTGTATGATATGTATGTATACAGATATGTATGTATAGGAAAAAGCCTACTACTAGATACAGGGTTGGTACTACCTGTGGTTTCAGGTGTCCAGAGGGGGTCTCAGCGCGCATCTCCACAGGTAAGGGAAGGCTCCTGTATGGTCAGTGCTGGGATGGGACAAAGCTGGGTGGGGGGTACACAGGTCTCCATTACACTATTGTCTGTACTTCCCTGTAAGCTTGAAATATCTCATAATTAAAACTAGATTCCCAGGTATGTCATTCTGTGGAGCATTGCGGTAGGGTGGATAACAGACCCTAAAGATGTTTGGGTCCTTGTCCCTGGACTTGTGACTATGTTACCTTATATGACACAGGGGCCTTGCAGGTATGATTAAATTAAGGATTTTGAGATCAAAGGATTATCTGGGTGGACTTAATGAAATCACAAAGATCCCTATAAGACAGAGGCATTCCTGAGTCCTGTGCATTCACCTTGCCCAGCCAGCTCTCTCTGACTTGAGCAGGAGAGCAAGGATGCCAAGGGCGCTGACCGGTCAACCTCCACCCTCTGTGGTGGCCTCAAGCGTCCAGTTCTTCCTGGGCTCCTGGTCCCAAGACACAAGGTACTCTGGTCCTTGACTTTACTGCCTAGACCTTCCCCGCTGGGTCTTGCAAATAAGAAGACTGATTGTCCAGCAGGTAGACACCCAACTGCTTCTGATCCCTCACCCTACCCCCTCAATTTCCAGGTGTCCTGCTGTCCCAGAGGTCACTGGGCAGACAGCTATGGCTTTTGACCTCCGGGCCAATTCAACACCTGTGTGAGCACCCAGCCTGCAACAGTGCTGAGTTCTTGGGAGATGGGATGGGGTCCTTTCAGAGATGCCCTGCCCCTGTCACCTTAGGTGCTTACAGTCTAGTAGAGAAAACTGTGACACGCAGCTGGGCAGCCATAGGGCAAGGTGGCATGTCACACAGAGGGGGAGGGGTCTGAGATTCCACATTTACTGGTTCACCTACTTGTTAAGGCTCCAAACTCATTTCGTCTGCCCACCAAACTCTAAACTCTGAAAATGTCATCCTTTGTCTTGAAGGAGCCAAAAATCTTACTAGAGAGAAAAAATACAGGCAAATAAAAAACTTAACAGTAATACCAGGTAGTGTTGGAAAAGATGTGAGTGCCCTCATGTTGTTAGGACAGTTACGGGGACTCAGAGAAGAGAGCAGGCCGGGCTCTTAGGGGCACGGGATGCAGGGTGGGTTCTGGAAGACGCTCAGAACCTATCCTGGGAAAGCCTGGTGGCGTTCTCAGCCTGAGGAGCATGGCTGCAGATTTAAGAGGAAAAGGACAGAATGGGCAAAGATATGTGGGTCAAAAGGTGTTCACAATAACGAGTGGGTCAGGAGTGGCTGGTGTCAGCTGCTGTGGGAGGTCAGGCTCCGTGCTGGGAAATAATCTAAGGACATATTAAACCCAAGTCCTTCAGCGGCATTTCGGTGCCCCTGCAGTACCTGCTCAGCCTTCACTGGCAGGTCTGCCAGGGCAGTGGGAAGCAGGAAGTCAGTAATTCCAGAGTATTTGGCACTGGTGGGTGGCCTGAACAAACAAGATAAGGAGGAAATATCTGACAGGGTGCAACAGTCTTAGAGCTAAATGTGCTCAAAGACATAGTTGGAGCAGGGGAGACTAAATTGAGGTCAAACAGGATGGATCAAAGTGGTAAGGATCAACTGGAAGAGCTGAGGAAAGTCCCAGGAAATGAAAGACACCGAGGGTCCATGCCCTTCCTTCCCTGAGAAGGGAAATCAATCAGCACGGCAGCAAGCTGCCGTTGGAACTGTTTTGTTGCTTACACTCAAGTCTGACCACAGGGTGACTTAGAGCCACAGTCCCACAGCCAGGGGGCTGCCCCCTCAGCTGCATCCCCTGGACAGTCGGCAGGAAGAAGGTAAAGTGGGAGGCTGCCCTCAGGGTGGCTGAGCCTGAATGGAGGATTGGGGTGCTCAGGAGCCAGCGTGGATGAGAGGGTGTGGAGATGGGGGGGGGGAGGGAAGAAGTGACATTTTACAGAACAGCCCCAGTATGGGTTTGGGATTAAAGGTTAGAGAAAAAAGCAGAGTCGAGAGAGGACAAGTGGATGAGATGTCATTCAGGCACGAGAAAGAATGGGGTAGAGCTGGAG
This sequence comes from Manis pentadactyla, assembly GCF_030020395.1. Classification (NCBI taxonomy): domain Eukaryota; kingdom Metazoa; phylum Chordata; class Mammalia; order Pholidota; family Manidae; genus Manis; species Manis pentadactyla. The sequence goes on along the minus strand of NC_080027.1, from coordinate 15,212,091 downwards.
GCAGAGGGGGAGGCTGGGGAGAGCATGAAGATGCTGAACGAGACCAAGGTGCTGAAAACAAGCTGAGAAAGCAGAAAGCAGAGGCCCTGAGAACAACAGGCCTCACAGGAGCAGGACCAAGGCCCAGAGGCAGCTCAGGCTCGGAAGCAGTCACACTGCAGTCCCCGGGATGCTGACACACAAAGGGAACCAAGAGCACCTGCCAAGCACGGACGAGCGCCCTGCTGTCTGGCAGGGCTGGGGTTCAGGACTCTGCAGTTACCTGGAGGTTCACCTAATAAAAAGCTTCAGCGCACAGCCAGCCTTAATGACTAGGGGGCCTTCTTTGCAGAGTGAGAGTTTCAGGATCTTTTGCCCCACAGGGATGGCAGGTGACAAGCAGGCTCCTGAGATGATGGCAAGTCTGCATCCAGGTGAATCTGGACGCTGGGATGTCCAAGGGCAGCGTTTGTTACAATAATGCTCAACATAAAAATCAGAACCTAGCTCAGTTACCTGTATTTTATAGTTTCTGGTGGTTGTACCTGATCTGGATGGGAGTGTAATGCACCTTACAAGGGACAGTATGACACAGTGGTTGAAATGCAGGCCTATGTGCAGGTAGCCTGGGTTTGTATCCCTGTTCTGCCACTTATTAGCAGAGAGAACCTTGACCTTGACTTTATGATCTGCAAAATGGGTATGATGATAATACCCACCTCATAGGGTTGTTGTAAATGGGAAATGAGCACATACATGTTAAGTGCTTAGAACGGTGCCTGGCAAGGGGAAGTGCTCACTCTATATTAGTGATTATGATTTATTAAGAGTTCATAAGCACAAACTGTTAGGACACGAAATAAAAAGAGGCCCTAAGTTGAGGGAGGAGAAGCTGCATTCGAGTAGGCTGTGTATGTGGCCTACACAGTAGAGGGGCCAGAGAGACGGAAAGGGGCTGCCTCCTCCAGCCAGGAGTTTGGGTGCAGTCCTTCCTGGTGTTCACTGGCATTTCCCCTTGAACTAAGTTTAAGACCAAACAAGGGCCTCATCCATTCATCAAGAAATTATGCCTGCTCTGGGTGAATTATATGCTGGGCCCCAGGCTTCAAGGCTCCCCAGTCCTGGAGATCTGTAATACTGTCCAGCTATTTGACATTTGAAGAAACAAAATCAGATCTGGGTTCTGCCCCTTGCTGGCATGCCGACCTGTGGCCTAAGTTTCATCCTCTATGTCAGAGAGCTCTTAGAAAGATCCCAGTAAACAAAGACAAAGAAAACTGGATCTCTGATAACCACCATTTACAAAGCCAGTGTACAGATGGATGGCAGCCCTAACTGTGAAATATAAACATGAAGTTAATAGAATACCTGTAAGATAACATCTTGTTGGACTAGAGGGGAGGAAGGATTTCTTTAAAAAAAAAACTTCAAAAGCACAATCATAAGGCTCACAATTAATATGATCCCTCCAAACAAAGGACTTCTGTAAAACAAAGGACTCGATGGTCAAGATAATGAAGAGATAAGAGATTGGGAAAAGATACTGCAGTATCTAAAGCCAAAAAGAGACTAGTATTTAGAATATACGGGACCTCCTGCATATCAACAAACCAGGGAGAACCCACTGGAAAAATGGGCAAAGTGAATGAATGGGTAATTTTCAGAATAAGAAATTTAAGGACTAAACAAATATGTGGGCAGATATTCATTGGTTAGAAGGTAATTGCAAAATTAAACCAACCAAATATTACTTTTTGCTACCTATTTGGCAAAATATTAAAGAGCTGAATCATACCAAGCACCCTCCATTACTGGTGGTGATGTGTAGGTAGTGCATTCGCTCTGCAGAGCACTGTGCCTTAGCCAGACTGTCCATATGTTTACCACATTACCACTCCTGGGCATATGTTTATATATATATCCTCAAGTCTGTCATGCAGACACCTCCAGACACACACATGAAGGCATGAGGATGCTCATTTAGCAAAGGGTTGCTTGGAGGCAGACAGCTGGCATAGTCCAGGACCCTCTAGTACAGGAATGGACAGGGAAACATGGTGGCTCCACTCTGTGGATCATAATACAGCTGTGAGAAAGGGGACCAGTGCACGGAAAGCAACACGGGTGGATCATACTAACAGTAACATAGGAAGGGAAAGTGCATGCATCCTAATGTACATAAACATCTGACATAAATATAAATTAGAATACATGCACAGAAAACAACCTAAAACTCCAAAAACAAAAACAAGGACATACACAAAATATGTCAGGATTTTTTATAGGGGAAAGGGCAATGGGAATCATGATAAAAAGAAAGAGCTGTTTTAAGAAAGAGGGCAAACCAAGAGGTTAGCACAGAAACTGAGGTGTGGTAAGCACTCCCCGAGTGTTCGTTATTATTAATTAATTTTTAATCCAATAATATATGTAAGTCACATGATTATGCTGTACATCTGAAACTTAGACAATGCCATATGTCAGTTATATCTCAATAAAACTGGAAAAAGAGACTAGTTCAAAGACAGGGAATGCTATTCCCCAAGCACACACCTTGGAAGGGTCCAATTAAAATGTAAAACTTCTGCAAAAAACAATATCAAAACAATTACAAGACAAGCTACCAACTGGGAGAAAATATTTGCAAAAGACATGTATAATAAAAGACTTATCCAAATTATACAAAGAATTCTAAAACTCAAAAATAAGGAGACAAAACCCAATTAAAAATGTGCCAAAGACCTTAACAGACACCTCACCAAAGAAGATACACAGTTGGCAAATAACCATATGAAAAGATGCGCCACATCATATGTCACCACAGAAATGCAAATTAAAGCAACAATAAGACGTCTTCACAACTCTTAGAATGGCCAACATCCAGAGCACTGACACCACCAAATGCTGGTGAGCATCTGGAGCAACAGGAACTCTCACTCTTTGCTGGGGGAAATGCAAAATGGTGCAGCCACTTAGCAACAGTTTGGAGGTTTCTTGCAAAACTAAACATACTCTTGCCGTAAGACCCAGCAACTGTGCTCCTTGGTGTTTACCCAGAGGAGATGAAAGCTTAATATCCACCCAAAAACCTGCACATGAATATTAGAAGCTTTAGTCATAATTGCCAAACTTGGAAGCAATCAGAGCACCCTTCAGTTGGTGAATGGTAAATAAATTGTGGTGCATCTGGACCATAGAATATTTATTCAGCACTAAAAAGAAACGAGCTCTCAAGCCATGAAAAGACATGGAAGAAACTTAAACACATATGACTAAGTGAAAGCAGCTGGTCTGAGAAGACTATGTACTGGAAGACCACATACTGGACCTTCTGGGGAAGTAAAACTGTGAAGACAGTAAAATGATAGGTGGATCCCAGGGGTCAGGGGAGGGAGAGATGAAGAGGCCAGGACAGACTATTAAGGCCATGAAACAGCTACTCTGCATGATACTATAATGATGGATACATATCATTGTACATTTGTTCAAACTCACAGAACGAACAGCAGCAAGTGTGACCCCTAAAGTGAACTATGGACTTTGGGTGAATATGATGTGTTAATCTCAGTTCATCCTTGGTAACAAAGGTGGGACCACTCTGGTAAGTGACGCTGATAATGGGGGAGGCTGTGCATGTGTGGGGGGCAGGGGATATGGAACTCTCCGTACCTCCCTCTCAGATTTGTTGTAAACCTCAAACTGCTCTAAACAAATGAAGTCTTCCGCTGGCTCCACACCTGTGTTGCCTTGGCCATTTTTGAGGAGCCCAGAACAGGGTCTGCCAATGAATCTGTCTTGGATGACTGAGCAGAAGCTAAGTGGCCTCAGAGTTGTCCAGCAGAATACTTAAGTCTTCTACACAACTGGGAGAAACATTCTGGTCCTCTCAAAGGTCCAAACTAGGGTCAGCCACGTTTTGTATTTATACATCTCCTTTTCTACAGAGATCTCATAGCCCAGACATGTCACCTAGCTGTCCATAAAGCACACCTCCCCACCGCCCAATGGGGAGAGTTGAAATTAGAATTCAGGGCCCTTGCTGCTACATCTGGAAGCTTCCACCCTGTTCCGTGAACTCTGGAGGAAGAGGTGCCCTCAGGGTTTGATCCTGGAAGCCTAGAATTCAGCAGACTAAGGGAAGTGAGTCACGGATTTCAAAACTGAAGGGGCAGCTGACTTCAGTGCATGAAGAAACACATCTGACAGCTTCGTTATTGCACAGAGGGAGCTGAAGTCAGCAGGTGTGCTCTGTGGTCAGCGGGCACACACCCACAGGATGTGACGGGGTTTGTTTTGACCGACCCCTCTCAGCAGTTCCAGGACCAGCCACAGGGGAATGCCCAGACACCATGACTGGCAGAAAAGTGACCACACGGGGAAAGTATATATATCTTACAAAACCTCGTTTCAGCATATAAGGCGGGGCCTTCAGCCCTGTATGGGCACAGACCAAGCCGGCTTCAGGGTTGTGGCTCCTGACCGCGAGTACTGGCAGGACCCTGCCTGAAGCCTGGGCTCCCTTGGCAGTCTTTACCTCTGCCTCAGCTCACTGTGCTCACGGAAGCCAGTCTTCCTGTTTTGACTTCAGAGCAGCCGTGTTCCACCTTGGGGGCACATCAGAATTACCCAGAGAGCATTTAAAAACTCCAGTACCCGGGTTGCATCTGGACCATTTAAAGCGGGATTTCTGGGGGCTGGGCATGGGCTGCAGTGTTCCTCCAGCTGTCAGCCCTGCTGTCGAGGCTGAGCAGCACCACCCTTGAGAGTCCTGCTTATAGGACATTTTCAGTAAAGTTGTACTTAATAAAGCATGAAAAAGGGTTCCTTCAGCAAAAGCCAGTGACAAGCCCTTGTCCTGGGCATTTTATGGGCCAGTTACAAGGAAGGGTCATCTGCCCAAGGCCCAGGGGAAGGTGGCTTTGCTGAGGGCACAAAGGGGCCCAAAGGTCTTCAAACTCAACTGTCCCCCAAGCCTTAGTGCCTCTCCCCACGATCTGCCCTTTGCCTGGGGCTAATCTGAGGGCTTGCCACAGGACACCCAATCTGTGGCTCCCCGCTGGGAGTCCAGCTTCTGGGGAAACTTTTCCTGTGAGGTAGCAGAGGGGAAAGGCGTTTTAAAAGTGTAAAAACAGCTCTAGGGCGTATAAACAGAGACTGAGGGCAGGGTTTGGCCTGGAATGATGGACACCCGTACTGCGCCGTAAGAAGCCAAGCCAGAGGCACCCAGGGCGGGGACCTCCCTAAGTGGAAGCCAAGGACACACCTCACTGCTGTTCAACAACGGAGAACTCTCTTATCTCTCCTCCTGCAAAGTTAGTGGTTATTATAACCGCTTCTGCCCCAAGATACGACCCGAAGCGCGGCTCTTACTCCAAACGAGCTCTTGGCCCCGTTCCCAGCTGTTCTCAAGTTGCAACACACAGAGATAAATTAATCCATTAAAAAGGACCAAACCATCCAGTTAGTGGGCTATTGGGATTCTAGAGAAAGAAAAAGGGGGGAGAAAGAGAGAAGAGGAAGAAGGACATGGCGCTGGGACAGGGGACAAAGGAGAGAAAACTGGGACAGGAGAATTACTGGGTTTGATTATAAACTAACTATTGTATTACTTGTAATAGTAAAGAGTGTGTTTTATTAAAACACAGCAAATTTTTTCAAGGTGGGCTAGATCCGTGCTACCCAAACTGTGTTCTGGGAGCAGGAACTGATCCGCGAACCATGCTGTCCAAGAAGAAAGAAATACAGGAGTTAGGAGACATGTTTGAGCAAGTTTCATAACAATCTGAGAGAATAATGTTCTGACTGTTGAGTCTAATAAGGAAAACAGGACTTGTATTTCGTTAAGTGTTCTTAAAAAGTCTTGTTTTCCTAGTGTAGGGGAGGCAAATTTTATCTCTACGCTCTCTAGGATTTTCGACTGGGCCTGAGAATTAAATTGACGTAAGACAGTTTAACAGGAGAGAAGAAGCACACGCATTTATTTAATATAAATTTTATGTGACACGGCCTCACAAGGAAACAAAGACCCCAAGACGTGGGAAAACCTAAGTGGTTTTAGGTTGGGTTGAACACGGACAGGCAATTGTAGAAAAGTAAGTAAACTGTGTGGGAGGTTAAAGGAAGATAAGAATGATTGTAACAAGTTCTCTTTGTACAGAATTCTCGGGACTCCAGCTTCCTGTCTTTGATGATAAGGATGTTACTTTCCTCCCGATGTAGGGAGGACATCTTCCACCTGGGAGTTTTCTCTCCTGCTTTTAGGAAGAAAAAAGGGACAGTCAGAGCATCCTTTTAAACCTGCTGTTTTGTTTTGTTTTGTTTTAACTCATCCTTATGCCAAAGTGGCATATTTTGCCACCCTTCATGAGGAATTTTTAATGTATTTTGCAGAAGTACTGATCTGTGATACAGTGGCAGTAAAGAAAAACAACCTGGTCCTTCAGTCCAGGGACTTTGGGAAGTACTGAGCCCAACTGGGGGACTCCTAGGGCAAGAAGCTGGTGCTCAGTGGGCCCCACAGGGGCAGTGAACTGGGGCAGGCCGCTCAGGTCCTTTGGAGAACTGAGAGCCACGTGTCCCTGGAGAGGCAGCGCTTGGACGTTGACTAAACAAGGAGAGGAATGGCCCCTGCTGGAGAAAGCAGCAGCCACGGCCATGGGTCGGGGGCTGTCACAAAGAACGAAGAATGGGCAGCCACAGAGAGACGGTGAACATTTCCTGCCCCAGTTCTGTTCTCAACACTCCAAAGAAATAAACACAAGAGCAAACGGGGTGTGAGGAAGTAGAAAACGCTACTTGTTCACCTTCCAGACCCCAGCTCTTGCTTTCTGGACAGGTTGAGAGGTGAACCAAATGAGACTGAAGTTCTTACCTATTAAAGTCTCCCTAACCAAAAGGCAACTCCCAAAACAGGTTCACCCTGGGGCCTCGTCTGCCCAGAGCAGCACATGCCCTCAGGGGCCGCTCTCAAGATGTCCACTCTCACAGCTGCTGAAGTCACCTCCAAGTGTCGTGGATTGTGCTGGGGGAAATTCTGCTCCCTGAGGCTTCTAGCTTAAGTATTTTAGGTAGGAGGCTGCCTAAAGCAAAAATCAGATGAAGCTTCTCTGAATAAACCAAACTTGGTGACGCCTACACATCCGCCTCCGTAGGGGACAGAAAGAAGCAAGTCCTCAGGAAGCTCTGAGTCCAGCTGGGGAGACGTCACAGCGCTGAAAGTGCCAAATGACAAGGCAACAAGGGTACAAAGAGAGTGAGACAGGGTTCTCAAAGCAGCACATACTCTGCGTTCAAATTAATAAGTGGAATTACTGTGTAAAGAGAGGCTGCTTTGAGGAGCTTGAGTCGGGCCTTGAAGGCTGGTGAAAGTGTCATGGAGGAGGAGCGATTTGTTTACTTAGCTTTTTGGTTAGATGACAAAGGAGAGAATGCAGTTGTGCAGGGCGGCCAGTGTGCCAAAGGGCCTCTCAGGTAATGAACACACCCGAAGTGACACAGGGCTGTATACCAGAGCTATTTACACCCTGAGGGCCTATAAACCCAGGCTCAAAGAGCAACTTGGTGTTGCCCGTAATTGCATGAATTGCGATAGGGAAGAGTCACTTTGGAATTACGAAGATCAGCCAACCAGGTTGATGCCATCCCTGGTTGTAAGTAATGCAGGAGAAGCCAGAAGCTTCCCACATCAAAGAAGACCAGTCAGTGTCATCCTGACATAAAATCATTCCTGTCCGGAATGTGAGAAGGGGCCTGTTCCCCATCTCAGACCCTCCGTAGGTTAGCATGACCTGCCTCAGGACACCTCTGGCCTCCTGCACTGGGCCCTCTGAATGTGTTGCCAGACCAAAACAGAGAGAGAATGTGGGTGGCTGCAAGGCATAGCTGCATTTTCGTGCCCAGCAGAGACCCTGGGAGCAGAGCCTGGGCAGCTCACCCCAAGGTGGAGCCATCAGCCTTGTTACATCACCAGGTCTCTCCAGAAAAAACTTGTACATCCTTTTGTTCATATGCTAAACCTGTCATACCCTGGGAAAGAGGCTGGGTGGTTATTTTTCATTTTCAGAAATCCTCAAGGGGCAAAAACAACTTATCAGGACTAGAGGGGAAGCCAGACAAGTCACCAGCCCCTTTTGATCCGTCCTCAAGCAGGGCCAGTCCAACAGGAGGCTCCAGGAGCCCTCCATGGGCACTGCCATCCAGCTTCCCATGCTTATTCATTTAGGAGTTATCAGGGCAAGGAGCTAGGAGGTGGGGGTGCAAACAGCATGGCCCCCACACTCCAGAGCCTTTGCTCACCAAGCTCATGTCTCCCTGCAGAATGGCTCAGCTTCTTACTTCTCCACCCAACCCAGGCCAGAAGCCTAGGGCCATTATGGATTCTCCCTCCCGTTTAGTTCTCCCACCATCTACTCAATTGTCAGATCCTCGCAATCTCACCTTCTATACCTCTTAATGCAAATTGTTGATAACTGATGAATCTGGGTGCTGGTATACTGTTCTCTCTCTTTGTGAGTGAGTCTGTTTCCAAAACAGAAGATGAGATTTAACAAAAGATAAGTAAAATTTCTCAATTAGTTACCCTCTGCTCTGTCACTTCTTGAATCCAGAATCATACCATCTCTTTTCAATCTCTCTGCCTCCTTGCCGTGCCCAGCTCAGCCACCAGCCAGGTGTGAGGATGAGCCATTTCCTACTGGTTGTAAGAATGAAATCCATAAAATCACCACTAGCCTTGGCCAGTGTTTTAATTTTCAAAGGGATTGGAAGAGTTTTATCTTGTTTGAAGCTCAAAATAGACCCATGAAGAAGGTAGGGCAAGTTTTAAGGTTATTTCACTCAATGTGGTCTTGGAAAGGTATGAAATGAACATCTCCCACCCCCACTCCAGAGGAAGGCTGACACACGTCTGGCTCCAGCAAATTAATGACCTCATCTTAACTGACTCACTTGTCTTAAACACATTCAAATGCCAAAGCAAATAGAAATAGAAGAAGCAAAGCAGATGCATAATTCAGTTAATTAGGATGTATTTTAAAGTCATGTATTTTTTGTTTGTTGTTATCATTAATCTACAATTACATGAAGAACATTATGTTACTAGGCTCCCCCTTCACCAAGTCCCTCCCACAAACCCCATTACAGTCATTGTCCATCAGCGTAGTAAGATGCTGTAGAATCACTACTTGTCTTCTCTGTGTTGCCCAGCCCTCCCCGTGCCCCCCCCCACATTATACATGCTAATCATAATGCCCCCTTTCTTTTTCCCTGCCCTTATCCCTCCCTTCCCACCCATTCTCCCCAGTCCCTTTCCCTTTGGTAACGGTTAGTCCATTCTTGGGTTCTGTGATTCTGCTGCTGTTTTGTTCCTTCAGTTTTTTCTTTGTTCTTATGCTCCACAGATGAGTGAAATCATTTGGTACTTGTCTTTCTCCACCTGGCTTATTTCACTGAGCATAATACCCTCTAGCTCCATCCATGTTGTTGCAAATGGTAGGATTTGTTTTCTTCTTATGGCTGAGTAATATTCCATTGTGTATATGTACCACAGCTTCTTTATCCATTCATCTACTGATGGACACTTAGGTTGCTTCCATTTCTTGGCTATTGTAAATAGTGCTGCGATAAACATAGGGGTGCATCTGTCTTTTTCAAACTGGGCTGCTGCATTCTTAGGGTAAATTCCTAAAAGTGGAATTCCTGGGTCAAATGGTATTTCTATTTTGAGATTTTTAAGAAAAGGACTGATTCTTTGGATGACCAACCTGAAGTTCACAGAGGTGAACTGATCTGCCCCATGTAATTTTAGTAACAATAGTAAAAGTAAATAATAGCAATAGTAGCATAAAATATTTTTATCAGGAACAGCAAAAACAGCTTTTCTCATTGAATCCTTACAATGAATTAACCCTGTGATATGAATAGCATACCCTTGATATAGGTGAGGAAATACACCCAGAGAGTCATGAGTCCTGGAACCAGGATCTCTGCTGGACTCCATGGCCCATGTCTCTGTAAACTGTTGCATCATATATCTCCTGGCAGCTCCAGGTTGTTTCCCAGTGAGTGCTGGAGATGGGATGGCCTCAGGTCCCTGTCCAGGGCTCTTCCCATTATAGTTTCTGTCCTCTCAAATGGTCACCAGGCTTTCCCAGCACCGTGGGGGTGTGACCAGCAAAATCCACACTGTGGGAAACTCTTCAGGTCTGCCATAGAGAAATGGTAGGGAAGGGAAAGTACAGGGGGAAATCCAGAAATTGAAGAGACTGGAAAAACACATCCAGTTAAAAACAGTGAGACTAAATAAACTATAGTGTCCAGTGATACATACCTGGGTGATAAAACTATAAAAAGCTTAGGTCTGTGATTCCTATAAAAGTCAGGAGGGGGATACACTAGGGGAGGGAGGGGACACACAGAAGGGACTCTGGGAAGTGATTTGAAAGGGCCTACTTTTAGATCTGTATAGTGGTTACAAGTTGTTTACCTTATAACAATTAATTAAAGCCATTCATTTGCTTTGTATAGTTTTGTGTATCTATGTTTTATTTTCAAATTTATTGTTGTATGTGTACTTGTGTTTGATTTCACAACAAAATTATTTTGAAAATTTTGCCCCAGGGCTAGTGCCACACAAAGGCCACCCCTTCCCATGTCTGTTCTCTGTGCTTTGCCTCACAATCCATTTAGAAACTTTTTAAGATAAGAAAAGCCCAGACAGACTCAGTCTAGGCCAAAATGTGTGTGTCTGTCTGTGTGCATGTGTGCATGTCTGTGTGACCCCAATCACATATCTCCTCCTCATTTCTAAGGTTGTACCTTCTGGGGCAGGTAGGAGCTTCTTTCCTTCCAAGTCCATTCTCTTCAATGGCCACTCACAACCTGAGGTTGAGAAAATCTCCCCCGAAAGGAGTCAGCCTGAGTTGTAACTGTCTAGTAGGCACTCAGCATCTCTAACTTGCTTACTGAGTTTGAACTTCCTTCCATGCCATGGGGAGGACTTCTCTCTAAACTGCTGTGTGAACCATGCTGCTGGACTGTGGGACACCCCTCACATTCTTACCACGGGAGAGCCACCTTCCTATCCCCCCTGCTCTTTTCCTCTTTTTCTTCATTTCTTGATTCACACTTGTTATTTCTCCTTTCTGCCTTTGGAAAGAAAGTGGAGGGGAAAACCCATTAAAAAAGAAGCAGAGAGAAATAGGAAAGAGAGAGAGAGATGTCCCACCATCTCTGTTTCAGATGCTACCCAATGGCCACAAGTACCCTCCACCTGCCCTCCTGCCTCAGACAGGTACAGCAGGGAGCAGGGGGCAGTGGCCTCTGTCCTCATGGAGCATTTAGAGTCTCTTCTTTCCAAACAAGGTGAGAAGAACCTTGTTGAAAAAGAGCACAGGAATCCCCAGAGAGGCTTGGGTGGGAAAGATAAAGTGGAAAATCCCACAGTCAAAAAGGAAAGAAAAACAGAGGCATGACCTTAGGAAAGGACAAAATTTGCTCTTGCCAAACATGGCTACCAGCTCCTAACTATGTACATAGGAGTTCTTGCTTCATTTGGTGCCCACAAGGCCACAGCAAAGTCTGTTCTGTCCAGAACCAGTTTTTATGGATTACCCAGCTCTGAGGTCCTTGCTTTTACCGTGGGCTTGTTATTTCTCCTGCTTTCTCATGGGCTATTTTTTTTCTCTTGATTGTCGTCCACTGTCCTTTCCTCCTTTGCCTGGGAAGGCCCCAGGGAGCACCATCAGACTTGGCACAAGCCAACAGATAGAGCCAAAGAGGGCCCGAGAACAAGTCCATCAACCCTCCACCTTCCTCAGTGCCCCTGCCAGCACTCAGTCATTTGGACAATCCTAGAAGTACCAGTCATGGAAAAAAGCTTAGCTTAAGACCCCTTTCCACAGTAGTCAAGCTCTGGGGGAGCAGAGGGAAGAGGAGCTAAAGGCAGGGTTTGAGGGATCGCAAATAACGTGTGCATCGGGCCAAAATTATACCCAAACTTGTACCAACTCAGGGCTTTTACGGGCAGCTAGGTCGCCTGGAACTAAGTCATTGCTTTGCGATCCCCATCTGAGCAGTGGACTACAGATGTTGCCCCACTCTTCCATCAGTACCTGCTTTTGGAGTGCCTGCTCTGACCTGCTTTGCAAACTGTTGTGGCACACAAAGAAACCGAACAGTACCACCCTCTGTGAGCTACCACATGGCGGAATATGACAAACACATGGAAGATAATCACATCCTAGTTCATGTGATTAATTTAGCATCAATGCACAGTTAATGAGGCCCAGCATGTGCAAAAGAAGGTACATTTGGGGAGTGTATTCAGTTCCTAGGGCTGCCATAACAAATTGTCACCAACTGGTGGCTTAAAACAATAGAAATGTATCGTCTCAGGGTTCTGGAGCCTGTGAGTCTGAAATTGGGGTGTGGGAGGGCCATACGCCCTCCTAAGGTTCTCAGGAGGAGTATCCTTCCACGCACCCTGCAGAGCCTGATGGCCCCAGGTGTTCCTTGGATGGCGTCATGCTGTCTGTCTCTGCCCCATCTTCACACGGCCATCTGTGCTGTGTCTTTGTCTCCTGAGATACTTGTCATGGGATTTGGGGAGTTAGGAGGTCACTGCTTTGGTAAGCAAAGCCGGGCGATGGGAGCTCGGACCAGGGCATGGCCGTGGAGATGACGGGACTTTCTGATATATTGGTCACGTGGGGTGACGTAAAGGAGTAATCCAGTATGATCTTATCACAAGAGCCTTAACATAATTTTATTTGAGAAAATGGTTTTCCCAAAAAAGGTTACATTCACAGGTTCTAGGGCATCTTTGGAGGCACCACTGTCTAACCCACTACAAGTGACAATCCCAATGTTTAGAAAATGCACTTTAATAAAAGTAAGAAGCATACTTATGCTTCTACGATATGCCAGGCACCATTCGAGATGCTGGGGACACAGTCGTGCATGATCCTGCTCTTCATGGAGTTTCCCTTCTAGGCAATACGTTATTAGACATTATTAGTACTTAAAGTACTAGGGAATGACAGGGCTATAGGGAAAATGCAACAGGAGTGAGCAGGTGGCTACTTTAGACTTGGAAGGGAAAGCTCTTTATGCAGAGGTGACCAGAAGCTAAGGTCTGAGTTCTGGGAAGGAGCCAGGGTACAGATACCTGGCAAAGGAATCAGCAAGAGCAAAGGCCCTGAGTGAAGTGAACTGGCATGTTCAAGGAACAGAAAGGCAGCAGAGTGGCTGGACTTGAAGAGAAAGTGGCAGGAGGTGGGGCTGAAGAGGTGGAGTCGGATCATGTGGGGCCTGGAGGCCAGGAAACTGTGAGCTAACTTATGGACGAGCTGCTGAAGGCGAAATGGGCTGCAGAAGGGGGGTGCTGATCAAAGAAGTGAGTTAGGAGTTAGGAGATCACTGCTTTTGTAAGCAAAGCGGGGCGCTGGGAGCTTGGACCAGGGCGTGGCCGTGGAGATGACGGGACTTCCTGATAGATTGGTCACGTGGGGTGACGTAAAGGAGAGAATGGGGTGGATCTTAACTTTTAGAAGCAAGCCGCTGAGTTTCTTTTTTCTAATTGTAGTGAAATACACACAACGTAAAGTTTCCCATTTAGGCCATTTTTAGGTGTACAGTTCAGTGGCATTAAGTACAGCCACCATGTTGTGCAAGTATCACCACTGTTTACTTCCAGAAGTCTTTTGGGTTTGTGCTTTGTATGTTGAACAATCTGAGTATTCATGAGATCCTGTGGAAAGCAGAAAGCACAGAGAGTTTCTTGGCAGCCAGTGCTAATGCGACTCGTCTCTGCCGGGGACTCCCATTTCCTCTGTTTTTTTCCAGTGGACTCTTGGGAGGTGGTGTTTTATTTTTCGTTTGATTTTGTCTCAGCAAAGCCTAGGCAAATCCTGGGGCATGGTGCTGATTAATAACTTCCTCCTGACCTTAATGAGGACTGAGGCCCTGACACTCTCCCCTTCCTGCCTCTTGGCACACAGGGCGGTTCTGACAGGAGCGAGGGCTAACATCTGTCTGTCCTTAACCTGAAGCTTGGATCTCTCGTCACAGGGAAAATCGGTTACAGAAAGGTCGGCTGAAAGACAAAGAGGGCTGTTGTCTCTAACGGCAACCCGACCGGAGGACCGGAGGGCAGAGCCCAGCGGGAGGAAGGGAGGGAGGGAGGTGGGGAGCTGAGGGGTCAGAGTGGCCGTAGTTTGCAGAGACCTTGGCCTTTAACAGCTGGCCTCCGAGAAGCCTAATGATTCAAACAAACAAACAAGCAAACAAACAAAGGCCACCCGTGGAGAACTCACAGCTTGGGAATGTGGAATAAGAATGCTGTCCCTCCCTCTCCCATGCTACCCTGAGGCCTGAGTTCCTCCTCTGAATGTTGTGAATCCGCAACAGTTTCTTGTATGGCGTAACTCGGGAGTCAGACAGAGTAGATCTCTGTTTTCTTTGTGGGTGCATTTATATAACCTTCCGGGAAGGAGCTCCATGGGGTATCCTATAGATACCCCTGTAGAGAACCACTCACATAGGTAAGTTAGCAGACTAGTTAGGAGACTGTCCCACAAAAGAGTCAACCGATTACCTTTAGCATCTTATGGCTCTAAGGAGCTTAAACTATTTTTAATTCCTATATTACTTTTCTATGGCTGCTGTAACAAATTAAGACACACTTGGTGGCTTAAAGCAGTATAAACTTATTGTCTTACAGTTTTGTAGGTCAGAAGCATCGCTGGGCTATATCTGGGTGTCACTAGGGCTGTGTCCCTGGAGGCCCGAGGGGAGATTGTTTCCTTGCCTTTTCCAGTTTCTAGAGGCCTCCCACATGCGGCCCCTGTTCCAGCTTCAATGCCACTAATGGCAGATTGAGTCCTGTCCCTCCAACCTCTTCTTCTGCCTCCTCTTCCCAGATTTCATCTCCCCATGATGACATTCGCCCACTGGATAATCCAGGACCATCTTCCTATTTTAAAGTCATCTGATTAGCAACCTCAATTCCACCTGCAACCTTAATTTTCCTTTGCTATGTGAAGTAACAGTCCTAGGTTCAGGCGACATGGACACCTTTTAGGGGTGGGAAGGAACTATTTTGCCACAACTCCTATCAAAAAACACAGATGAGTGAAATAAGATGAGTGTTTTTAATTGCACCAAACTGGGAATTGCTGAAGGTTTTATCAGATGTGCAGCCCTGAGCATGTACCTCAGATGCCTCACTGACACTAAGGTTTTGTCAGTTCCTTATTCCCTAAACAGAAGGAAAAAATAATAAAGTAAAAAGAGCACCTGTTGGATGTACCATTAAAACATCCCCCAAACCAAAACAAACAAACAAAAAAAAAAACCTAACACGGTGAACACTTACTGGGTTATAGGCTTTTTCTAGCTTTTTCCCCATTTACCATCTCTCTACAGAAACAGGTAGGTATTACCGTCTTTATTCTATAGATGTGAAACTTGCTCAGCTCTTCATGTGGAAGTGTATTTTATTTTTATACCATGTCCTTAACGGTCCCTAATTACAGAAATTCTGATACAGCCTGTATTTCAAATCAATTATTAAAGCAAGTACAGCCAGGCCAAAGCCTCACAACTTGTCCTCCTTCTGGGCATGTGAACAGGCCTGAGAGTTGTCATTCATTCATTCTGCAAATATTTCTAAAACACCCTCCATGCGCATGTCCCTAGTAACAACTTACGCACAAAATAGAAGATAGTTCCCACTTTGAAGAGCTAACAAAGATGGCAGATCGACCTCGTGTATTGTGTATTTATCTCACAATGACTTAACAAGGCAGTAGCACAATGACAATGGCAGGGGGAGGGGAGAACAGCAGAGGCTGAGACCTGAGCAAGAAGCTGCAGCCTGTGACATGCCCAGATGGGACGTGGCTCAGAAGGAGCCCAGGGACAAGCAGAAGCCTGGAGTCCGGGAAGCCCGAGGGCAAGACTGCACCAGCACAGGGGAAGAGGGGGGCGAATTACAAGTCCAGGAAGAAAAGTGCTTGAAGCCAAGAAGGGAGAGAGTCAGGTCCCTCCCCACCCCTCCCACACAGGCAAAAACGGGGAGCTCCTTCTTAAGGGAAAAGAGAGGTCCATAAAAGAGATCCTCCAACGGCAGGCTCCCTCACCCCAAAGTGCAGCCCCCTGGCCTACAGTTAACAATCCCTGCTAATGGACAGAAGTCATAATCTCTTTATGAGTGCCTCACTTTTTAAAAAATCAACTTTATTGAAGTATGATTTATATACAATAAAATGCACCCATTTTTATTTTATTTATTTATTTTATTTATTTATATATATTTTTTGAGAGGGCATCTCTCATATTTATTGATCAGATGGTTGTTAACAACAATAAAATTCTGTATAGGGGACTCAATGCACAAAAAATGCACCCATTTTTAAACAGACACTTTAATGAGTTGTATCTACCAACACAATCAATACATAGAAGATTTCCACTGCCCCCAGAAAGTTTCTGCAATCCCTCCCACCCCGACCCCTGAGCCAGGGAACCACGGATCTACTTTTTGCCACTATAGAAGAGTTTTTCCTTTTCTAGAATTTCATACAAATGGAATCAGGTATTCTTCTGTGCCTGGTTTCTTTTGCTCAGTATTACATCTTGAGACTGTGAACTGAAGAAAAGCTGATTGCCATTCCAGGGACCACCAAAATTTCTAAGGCCTAAGTATTGAAGGTTTCATTAACTCTGGGAGTCTCAAAACCCACGCATGAGAACTTAAACTCTCCAATTCCATAATACCATCTGTTAATTAACACCAAGTAAAAAGCAAAACAAATTATGTATCGCCACATCTGTTCTCCTTTAGCGTACATTCCTGCTCAAGGACATAAGCAAAAATGTCTGCCCTTCCCCTGGATTCCTTTGGTGCCAAGATGTATATCCACTCAGAGCCTTCTTTTTTTTAGCATTGCATAATTTATGTAAATGAATTTACATGTAAATGGAATGTACCTCTTTGAAGTTCTGCCTTTCTTGCCTGCTTCTCGAGGTCATAAAACTTTGTATGACTGTTCATATGTCTCCCGTACTAGTCCTCAGTTCCGCTCACATAAAACTTTGCTTTTATTTCAAGGTGACTTAAGTGATTTTTTTCTCAAGGAGACTCATCCATGTTGTTATGTGCATTAGCTTTTCATTCCTTTTTATTGATGATTGGTGTTCCATTACATGGACATACCACAATTCCTTACCTGTTCTCCTCTTGTTATTGGACATCTGCATTCTTTCTAGTTTGGGCCATTATGAATAAAGCTGCTAAGAATATTTGTGGATAATTATTTGTGGGGACACATATTTTTATTTCTTTTGGGTAAACATCCCTAGGAGTGGAATTGTGGGGATGTGCAGGAAGTATAGGTTGAACTTTATAAGAAATTGCCAAACTGTTTTCTGATGTGGTTGGGTCATTTTGTGTTCCTACCAGTAGCATGGGGATGTTCCAGTTGTTCTACATCCTTGTCAACACTTGGAGCTATCTGTTCTTTTACCTGTAGCCATTTTAGTGAGTATGAAGTGGTATCTCACTGTAGTCCTAATTTTCATTTCTTTGAATATACAGGGGGATCCCCTCAACCCTTCCTCAAATGTATCCCTTGGAAAAGAGGAAGTTGCCTTGCATTTGTGTCCTTATGAAGTGTCTCATGTTATAGGAGAGCTTTCTCAATTATTTTATATAGCAACTCTTAAGGGAAGATACATTGGTTAGTAACAAAAAATAGGAGGAGTGGCTAAAAATCTGTTTAAGACTTAATTATATCCCCAGATCCCCTCCTCCTTTCTAAGCAGATAGGAAAATGCCCCTTTCCCCACTCTAGCTGATGCCTGGAAATTTATTCTCTACAAAAGCAGTGGTCTTGAACTAGGCCATACCAGCAAGGGTCCTGCTCTCTAAAATAGGTAGACCTAACCTCTGGGGCCCCTGGCCTTCTGCCCTACTTGTCTTGCAGATGGCTGAAGCTGGGTTTATGCCCTCTAGAAGGAGAGTGGATAGATTCAGATCACCTCACACTCTTCCCAGGCCAGACCAGCCCTATCCATGAGCCATAGCTTCCAATCATCTCTCTGATATTTTATTATCATACAGGAACTGAGAAGTGGAGATTGTCAGACATTTGCAGAAGATTTCTTAGGTAAAAGAGGCAAGACAAGCAAGAAACAGGGGGAAAAAAAGCAACTTGGAGGAAACAGTAACAAGACAAGAAGTACACAGAGAAGAGAAGAGATATGAGAAGCTATTTCATCCATGGAATAAAAGGATGCTATGGAAAAGGCACAGGGAACAGAAGAGAGCCCCCAGAAAATATGTTATACTAAATATATTAATTATGTAATGCTAAACATATTATAATAAAATATAAATATAAAATATAATAAAAAAGGAACTTAATGTAGGAGTTGGAAGACAAAATTGAGGGAACCACGCAGAAAGCAGAGAAATGACAAAGAGCTAGAAATTTGTCAGAACTGATAAGAAAACCAAGACACAAGCCACTCAAGAAAAATTTCCAGAACTGATAACAAGAGTTGATGAAATCAAAGGGCCTTTTTATTGATAGATAAAAGCCAACCCAGACCACAGACATTATCATGACACCTCAGAATGTGAGGGACAAAGAGATGACCCCTCCTAAAGCTTCCAGTGAGAAAAACCAGGTTTCATGAAAAGACAAAAAATCAAACTGGCATCAGATCTCTCAGCGGTAAACTGGAGGCTGGAAGACAATGGAGCAAAGCCTTATAAAGATTTATAGGAAAACGACCTGTGACCTAGAATTCAGTATGTAACCAGATCATCATCAAGGATGAGAGCTGAATGAGAGTCATTAACAGATATGCAATGGTTTCAAAATTTTTTGCTACCATGCACCCATTTCTGGAAAGCTTCTAGAGGATGTGTTCCACAAAACTGAAGGAGTAAACAAAAAAAGAGAAAGCCATGAGATCTGGGACTCTAGGTCTCAACACAAGACTGAGGAGAAAGAAGTCCGCAGAGTGATGGGCTGGGAGATTCCAGGACTACTGTGGCGCAGCAGTCTGGAGAGCAACCTGTCCACTTGGGTGCCAGTCACAAGAACCTGGTGAAAATGCCCCAAAGAGGAGGATAATGGTAAATTGTCTAGTGTGTTTCAATGTATAGAAAGGAGTTTTATACTTCTAACAGAGGTTTAGGGGAAAATTAGAAATGGATATGGAGGACACAAAGCAAACAGACAAACCAGTAAGACTAGTATTAAATCTAGAAAAAAAGTGTGCAAGAAAGAAAAGGTAACCCTGGTGATTAGCTGTGAACAGTGAACAGCGAGAGGATGGGCTGCGGTAGAGGTACGGCTTTCATATCCTGTTTCTCCACTTGGGATTTCTTCCAACTGAAAGCTTAACCGTTATAAGAAGGCTCAGCTCCTGGGTCAAATGTCACCCTCTTCATGGACCTTTTCCCGGAGCCAACACCTTTCTTTCTCTGCTCAGCTGAGCCTAGTGTTTTGCCCGTGTTATTTGCACGAGCTGCCATGTGGATTTGGGTGGATGTGTTTTCAAGTCTCCACTTGACTGTAAGGTCCCTGGGAGCAAGGACCACACCATATGCACCTCCACATCATGCAGGGGCACCACTCATGCTGGGTGCTCACCAAGCATATGAGCCATGTTTTAAGGTAGGGGAGCGTGGCTACAAACACAAGCATGTTAAGTCACTTACACCATTTTATTATCTGCTTTTGAGTGCCACACTATGAAGTGAAGCAGGTAACTCCTGGCTGGCGAGACCGGTTTTTGGAGTAGGAGATTTTATATGCCCATCAGGAAGACAGGCCCCTACACAGTGGTGGCTCCACACCACCGAAAGGCATTCTTATGTTGCAAGAATGAATGCTCATGTGTTCACCGTAAGCTCAGCTCTTTGTCCCAGTTAGTCAATAAAGCAACTCAGAGAAAGTCATCCTGTCAATCCTGAATGCTGCACATAGGCCAGGTCAAGCCCAAGATCAGAAGAACTAAGGACAAAGCATTTGGGATTTCTTTTAGATACTTATTTTAAATTTCTTTAATTTATTTAAAACAGTGATTCAGCAGCAGTCTCTGAAGTTGAGTCTTGGAACCTCAGCTCCCCCACTGCTTCTGCCTGACTTTGGCAAATCTCTATGTATTTCAGCATCCTTATCTGTAAAATGGGGTCCTGCTACCTCAGAGGGTGGTGGGGATTACATGAGGTAACACGGTCAGTGTGCTTAGACCAATAACTGTTACCAACAGAGGACGATCCAGCTATTAACAAATCATATAAACCTAAAGTACAGGCACGTGGAGACATTCCCTATTTATTAATTTTTTAAGCTTTAAAAGCAGTATGTTAAGTATGATCCTATTTGTAAAGAAAAGTGTGTATATTTATAAGAACATTCAACATCAATAGAAAACAACTTAGAAGTATATACACCAAAGTTTGAATTTAATGTACGTCTAATATTCTATGGTAAATACATTCACGGTGCAATACAAAAATACATATTTGAGCAATGTATTTGAGCCTGCTGTGTCCAGTTTGGTAGCCACTAGCCACTTGTGGTAACTTAAGTTGAAAAGAACCAACATTAAGTAAAATTTAAAGTTCAGTTCCACAGTGACACAAGCCTCAGTTCTCAGGCTCAACAGCCACAAGTGACTAGTGGCTACCTTGTTGCACATTTCGGATGTGAACCCTTCCATCTTGCAGAAAGTTCTGTGGGACAGCCCTGGTGTGAGAGGACTCGGGGGAGGTGACTTTTTGGCGATCTTTCCTGTTCCTTTACTGTAAAATGGGAAGACTTCCTCCTGATTTGAGCCAGATAGTGTTACCAAGACCTCTCAGATGGCCCTCCTCTTAGGTAGGGGAGTGTTTTCTGAGTTTGCAAAACACTCACATTCTCACCAGCCTATCTACATGTAATTTTCTTTCTTATATTTGGGTGACAACCTTGATCATCCCTCTTTTCTTTCAAATTATTTTTTAATAGATGACAGATGAAAAAAGCACATTTATCAAGCAGTTGCATTTTGTGTTAGTGAAGATCCCAGGGGCCCAGAAAGAACAGCCCCTGGCCAGATTAGTTTTCCGTAACCCGGCACAAGGGGAGAACCACTGTCCCCTAGTTCTTAAAGCTCTAAGCATTCAGATGGGAAATAAGCTACATTTCAGGGGCTTGGCAAACCCTCGCTGTAGCCAGTTAAGGGCACTAAAGACAGCACATGCCACTGTCATTAACAGTCACATTAGGAGGTAAGAACCAACTAGCGGTTTGAATATTAACCAGTGTGGACCAGGTCCTCCCTGCGTTCCCTTCCCTTGGGAGAACCTAGGGGAACCTGGGCTCGGGCTGGCCTGTGCTGTCCTCCGGCGCCTCCAAATGGCCACTTAAGGTTTACCACATACAGGAAGTTACTACTTGGGATGAATTGAAGATTCTTCTGCCTTGGTTTCTCTGCGAGTTCATTTGTCTTGCCTTGAATGTGACTGTTCACAAAACCAGGGTAATCAGATCAAAATTTCACACCAAAGAGTCTACTGTGGCTCCAGAGGATTAGCCTCCAAAAGATGCAAGAGCTAATTTTTAGATTTTTTCAGTGATCATTCTAAGATTTTTAAGTACACAAGAAAGTATAGATAACCATACATATATTTATGATGCAGCTGAGCACCTAAAATATTATAGATTTCTTGGTAGTCCCAATCCTTTTCCCTTTCTTCTTGGAGGTAAAATTAAAATTCAAGATAGGATTTTATAGACCCATGTGCATATTTATACTTGTACAACCTATCAATAAACCCACACAGTATTGATTCATATGTTTCAAAACATTTTTTGATTGATATCATACTCTACCATTCTAAAAGTCTTGCTTTCATTGACTAACATTGTGTTTAAGAATTGTTCATATGTAGTAACATGTTAATAATATGTATTAATACATATGCATGTGTATTAACATATGTATGCATATTAATACATAGTTGATTCATTTCACTGCTGAAAAATTCCTTGTATCACAACACCCATTTTATTTGTCTATTCTCTTTATACTAAAGTAATGGTAATTAGAGAGTTCTTCGTTTTCCTAGTAACACGTTTGAATTATTTTTATATTTGAACACTGATCCTTTGGTTCTGTGATTTGAAAATTACTTCCTTCAGTCTGTGGCTTGTCTTTTCTCTTTGTTTGTCATGTTCCAAATACAAGATTTTTACATCGCAAAGCCAAATGTATCAATCTTCTGTTTTGTGGCTTATGCATTTTGAATCTTATGAAATCCTGTATCCCAAGGTCACAAGGTAAACAAAAACCTGTATTTTTTAAAGTATGCGTGGGTTTACACAGCACTGGCAATCTCCAGTATACCTAGTGATCTGATATACACCCCATAATATAGACTCCAGCAATTCTATTCTTGGTCTGACCTTAAAGCACCGTTGCTCAACCCCGGTTGCAAGTTAGAACCACCTGGGGGTTGGTTTTTGAAGTCCTGATGTCTCAGCTCCACCCTGAGAGTTTGAGATTTCATCAGTTCTGGGACAAGGCCCAGAAATGCTTTTTTAAAGCTCCCAAGGCTATTCTAATGTGCACCCTGCCAGAAACTCACACAGACAGGCAGAGACCTTCACCTGGCATCAAATACATAAATAAAACAAGGAGCATTGAGTGTCTCAGTGCACAAAGCAGGTCTTTAAAATTCTTAAAGTAACCAAGAGGGTAAGAGTTCTAGCTTCTTTTAAAATAATGTTTCATCTTTCTAGAATTTTATTTAAAACAGACTATTTGATAATACAATGAAATATTTTAGACTTCTGGTGCTCATTCTCTATGGAATGCTTCCCTTGGAACATTAATGGCTGATCCCTAAAGGGTTATAGATGGGAAACATCATTTTAATTGCCTCTGCCCAAAGGGCTGAACCAGGATGTCACCAAATAGAAGGGACAAACAAAAGAATATGGAAAAGTGTTTGACTTCACTGGTAATCAAATAAATATAGATTAAACATGAGCTACTATTTGTATCCAATTTATAAAGATTTTGAAACATAACAAAGGCAAACATAGGCAGGGGCTTTTGGTAAAATGGACACTTTCATAAGTTTCCAGTGGTTAACAACAGAAATCAAAACTCTATTGCCCTCAGACTCAACAAGGGAGTATTCAAAACGTGCCACCCACAAAAAGGAATGTCACTGCTGGTAAAAGCGAGACTCATGAAGTGGTAACAGGAGAAATCACACACATGGAAATAACAAAAGAACACGAGTTATTAGGATACCATGACTATAACTGTCTCTAAATAAATATGCAGAAAGAAATAGGAAGAAACAGCCATGGTGTGATCAGGTGGTGAGATGGTGGTGGTGATCACTTTCTCTGTCTGTATTTCTCAAAGTTTCTACAATGAGGATATATTGTTTTGACAGTTTATTTTATTTTAAAAATTATTTTAATTATGTAAAAACCTAGTGGTCAAGCATTGCAACTCTTAAGGTGACAGAAGCCTAAGTTCCAAGGACAGTAGGACCACCTGCAACATTCTCCTGAAGGATTCTAGAACATCCCTGAGAGCCTCAGCACCTACCCTAGTGAAAACAGCTTTGCCAATAATCTGTACTTATCTCTAGGGAAAACTGTACTAACCTATCAGGGCTTAATATGATAGAAGAGCCTTTATAGGCTAAGCAATTTTTTTTAATTTTAATAAATTTTTAATTTTTTTTTTTAATTCAAGCAATTACTTGAAGACAAGTAATGACTATAGCATCTTACTACGTTGATAGACAGTGACTGCAATGGGGGGGAGGGCGTGAGAACTTGATAATATGGGTGAATGTTGAAACCACAATGTTGTTCATGTGAAACCTTCGTAAAATTGTGTATCAATGATACTTTAATTTAAAAAATTTGCCTCCTCCCCTTTGTTCAGCCAGCCTAGAGTGTTTTCTTTCAGCATTTTGGAGGAAATGAGATCTTTGGGCATAACTTTTGGCTCAGGAGAGATGTCATGGGAAGAACCCCTCTGCACTCTAAGCAGTGAGGGCTTCCTGTGTGCCTACAATTAGACACGTCCCTGAGAGCCTTCCTCAGGAGCACGCAGGGCCTGGGAAATTTCCTAAATGCCATGCCCCTCCTATGTAGGAGAGTCCCAGATTGATTTTTTTCCTATTAGAAGAAGACAGGCAGAATATCGTGAAAGAGCAAAATACAGCATTATTGATAAAACAAAACACGGACATAGTCTGTGACCAATAGGAATTCTAAGAATTATATCCTGACTTGTTTGTACCTAGTAAATCCTACAAAGAAATGAGGTGGGATTTTTTTTTAAGTATATCTTTTCTCAGACAATATAATGTAAAGGACAAATAAAGCGAAGGGCACAAATTTCTGTGAGGAATATGTGATTTGTCAAAACTGGAACATTTTTAAAAAAGAACTTCCAGCATTATCTCAGTGGATATTTTGCTAAGAATCTTACAGTGTCCCTTAAAATTGTAGACTGAGATTAGACAGTTTGCCAAAAGCCACTGAGTAAATAAAAGCAAGAGCTCTGATTTCCAAAGTGTTTTGTCATATAGAAATAGGATTTACAAATCTTCTCCCAAGAAGATTTAGAGAGAAGCTCAGCTTTAAAACACAAGCTTTCTCACCCTCACTGTCTTCTCTTACTCTGCTGGGAAATGTCTTCAGCCTCCGTCATCTCCGGAAGGCAGCCATTCATTGACAGAAGAGCTCTTTTGTAGAGGAACTTTTGTAACATTGGCTGGTTCCTAAAGCAGTGGTTCCCCAGGTTGGTCCATGGTCTGTTTTCAGTGGGTGACAAGGATTTTACTGATCTGTGCAAAATGAGAAAGATAAGAACAATCCAGGCATTTTTTAAATACAGGAATGTATTTATGTCACTGTGATGTATGCTGAGATTGTGTACCTTCTATTTTTTGAGTTAATATGTCTTCTCTTTTATAATAGTAGGATTGTAATAAGTGGTAGGTTTAAAATAAATATATGCATATTTACTCAGTAAAATTAACCCAAAGTGGAGGCTCATTCTTGTGAATTTTACTGTTCTGTGAAATCCCAAAGTCCAGAGGACCACCTTTTCAATGGATTTAATCAGAGATTTAATTTGAGATCATAGATTTAATGAGATCTAATTGAATCTTTCTGATGAGGAAGGTTTGGAATAATCCACCTCTACACATTCAAAAAGTCAACCTATTTGGAAGCAACTAAAGCCCTTCCATAGGGGAGTGGATCAACTGTGATACATCCTGGCTATGGAATACTATTCAGCACTATCAAGCCATGGAAAGATGTTAAGGAAACTTAAATGCACGCTCCTAAATGAAAGAAGTCAATCTGAAAAGGCTACATACAGTATGAGTCCAATTACATGACATTCTGGAAAAGGCAAAACATTGGAGATAGTGAAAAGATCAGGGGTTACCAGGGGATGAGGGGAGGGAGGGATGAAAAGGAAGAGCACCCAGGATTTTTAGGTCAGTGAAACAACCACAACACTGTGATGGTAGATACATATCACTATAAATATATCTAAATCCATAGGCTGCACAACA
This sequence comes from Manis pentadactyla, assembly GCF_030020395.1. Lineage (NCBI taxonomy): Eukaryota > Metazoa > Chordata > Mammalia > Pholidota > Manidae > Manis > Manis pentadactyla. The sequence goes on along the minus strand of NC_080027.1, from coordinate 15,186,488 downwards.
CCAACGTAAGCTACAGACTTTGGGTGAGAATGGTAAGTCAACATTGGTTTAACAAATGTAACAAATGTGCAGATCTGGTCAGGGACCTTGATAATGCAAGAGGCTACCCATGTGCGGGAGCAGGAGGTATATAAGAAATCTCTGTACCTTCCACTCAGTTTTTCTGTGCACCTAAACATGCTCTAAAAAGTAAAGTCTATTAAAAAAAGTCAACCCACCAAGCAAAATTTATTGCTTAGTTAGAACCACCATGGGAAAGCGGAAATCGCTGGCCAGATAGTCGAGACCAGAACATCGGACTGTTAGGCCTAAAGGAACTTCAGGGGTCACCTCTCACTACACAGCTGAGAAAACTGACTTTGATGGTTTCTAATCCTGGCCCTGCCACCCACTTGCCACATGACCTTGAGCGAGTGGCTCACCATTTTGATGTTACCTCAACTGCAAAAAGCCCTTCAGGGTCTGAAATAGTGTGACTTAAGAAGTCAATGATCTCCAAGCCCAACATATTGGGGAAAAGAGATGCTTCCTCATGGGTAAGGGGTCAAGTCCGGGAAAATTCAGACTGATGCAGAAAAAACACTGTTTTCCTTGCCCTAAATGGCCATGACCTACAGGTTGTCATTCTAGAGTAGCTTGGTATATATACAGGGAGAAACCAAAGAGGGATAAAAAGAGACTCTTTATTCCATCCCCCTCTCTCTCTCTTTTTTTTTTCATTAACTGAGAGCTAGTACTGGTATCAGTGAGGCACCCTGCTCAAAGGGCAGTGGATGCAAACGCAGGCAGTTACTGCCTCCTGGTGGGCACACAGCATGTGACTATTCTCCAGACTAAGAACTTGGTGCTGCAAGAATTCCTCCTATGAGCTGGAGGGACCTTAAGAAGCCCCGTCTCACTTCCTTTGCTTTGGGTTGTCAAGAAGCAAAGTCCCACAGTGGGGCAAGGCTTTTTGTCCCAAATCCGGCGTGCATCCCGCCACATCAAACGGCAGCTTCATTAAGCTGCACAGACACCACCTCTTTCTGCAGACTTCCTGAGCGCTGGGAAGCTCCCATTACCTGTGGCAGGGAAAGAAAGATATCATTCCATGTCAGTTTGCCTCCCGCTGCAACTTTGGCTGGGGTAAGATGCTTCAGACACAGCCTCGTGACCTCAGAAGGCAAGCACACAGGGAGAAGCCATGAACAGGAAGGCAGAGACAGGGCGTGCCGCAGATGGTGGGCAAACCACCAGAAGCAAGAAGAGAAGCATGGAACCGTTTCTCCCTCACAGCCTCAGGAGGAACCGGCCCTGCCAGTACTTTGATCTTGTACCTCCAGCCTCCAGAATGGTGAGACAATACATTTCTGTCACTTAAGCCACTCAGTTTGCTGTGGCAGCCCCAGCAAACGATTACAGATTTTGCAGAGCTTTTTCCGTCACATACCTTCCAGTTGTCGACTACACTTGACTTTGTAGAACCAAATTAAGTTGCCTTTTCTCTCTGGTAGCCCGTAACTGAGAAATTTCAAAATGTGAAAAGGACATACAAACTTAGGGTTTCAGAATCATTGGATGGAAGGAACACAGTCCAACTACTCATTCTGGGTAGGAATTGCTTATACAGTATCTCCCGGCAGCCAGGGGCAGGCAAGAGTGTCATATCCTTAGGGCACAATGAAGGTAGGACAACTCAGAGCCAGACAAGATATTCTGCAACAGAGAGGTAGACTTGGAATGCAGCAAAGAATTGATGTGCTTGATAGCTTCATTGCTGGAAGCTGCAGAGAGGTGCTCCTTACAGATCTTGAAGAAAATGGGACTGCCACCTGTGAGCTCAACAAAAGGTCACTTATAAGGGGCAGAGCAGGAATATGCAGTCAACCAAACAAAGCAAAAGAAAAGCCAAAGCAGTGAGTGCTGGTGTTACCTATCTGAGGCTCTACAGGGGAGAACAAGGTGTAGCCAGAAAACTTCAAGTATTTCTTGTTCCATAGGAAAGGTTTTCTCTTAGGTGGAAATAGATACAGGGAGCACAGAAGATGTCGCTTATTTCCAACCCCACTGGCAAGACTCTCCCTGTTATAAGCTGGATGCAGCGGGTTGGCATTGCTTGATGCCGTTAACCATTCATCTAATTCTCCATGCTGGTTCCATTAGCAGGACAACTTTCAGATCACATGTGGCTTCCACTGTGCCCCAGAGAGAGAACGCCCTTGATTACATCCAGGCTACTTCTGGCTACTGAAGATAGTGACTCTTCACACTCAGATCTCAATAAAAGAGCATCTGATTATCATTTCATTCTGTGCCCTGCATAAGAGAGAGACTGCATAGATAACAGCCATGCAAGGATTTTAGTCTGGTGGGTTTTATTCTTCACAGCAAGTTAATAAACAGGCACTCCTTCCTCCTTGTATTAACCTTCCTTTTGCACATTTTTTAGTTCGCATAAATGAGTCTGTCAGCCATCACTATCATAGGGCAACAGCAAAAAAGAGTGAGTCTTTGCAAATTCAACCCAGAGGCCCCTAAAATGCAGCACACAGCCCAGAGGATGTCCACTATCAGCTTTGATGGAGATACTAGGAGAGAATTGGCCCTCCATCAGAACAACAGCAAAACTGGGTCCTAAATGTGAGGCAACTCTTTTTAAGCTTTGGACCACAGGAAGAGCCAGAAGGTGCTGCCTATGAGAAGGGAAACACCTGGGGTTAAGCCACATGATAACTTAGTCTCTGTCTCCTGTGGTGCAGTGAGCTGGGGCCCGCCTGAGCTGAGATGGCAGATAATCAGACCTAGGGGCAACTGAAGTGACTGGAATATTCAGGGCAGGGACAGAAATCTGGGGGGGACCTCTGTGAAGTAGGGAAGATGTAGAGCAAGTAGAACTCTCATTAACTGCTTGTGGAAATGTAAAATGGTACAACTATTTTGGAACACTTTCTAACAGTATCTTATTATAAAGTGAAACAACACTGACGACATGCCTCAGCAGTTCCATTCCCAGAGAACTTCTTTCCTACCCAAAAGAAATGAAAACATACATCCACCAAAACTTTGTCTACGAATGTTCATAGCAGCTTTATTCATAATGAATGATAATTCATCCCAAACTGGAAACAGCCCAAATAGTGAATGAATAAGCAAACTGTGGCATATTTATACAACTTGCTACTGTTCAGCAATAAAAAAGGAACTAACTACTGATACTCACAATACGGATGAATCCAAAAAATATAATGCCAAGTGGAAAAAATGAGACATTTTGTGTGAGCACATTGTGCATGATTTCATTTATATGGGGTGTGGAAGATTTGACTGCAAGGCTGCAGGTAGGAAATTCTTGAGGTGATGGAAGCATGTTTTATCTTGATCATAGGTGCATGAATTTGCCCAGACTCACTGGACTGTACATTTAAAATATAGTCATATTTAATAAGACCTCAATATATTGATTAAAACAGAACAAAACAACAAAGAGGGCCAGCCAGGCATGCAGTAGCTGATCAGAGGTGCTCTTTGAGAGGTCCTGCTAACTCACATTCCTTTCCTATTGATTGCTACACGGGAAGATTCCAAAACCTCAGAAGGCAAAGCCTGCAGTTAGAACCTGACTCCCTCCACAGAGGAAATTACTTAACCTTTCTGAGATGGTTTTATCATCTGTAAGAAGGGAGGATACTTTTTTCCAAGAGCTGTTGAGAGGGTTAACATATTCATGGCAGCATTATCCATAATAGTAGAAACTTGGAAAAAACAAATATTCCAAATGCCCACGAATGGTAGAATGAATAGTACAGCATAGGGACTTTAATTAATAATATTGTATTGCATATTTGACAGTTGCTAAGAAAGTAGGTCTTAGAAGTTCTCATCATAAGAAAAAAATCTGTAACTATATATGGTGACAGATGTTAACTCAACTTACTGTGGTGATCATTTCTCAATGTATACAAATACCAAATCATTGTTGTACACCTGAAACTAATGTTATATATTGATTATACTTAACTAAAAAAAAACCCAGTAGAATAAATAAGACTGCAAAATATTCCTAAATCGGACTATTATACAGCAGCAATAAGAATGAACGAATTACAGCCATGCAAAACAGTATGGAAGAATTTCGCAAACACAATGTTGAGCAAAAGACGCCAAACACAAGAGCAGACTGTATAATACATTACTGAAAAAAAAAAAAAAGCCAACTATAATGCTGAGGGACCCGTGCTGGCTGTTAAGACTATGTAAGCAATACAATGGTTGCCACACTTTTTTTTCTCTTAAGGCATTAGAGAAACGTTGCAGCGCAGGTGTCTGCACACTTTGGAGGAGGCTGTCATTGACGGGGGTAGGGGGGCTTCTGGGAGGCTGGCGAAACTTTATTTCTGGTGGTTGTTTTCCAGGAATGATTTTGATAAACTAATAAGCTGTATATCTCTATTTTGTGCACTTTTTAAAAGATGCGTGCTATATTTCACAATATATATATTTTAAAGAAGACCCCATTCAAGATAAGATGAGGTGTCTGAGAGAACGCAGGACTTGCGCGCAGGGGCATCCACCTCCCCCAGCATGTACCTCCCACCAGCTCTAGGAGCCGAGCTAAAGAGGCGCCACGCTCCAAAAAGCAAGGCTTCGGCTCCCAAGGTTCAGGCGAGTGGACAGGTATCCCGTGCATACAGGGCCACCTTGACCTGGGCAAGCTCTCTCCCGCTCTCCACCTGCGAAGACAACCTGCGATCGCCGGCGCCTGCGCAAGCGTGCCCGCCACAGACCAGGCTGCGCATGCGCCCTCTGGTCCGCGCGGGGTGTCGCTAGAGCAAGGGAGCAGCTGCCCGGTGGGAAAGGACCCTGGGGCAGGGACTGCAGCCAAGTGCTCCTCTGAGTGAGTTGCTGGTTTCTAGAGGGGCACCCATGTTTAGTTCCAGAAACGTGCCAGCGCAGGGGTCTGCCAACTTCTGTAAAGGCTGACGGTAATTACTGTACTTCAGACTTTGTGGGCAAAGGGGCAAACTCTAAGATATTTTGGAGGTTCGTAGATAACAAGGGAGGAGACAAATAGCTACATTTTTCTAATTGATGAAATTCAAAATATGTTAAAAAAAATAATTGAATATAATTTTATTTCAGACTAGGTTTACTAATGTTACTGAACCCCCAAATCTGATTCATGAGCCTGATGCACAACAAACCAATCTCTGACTCACTGGGGTTGAAGCAGAGAAAGCTTCGTTATTAGAGGGTAGCCCACCAAAAAAGCAGGAAAACATTCCCAAATCTGCCTTGCCTGGTTGAGTCGAGCAGCAGTTTATATACGATTAGCAAAGGAATGTGAAAGTTAGGGCAGAAACTAGAGAGACCTCGAAACTTCTAGGAGTTTTGCGTTGATTTTGGCTTCCTGGTATCATCCGGGGGTCCTGGAGTGTTTCATGTTTATCCTAGAGTATTTTGTGTTAAAACTGGTGTGTTTTATATTGAACTATTGGTTCTGCAACACAGAGTTTGTCAACCATTTCTAGTAATCAGCTGTAGGGAAGAGACAGAAAGGATAAGATTCCCACAAAGCAGTGAAGGAATGTTAAGCATTTGGGGCTACTCTAGAGGGAGAGGGGTAGACAGATAAAGAAACATGTGTCCGGGTTCCCTAATAACAATGATTTTCTGCTTGGGGAGTAAGGGTGGGTAGTGGAGGATAACATTTCCCTAAATGTGGTTCAAAGTTAATGTTCCCTACCATTAGAATCGATTTCAGTGTTCGTCTGTTAATGCAGATCTACAGTGAAATTTTTACCCACTTGGTTTTGAAGTATTTTATTTTTTTGACAAAAAAAATATTTTTATTTCATTTATAATCCCAATGACTTACTAACGGGGTGTGCCTGTTGGGTACTGCGCAACTTTTCCAACCTTGGAATCAGATTGGACATCACCCACCCTCATTTCCTGTCCATTGATTTTTATTGTTGTTGTTGTTGTTATCATTAATCTACAATTACATGAAGAACATTATGTTTACTAGGGTCCCCCCTTCACCAAGTCCCCCCTGCAAACCCCATTACAGTCACTGTCCGCCAGTGTAGTAAGATGTTGTAGAATCAGTACTTGTCTTCTCTGTGTTGCACAGCCCTCCCCATGCCCCCCGTGGGGCATAATGCCACATTATACATGCTAATCGTAACACCCCCTTTCTTTTTCCCTGCCCTTATCCCTCCCTTCCTTCCCATTCTCCCCAGTCCCTTTCCCTTTGGTAACTGTTAGTCCATTCTTGGGTTCTGTGATTCTGCTGCTGTTTTGTTCCTTCAGTTTTTCTTTGTTCTTATACTCCACAGATGAGTGAAATCATTTGGTATTTGTCTTTCTCCACCTGGCTTATTTCACTGGGCATAATACCCTCTAGCTCCATCCACGTTGTTGCAGATGGTAGGATTTGTTTTCTTCTTATGGCTGAGTAATATGCCATTGTGTATTTGTACCACATCTTCTTTATCCATTCATCTACTGATGGACACTTAGGTTGCTTCCAATTCTTGGCTATTGTAAATAGTGCTGCTATAAACATAGGGGTGCATCTGTCTTTTTCAAACTGGGCTGCTGCATTCTTAGGGTAAATTCCTAGGAGTGGAATTCCTGGGTCAAATGGTATTTCTATTTTGAGCTTTTTGAGGAACCTCCATACTGCTTTCTATAGTGGTTGAACTAATTTACATTCCCACCAGCAGTGTAGGAGGGTTCCCCTTTCTCCACAACCTCGCCAACATTTGTTGTTGTTTGTCTTTTGGATGGTAGCCATCCTTACTGGTGTGAGGTGATATCTCATTGTGGTTTTAATTTGCATTTCTCTGATCACTAGCGATGTGGAGAATCTTTTCATGTGTCTGTTGGCCATCTGAATTTCTTTGGAGAACTGTCCGTTCAGCTCCTCTGCCCATTTTTTAATTGGATTATTTGCTTTTTGTTTGTTGAGGTGCGTGAGCTCTTTATATATTTTGATGTCAAGCCTTTATCAGATCTGTCATTTATGAATATATTCTCCCATACTGTAGGATACCTTTTTGTTCTATTGATGGTGTCCTTTGCTGTACAGAAGCTTTTCAGCTTGATGTAGTCCCACTTGTTCGTTTTTGCTTTTGTTTCCCTTGCCTGGGGAGATATGTTCATGAAGAAGTCTCTCATGTTTATGTCCAAGAGATTTTTGCCTATGTTTTTTTCTAAGAGTTTTATGGTTTCATGACTTACATTCAGGTCTTTGATCCATTTCGAATTTACTTTTGTGTATGGGGTTAGACAGTGATCCAGTTTCATTCTCTTACATGTAGCTGTCCAGTTTTGCCATCACCATCTGTTGAAGAGACTGTCATTTCCCCATTGTATGTCCATGGCTCCTTTATCGTATATTAATTGACCATATATGTTTGGGTTAATGTCTGGAGTCTCTATTCTGTTCCACTGGTCTGTGGCTCTGTTCTTGTGCCAGTACCAAATTGTCTTGATTACTGTGGCTTTGTAGTAGAGCTTGAAGTTGGTGAGCGAGATCCCCCCCCCACACACACTTTATTCTTCCTTCTCAGGATTGCTTTGGCTACTCAGGGTCTTTGGTGTTTCCATATGAATTTTTGAACTATTTGTTCCAGTTCGTTGAAGAATGCTGTTGGTAATTTGATAGGGATTGCATCAAATCTGTATATTGCTTTGGGCAGGATGGCCATTTTGACAATATTAATTCTTCCTAGCCAGGAGCATGGGATGAGTTTCCATTTGTTAGTGTCCTCTTTAATTACTCTTAAGAGTGTCTTATAGTTTTCAGGGTATAGGTCTTTCACTTCTTTGGTTAGGTTTATTCCTAGGTATTTTATTCTTTTTGATGCAATTGTGAATGGAATTGTTTTCCTGATTTCTCTTTCTATTGGTTCATTGTTAGTGTATAGGAAAGCCACAGATTTCTATGTGTTAATTTTGTATCCTGCAACTTTGCTGTATTGAAGTATCTTTTCACACAGATGAGTACTTCTAAAAATGATAACAGCCCATGAGCAAGTCTAATGAATTCCTTTTCTGCAGGCTAGCCTTTGTTATATGAAGGCAGTTAAATAAATCTCTTTTCTCACATCTTCCCTTAAATAATTCTTCCTAAGGAGGAGGCAAGCTCTTTTAGAAGTGTGACATTTGATTCCAGTTCTTCAGCTATGATGTCTTGACAGGTTACTTATCCTTCTTTTTCATCAGTTAAAGTAGAGATAAAGCCTTACTGCTTGTTGTGAGGAGATAATGGCATGGAAAAGTGCACAGAACAAGGACTGTCACAGAATGGACATTCGGGAAGTGGCAGCTTAGAGATAGGGTCCAGCTTGTACTACGGTTGTTCTTGTCTAGGTTGAACTCCAGTAGGTCAGTGTTCCAGAGTAAACACAGGCCTCTAGGAATGGGCCCATGGAGTAAGATTTCTCCTCAGTTCAGGCCATCCTTCCATGCTTATGCCCCTAAGTTAAACATGATTTGGGGGGATGAAACTGAGGCAGAGTAGTTTTCTCATCTCTGAGAAAACTAAAGAGAGATTTGAGGCCAACAAAGAATTGGTCTGTGGTGGCTGGGGCAGTGTGGGGTGGGGTGGGTAGCGGGGTGGGTGGGTGCCAGTAGTACTGTTCCCCTGGGAAAGGACACAATGGAACTAGAGAAGAACTCAGTCCATTCCATCAAGAGGGATAGAAAGTTTAAAATAAAGCAATGCCACAGAAAAGTAGGAACTAAAAAGATGATCCAGCTGAACTTTATTTTATATTGTGGTCAAAACATAACACATTACAGTTTACCATCTTAACCAATTCCACATCTCTGGAACTTTTAATCTTGCAAAACCGAAACCTGTTTACTGAACAGCCCCCCTTTCTGTCTTCTCAGTCCCTGGCAACCACCACTCAACTTTGTTTCTAAGAGTTTGACTGCATTAGATACCTCATATAAAAAGAACCATGCAGGCGGAGCCAACATGGCGGCATGAGTAGGACAGTGGGAATCTCCTCCCAAAAACATATATATTTTTGAAAATACAACAAATACAACTAATCCTAAAAGAGAGACCAGAAGACACAGGACAACAGCCTGACTACATTCACACGTGGGAGAGCCCAGCGCCTGGTGAAAGGGCACTATTTACAATAGCCAAGAATTGGAAGCAACCTAAATGTCCATCGATAGATGAATGGATAAAGAAGATGTGGTACATATACACAATGGAATACTACTCAGCCATAAGAAAAGGGCAAATCCTACCATTTGCAGCAACATGGATGGAGCTGGAGGGTATTATGCTCAGTGAAACAAGCCAAGCGGAGAAAGAGAAATACCAAATGATTTCACTAATCTGTGGAGTATAAGAACAAAGGAAAAACTGAAGGAACAAAACAGCAGCAGAATCACAGAACTCAAGAATGGACTAACAAGTACCAAAGGGAAAGGGACTGGGGAGGATGGGTGGGTAGGGAGGGATAAGGGCGGGGAGAAAAAGGGGGGTATTAAGATTAGCATGCATGGGGGGGTGGGAGAAAGGGGAGGGCTGTACAACACAGAGAAGACAAGTAGTGATTCTACAACATTTTGCTACACTGATGGACAGTGACTGTAAAGGGGTATATAGGGGGGACCTGGTATAGGGGAGAGCCTAGTAAACAAAATATTCGTCATGTAAGTGTAGATTAATGATAAAAAAAAAAAAAGCAGTTCCAGTGTGGTGACCTCCAATGAGTTCTACACAATGATATAAAGGGCATATAAAAGTGTAGGCAAAGGGTCTGTTTGTGTTTATACAGAGGATCAAAGCCTAATTTGGCTACCCAAAAAATGAACTAAGATACGATATGAAAAAGAACTTCCAACATCAGCACTCTCGGGAAGACTCAGGCCAGAAGATGATCATTAAAAAACCCCAACAAAGAGCCACGCACTGCTACAGCTGTAGATGCACTCATCCCACCAGTTCCTGGACTTGCCATGGGAATGAAGAAGGAGATATCTAAGCTGGCCTGTGCATACAGTAAGACAACAAATTTGACTGGATCTATACTGTTGGAACTCAACCAAGAATTAGGAGAAGTGCAAATTGTAGTGCTCCAAAATCTTACAACTACAGACTATTCATTGTTAAAAGAACATATGGGATGTGAACAGTCCCCAGGAATGGGTTGTTTTAATTTGTCTGATTTCTCTCAGACTGTTCAGGTTCAGTTGGACAATATCCACCATATCAGATAAGTTTTCACAAATGCCTAAGGTACCTAACTGGTTTTCTTGGCTTCACTGGAGATGGCTGGTAATTACAGGTATGCTTTGGTTACGTAACTGTACTCCTATTATGTTAATGTGTGTGCGCAATTTAAGTAGTAGCTTAAAACCTATACATGCTGAAGTTACTCTACAAGAAGATGTCAAAGAAATAATCAATCTTCCCATGTTTTCTTCTGCCTGCTACTTCTATAGCTTTTCTTCTTCCTTCCTAATTACAACCCTTAAATAGAATTCGTGCCTCATATCGAATTTACCGAGTATCATAATTCTTCCAAGTGGTAAAGACACCTCAAGACAAATGCTGGGCATAGAAGCCACAGGGCATAAATATGCAAAGAAGTAAAAAGCTAACCTTTTCAAACAATAAGGCTTCTCTCTCACTTACCAACTTCACATTTCCCTGTATGGCCCCGGAAGATGACTGGTTAGCCAGAGACGGGTAAGATTCATCAAGGGAGGAACAACCTAAGACAGGCACAGTCGCAGGGGGGCCATCAGGTGAGAAATTGGGGATCAACAGAGGTGAGGCTTAGAACCTCACCCCCCCTGTTCTGAGAGAAATCTTCTGCATACGTGGATGTTTTATTGCCCTGGTCTAGCTTGGATTAACACATAGTCTACAGGCACACACCTGATCATCTACATTTGCTCTCTTACAACACTAAACTATGTTTTCTACCTTTATCTTGTATCTACCTACCACTTCAGCATTTTATTAAAAATAGTAATAATAGAGAAATGTGGTATCCACATGTAAATCAAGTATAAAAATCAAATGAGTATTTATATTTGAACTGACTGTTTATAGTTCATAATGCATGAGCAAAACCGAAAGCTTCTGTGATGACTGCCCTTGTAATGTTCACCATGTAACTTATTCACTATGTAAGAATTTGTTCTCCATGTAAGAACTTGTTCGTTATGCTTCAGAAGATTGGAGACTGACGAAAATTAGGCTTGGGGTGGATTAATGACTGTGCATTGAGCAGTGACTCCCCTATACAAAATTTTATTGTTGTTAACAACCATTTGATCAATAAATATGAGAGATGCCCTCACACACACACACACAATATATATATATACACACTTCCAATTGTAAAATAAATAAGTAACCGGGATGTAATGTATAGCATAAGGAACATAGTCAAAATATTTTAACAACTTGGTATGGTGATAGCTGGTACCTAGAATTATCATGTATATAAATGTTGAATCACTGTGTTGTACACCTGAAACTAATGTAATACTGTGTGTCAACTACCCTTCAATAAAAAATAATTATCTAAAAAAAAAAAAAGGACCATGCAGTATTTGTCTTTCTGTGAGTAGCTTATTTCACCTAGCATAACGTCCTCAAAGTTCATCCAAGTTGTAGCAGATGACAGGATTTCTTGTCTTTTAAAGGTGAAGTAATATTCCACTTATATATATGCCACAATTTGTCAGTTCATCTACTGATGGACAGTTGGGTTGCTTCCACCTCTTAGTTGTTATGAATAATGCTGCAATGAGCATGGGGGTACAAATAACTCTTGAGATCTAACTGCCTATTTTACAGGTGACCCAGCTCTGACTCAGATTAAAGTGACAGTCTAAAGCAGTTTCTCAACCGTGGCAATACTTGCATTTGGGGCTGGATAATTCTTGGGTGGGGGTGGTGTTCTGTGCACTGTAGGGTGTTCGGCAGCATGGCTGGCCTCTACCCAGTAGATGCCAGTAGCACCACCATCCTTTATGAAAACAAAATCCAAAGATACTCATACAGCGCCAAATGTCAGAAGAACGGAGAAGTCAAAACTTCCCCAGTTCAAAACCATTATTCCAAAGAAATACTTGGAGCTAGTATAGGTGGGACCCAGGCTGCTGTCACCCAAGAGATGACAGATGGGAGGGGGTGGGGAGAAAGGGGCTCTACGTAAATACGAACTCCACCGCGATTTACAAGGCATATTTTTGTTTGTTCGTTTTACTTCTCAAAAATGACAGAGGTCGGAAGGGCATCATTTCGTCCGTCTGGAGGAGAAAACTGAAAAGCGTAAGGCTCTCTGGACGAGCACGACCTCTGGCCTACGACCCCGACCTCCCGAGCTGCGCCCCCAAGAGGTCCCTCAAACGCTTCCCACGGCCCGGGGAGCCTTCGCAGTGCATGCTGGGGCTTGTAGTTCTGGCGTGCGAGGTGCTGCCCGCGCACAACCCACCGCGAGCCACTTCCTCTCCCGGCCGTGGGGCAGTCGCTCCCGGAAGCTGAGCAAGTTAAAGTTTAAACGCTTCCTTTCCTGGCCTCTTCATCTCGCAGACTGCTAAGACCAAGTAGCCAGTAAGTGGCCCGTATGGCACTTCCTTTTACCTGATTGGTTTGGAGTTTCGCAGTCGCCCCGCCAAACTTGCTTGGGATTGGTCGAGTCTTCAGTTTTGAAAATCGTAGGTTTCGCCCGCGCTGCACCGCCTTATTGCTGCCTCCGAGCAGTGAGACCAGGAGACCCGGAGCCGAGGGCCTCGGCGGGCCAGGGGCTCTGCTAGGGAGGCCGCTGGACTTGGATCGGAGCAGAGCTTAGACGAGGTGAAGTCAAGTAAGTGTGCGCGGGCGGCCGCGGGGCTGAGGGGATAGTTAGCGATCTGTAGCCCATCCCGCCACCTCCGTACCGGGGGCGTGACCCCTCCCCCCCCCGCCCCTTGCGGCTTGGGAATGGACGGGTCACTTCCTAAAGTGGCGAGATGACCTGCCTCGGTCCTGGGGCCTGAGATGACTCCCCTCCTCCACCTAGGTCACCACGCTTCCAGAGAATAACCCCGTCTGCTCCCGCTCCCGGTACCTAGCGCCTTGTTTCGAGCCTAGAAGGCCCTTTATTGGCCTGGATGCGCAGGAAGCGAACGCACTCCAACCCAACTGTGTGAAGGATTATGCCAAATGGCATTGCTGTCCAGTTAGCCCTCGTTCAACACCTCCCCTACCGCCTGGGCAACATTTTAAACTGACCATTTCTGGAGGGCAATGCTGCCTCTTATCTTGTGACGCTCCAAGGTTCTCCGTCAGCGGTTCGGCCTCTGTGGCCTTCCCTGGGGGTGCCCAGAGCCAAAACTTGGCGCCTGCCTACAGAGGCTCAAATCGAGTAGGCTGCATAGCTTATGATTACAAGCCCAATTTTAAATCCAGGCCCCACCCCTGATTTCGCCTCTGGTGACTTTAACTTCTCTTTGCCTCAGTTTCCTCATTTGCACGTGGGTATCCTAGAGGTGAGGTGAGTGTTAAATGAGATGGTGCTGCACCCGAGCATGCAGTAGGACTCAGTAAATGGGAGAAGCCTTTCACTGAGGTGCTGTAGAGGGCTAGGTGCCCAACTTCCTGCACCCCAGAAGAGCAGACATTGCAAAAGAGGGCGGTGGGGCCTCTAGTCTGGGGTATGGTGGGAGGGAAGTAGTGGGAGAGGAAGATGAGTTCCTTTCAACCCTGGTGGGATGTTGGGTGCTCTGGGTTTGTGCAGACGTTCTTATACTGGCTGAAGAGGTTTTTGTTACTCTTCCCAGGAGCTTCATTCTTGGTACACTGATCCTTTCTTTCTCAGGGTCACCTATCTTCTGACTTACAGTGACCCTTTTTAAATAGCCAAACTGAGGTTGCTAAAAATATACTTCCTCATGGAAACACTTTTTTGCACCTAAGAAGCCCTCACCCACTTTGCCATTTTGAACAAATACTTAAAAAAAAAAAAGATAGCAAGTTGTTGCTTCTGTAGCTCCTCTGGGGACCTTTGTTTGGTTTTGGCTTCCTTAGATAATTTTCTCTTTCCTGGCCTCATACTGGGGTCCTGTACTTTGCCAGGGCTGAGTTCTGGACAGAGAGGATGGGGGAAGTTAGCAGGATGGCAACAAAGAGACTGTGCCCACGCCTGGCATGCTGCAGACCTGTCTCTGCCCAAAGCAGCTGTGATCCTGCCCTGACTGGTTCTGCCTGTGGCCCCTAGGAGCACGGCCTTCGAATGAGTATGATGGCATACCCTGATTTGTGTGGAATGAGATCTTTTGGTGTCCCTGTGTGTGAGTGTGTGTGGGTGGGGGTGGTTTAGTGTGACCCATCGTGTGTTTATTTCTAGGTGTAGAGTTGATAGATGGATTTATTCTTTCAACAGCTATCCTTTTGTGCCAGGCACTGTGTCAGGCTCTGTGCACTTTTAAGTATGAGCGAGACAGACAAGGGCTTGCCTTCAGGGAGCAAATGTTTACTGGGCAGAAACAGGCAGTAAGCAAACAGATAATCACCCAAAAGACATGCAGAGAATTGAAATCAATCAATGAAATTGTGGCTGGTAGGCATGTCCTTCCTGAGTGCTGAGATTGAAGTGATAAGGAGTGAGCTGTACAAAGTAGGAGATACAAGGTTCCAGACAGGGCAGAACTTGCTTGAGGAACAAACGCTAGTATACCCTGGAAATCAGGCCCCAAAATGTCCTATGTGGCTGCAACATGGCCTGGTGTTAAGCTCTGTAAGGTGTCGAGGGGTCGGGTGACTTAGGTCCTTCCTTCCAGGGGTTACCATTCTAGGTGGGAGGCTGAGCTATGGATGGTTCTTGGTTTTGAAGGTGTAAGATCAGGGTGGTGGGTCACTACTGTGACATGAGAAGTGATCTGTTATGATGGCTATGGCCATCATCCATTCATTTGTTTTCATTCATTCACCCAGTTAGGATATTTACTGAGCCCCTGTTTTGACTGTAATAGAACACCACTTCCTGCCTGGGGCTTTGGTGGTGATTTTATAACTGAATCTCAAGGATACCTGAGTTGCTAGCTTCTTATTCTTAAGAAATTAAGAAAAAACTGATTCTGTATTTTCCCCTGTGTGATATTTCTAGGCGAGTTTTCTTTTTCTTTTTTTTCTTTTGGTATCATTAATAGACAATTACATGAGCAACATTGTGGTTACTAGATTCCCCCCATTATCAAGTCCCCACCACATACCCATTACATTCACTGTCCATCAGTGTAGTAAGATGCTATAGAGTCACTACTTGTCTTCTCTGTGCTATACTGCCTTCCCTGTGAGCCCCCCTACATTATGTGTGCTAATCGTAATGCCCCTTATTCCTCTTCTCCTTCCCTTCCCACCCACCCTCTCCAGTTCCTTTCCCTTTGGCAACTCGTTAGTCCATTCTTGGGTTCTGTGAGTCTACTGCTGTTTTGTTCCTTCAGTTTTTGCTTTGTTCTTATGCTCTACAGATGAGTGAAATCATTTGGTACTTGTCTTTCTCCACGTGGCTTATTTCACTGAGCATAATACCCTCTAGCTCCATCCATGTTGCTGCAGATGGTAGGATTTGTTTTCTTCTTATGGCTGAATAATATTCCATTGTGTATATGTACCACATCTTCTTTATCCATTCATCTACTGATGGACACTTAGGTTGCTTCCATTTCTTGGCTATTGTAAATAGTGCTGTGATAAACATAGGGGTGCATATATCTGGGATCCTGCATTCTTAGGGTAAATTCCTAGAAGTGGAATTCCTGGGTCAAATGGTATTTCTATTTTGAGTTTTTTGAGGAACCTCCATACTGCTTTCCACAATGGTTGAACTAGTTTACATTCCCACCAGCAGTGTAGGAAGGTTCTCCTTTCTCCGCATCCTTGCCAGCATTTGTTGTTCCTAAGCTTTTCTATGTTGGCCATACTAACCGGTGTGTGGTGATATCTCATTGTGGTTTTAATTTGCATTTCCCTGATAATTAGCGATGTGGAGCATCTTTTCATGTGCCTGTTGGCCATCTGAATTTCTTCTTTGGAGAAGTGTCTGTTCATATCCTCTGCCCATTTTTTAATAGGGTTATTTGCTTTTTGGGTGTTGAGGCGTGTGAGTTCTTTATATATTTTGGATGTTAATCCCTTGTC
Organism: Manis pentadactyla; assembly: GCF_030020395.1. Lineage (NCBI taxonomy): Eukaryota > Metazoa > Chordata > Mammalia > Pholidota > Manidae > Manis > Manis pentadactyla. The sequence goes on along the minus strand of NC_080027.1, from coordinate 15,170,335 downwards.
AAATATGTCATTTACAAATATATTCTCCCATACTGTAGGATGCCTTTTTGTTCTGCTGATGGTGTCCTTTGCTATACAGAAGCTTTTTAGCATGATGTAGTCCCATTTGTTCATTTTTTTTGTTTGTTTCCCTTGCATGAGGAGATGCGTTCAGGAAAAAGTTGCCCATGTTTACATTCAAGAGTAGACAAGTATTCTTAAAACAAGAAATTGCTTATCCTCTCCCCTTATGCTCCTTCATCCATTTCTAGGGCATTTCAGCTCAGGGGAGAGGATTGTAGGGGCCCCTTGGAGAGGAGCATATCTCTGGACCCCTACTTTCTTACCAGCTCCTTTGGAACTCAGAACCCTTCTCTTCACTGGCCTCTTGAGGCAGTTGGATTCAATATTGTTTGGCCTGAGGCCTGGGGTCAGCTTGTGTACAGCTCGGAGTAACTTTGTGTAGCCCTTGCTTACCCACAGGTATTAAGAGGAGAGCCCACAGGCCTGTGCTTGGGCAGGCAGAGAGGGGTCCCGTGGTGGCCCTACTTCCTTCCTGATCCAGTGAGACATGCCCTGTCAGTTTAAGCCCCAGAAAAGGCCATTTGTAAGGAGGAATGCTGATAACAGAATTGGTTAGAAGTGTGAACTTATGGAGACAGCATGCTGTGGGTAGGTGGGTGGGTTGGGGGTAAGGCGTTTGAAGAGTGTGAGTAGAGGGGTAGCCTTTTTTGAAAAAATGAGGCTAGTGGATTGGCATTTGGAATTCTGAAACTCTGGGAAGTGGCTGTGAGCAGGGAGGGGCCCTGATTCAGACCCTGGGTGTTTTGTGGTGTCTAGGGGATGGATGCTATTGCCTCACAGGTTTTTCCCCTAGAGAAGGTTCTGGCTCCGATCCCTGAGCTCTTGTACCTCTTGTCTCTGCTTTTGCCAGACAGAGTCACCATGGGGACCACAGCGCTGGGGCCCATTCACCTGCTGGAGCTGTGCAACCAGAAGCTCATGGAATTTGTCCATAATGTGGACAATAAGGACTTGGTGTGGCTCCAAGAGATCGAGGAGGAAGCTGAGCGCATGTTCACCAGGTGAGGGCAGGGGTGAGGCACCAGGGTCTTGAGTGCCCAGTGTCCTTGGGGCCCATCTAGTATAATGGAAAAAGGAAGAGGAGGTGTTGGGCTGGGCTTCAAAGGATGGAGCTGCAGACGCTTCCCTGACAACCTTGCTCCCTGTCAGGTCTTTGGGAAGAAGCCCCGAGTGCCTGGCAGGGGTTTTGCACATACTGTTGGAGATAGCGTTAAGTGCTGGGCATGTCAGCTTGACCCGTCACTGCCAGGAAGGGGGCAGGTACTAAGCCAAGTGGAGGAGCTGTGAACATCACTCTTCTTGTACCAAACAGAGAATTCAGCAAAGAACCTGAGCTGATGCCCAAAACACCTTCTCAGAAGAACCGACGGAAGAAGAGACGGGTTTCTTATGTTCAGGATGAAAACAGAGACCCCATCCGGAAAAGGTAGAAGGGGGTGGAGGCTCCCAGTAACAGGGAGAGTGTCAGCTGGGCCCATGGGGTCTATGGAGACTAGGCGCCCAGTAGGAGAGTTTGATTTGCAAGTGTTAATTGGGAGCAGAGGCCTGCATGAGGGGTGGGGGGGGTACCACGTGGGCCATGCCAAGAGCCAGAATGTCATGGGAAATGAAGAATGACCCATGACTGTGGAGTCCAGAGCTTGTGGGGGCTGGGTTTGATCTGGACCCTGGAGGATAGAAAGGATTTCCAGAGGTGAGAGAAGAAAGAGAAGCTGACCTTCTGCTTTCGTGAGGGTGACCAGAGGTGTGGGCTGAGGGGCTGTTCCCACCTCCCATTGCTATGCTTGTTATAAAGCCACGGAAATGATTGTGGATGACTGTGGTCTGTGAGTACAGGGGGAAAGAGGCTGGGTCTTGGGGTCAGGCAGTCCAGGGTGCACATCTCAGCTCTGCCTCTTAGCAGCTGTATGTCCATAGGCTAATTTTCCACCTCTGCAGAGCCTCAGTTTCCTCATCTCTAAGGTGAAGATAATGGTCCCTGGCTTCTAGGGCTGTCTTACGGATTAAGCAGCAGCATGGATAAAATCTCCCGCAGGGTGCTTGGCAAGGTGTGACCTCAGTAAGTGGGAGGTTTGTATGAGCTTAGTCTTCCCAGCAGTTCTGTGCGGTCTGGCCTTATCCCCAGTTTACAAGTAGGAAGGCTGAGGGTCAGAGGGGAGCTGCCTGAGTTCTCATGGCTGGAGGTGGCAGAGCCCAGACTGGAACCGGGTCTTCCACCTCCTAGCCCTCCACTTCATACTGCATCCAATCTGGGGTTCTGAGGGGAGACGGTTCCCTGTGCTCTGTTCTTGTGACACCCCCTTGCCCTGCCGGGTCGTCTCAGCTTCTGCTCTGCTGCCTCCAGCAGGTTGTCTCGCAGAAAGACGCGGAGCAGCCAGCTGGGCTCCCGGCACCTGCGCAGCAAGGACAAAGTGGAGAAGCTGGCCACTGTGCCCGGGGAGGGCGGCTCTGTCCTGCGACGGATGACACGTGCTGCAGCTGCAGCGGCGGCAGCTGCAGTGGCGATGGCTGCTCCATTGTCCGCCCCTGAGTCCCCCACAGCCCTGATCAAGAAGCTCGAAAGTGGCCTCACCCAGTGCCCGCTGATGCCCATGGTGGAGATTGGCGTCAGGGAGCACCAGAGTGCCAAGCAGCACCTCAGCCAGCTCCAGGCCGCCCAGGCTCCTTCTCGGGCTCCATCCCCAACTCCAGCCTCCCAAGTCACCTTGATATTGGACAAGGAGCCAACACCCCAGAAATCAGAGGCTGGGAGACTGGAGTCTGTCACCATGAGCTCCCTGATGGCTACATCCCAAGACTCGAAGGGCCAAGGGGTTGGAGCAGGGCGATCTGCCTCCAAGCTCAGGATTGCACAGGCCTCCCCAGGCCCACAGGACTCGCCTGGCTCTCTGGCCTCCCCATGGCGCAAGCGGGTGCTGGCTCCCATCCTGCCGGATAACTTCTCCACGCCCACTGGCTCTAGCGCAGACCCGAGGTCCATGTGGCGCAGCCTCATTGCCCCGTCCTCCCCAGACCCCCAGGTCTCACTGGGCCAGAAGTACTCCCTGGTGGCCAAGCAGGACACTGTCCGCAGGTCGAGCAGGATTGCCAAGAAGGCCAGGGAAGAGCCAGCTGCATCTGCCCGCATCATCTGTAAGTCTGGGGGTCTGTGGTGGGTGGTCCTTGGTACCTCTCTCAGCCGGGGTCTCTCCAGAGCCATCTGGTAAGGAGCTGTCCACAAAACTTTCTTCGATGATGTAAATATTCCATATCTGTGCCATTCTATGTGGCAGCAAGTAGCTAGCCACGTGCGGCCATTGAGCCCTCAAAATGTGGCTAGTGCATTTGAGGGACTGCATTTTAGTTTTATTACATCTTCCTTAATTTACATTTAAATAGCCACATGTAGCTAGGGCCTGCCACATTGAACAGTGCAGAGCTAGTCCAACCCTCTTGTTCTACAAATGAAACTGAGGTCCAGGGAGGTTGGCCCCGTCCCTGCGATTAGTGGCCATGAGGAGGCTCGAACCTGGGCCTTCTATCCAGGGCCAGCCTATTGCCCTTTTCTCCTGCTAAGGCTGACTGAGATTCCCCATGTTTGTGGACCGCCTCCTATTAGGAAAACTTTGGAGAATCTGAGGGGAGGAGAGGGGAATTCTCATCACAGCAGGCTCATTCTGGGGGGGACAGACAAGTGGGCTGGAGTGCCAACTCGGCCATTTACCCACCCTGTGACCTTGGGCAGGTTATGGGAGCTTCTGTGTGGGCCTCAGTTCCTTATCTGTCAGCTGGGTAGTAAGAACATCACCTTAAAGGGTTGTTGGGAGGTTTTCTCTGTTAGCCCACAAAGGGGCTTAGAACAGTGCCTGCTGTGTAGGAAGGGCTCCATATTAGTTGTTTTTGTCGTCATCTGATCCCAGCCAGAGGACCATTGTTCCAGTGGGAGCAGGTGTTATGAGCCACAGAGGAGGGCGGGCAGCTGTAAGAATCAGGGCTGGGGGAGAGAACCAAGATGGCAGCGTGAGTAGAGCAGCAGAAATCTCCTCCTAAAACTATATATATTTTTGAAAATACAACAAATACAACTAATCCTAAAAGAGAGACCAGAAGACACAGGACAACATCCAGACCACATCCACACCTGCGAGAACCCAGCGCCTCACGAAGGGGGTAAAATACAAGCCACGGCCTGGCGGGACCCGAGTGCCCCTCCCCCCAGCTCCCGGCGGGAGGAGAGGAGTCGGAGCGGGAGGGAGACGGAGCCCAGGACTGCCGAACACCCAGCCCCAGCCATCCGCACCCAGAGCGCAGACACAGTGCATGCGTGGGGTGCTGGAAACTAGGGAAACAGGACAGTAAGACCTGTGAGCGGGTCCCCGCAGCAGGCGTACCTGGGACAAAGAAAAGCGAGTGCTTTTTGGAAGTCTTAAAGGGACAGGGACCCCACAGCTGGACGGAAGCGTCCTGGGACACTTTCTCCAGCAGCTGCGAATCCTGGGGAACTCTGGGTGCCTGAACCCCTGCAGCACAGCTCGGAGGCCCCTCACGGAGATAAACAGCCTCCCGCCTGTTCCCCCTCCGACGCGGCTCCGCCATATTGGAGCAGAAGCCCGAGGCAGGCCACGCCCACAGCAACAGCGGAGATAGACTCCATAGCGGCCAGGCAAGAATCAGAAGCCCTTTCTGCGCGAAGCTGCCCAGCACAAGCTGCTAGAGGCCGCTGTTCTCCCAGGAGAGGAGGGCCATAAACTGGCAAGAAGGGACTTTCTCTTACCCAACACACGCACCAGCTCCCCACAAATCTATCGCCATGAAAAGACAGAAGAAATTGATACAGACCAAGATCACAGAGGCAAACCCTGAGAAGGAGATAGACCTAACCAGTCTTCCTGAAAAAAAATTAAAAATAAAGCTCATAACCATGCTGATGGCGCTGCAGAGAAATATGCAAGAGCTAAGGGATGAAGTCCAGAGGGAGATTACAGATGTCTGGAGGGAGATTACAGAAATGAAACAATCTCTGGAAGGATTTATAAACATAATGGATAAGATGCAAGAGGCCATTGATGGAATAGAAACCAGAGAACAGGAACGCATAGAAGCTGACATAGAGAGAGATAAAAGGATCTCCAGGAATGAAACAATGTTAAGAGAACTGTGTGGCCAATCCAAAAGGAATAATATCTGCATTATAGGGGTACCAGAAGAAAAAGAGAGAGAAAAAGGAATAGAAAAGAGTATTTGAAGAAATAATTGCTGAAAACTTCCCCAAACTGGGGGAGGGAATAATCGATCAGACCATGGAAGTGTACAGAACTCCCAACAGAAAGGACCCAAGGAGGACAACACCAAGACACATAATAATTAAAATGGCAAAGATCAAGGACAGAGTTTTAAAGGCAGCTAGAGAGAGGGAAAAGGTCACCTACAAAGGAAAACCTATCAGGTTATCATCAGACTTCTCAACAGAAACCTTACAGGTCAGAAGAGAATGGCATGATATATTTAATGCAATGAAACAGAAGGGCCTTGAACCAAGAATACTATATCCAGCATGACTATCATTTAAATATGAAGGACGGATTAAACAATTCCCAGACAAGCAAAAGTTGAGGGCATTTGCCTCCCACAAACCACCTCTACAGGGTATTTTAGAGGGACTGCTCTAGATGGAAGCACTTCTTCTTTTTTTTTTTTTTTTATGAATCTCACATTTTTTAATGTGTCACAGATATTATTCTTTTGACTTTTTGGACCATCTGAAAATGTAAAATCCATTTTTTTTTTTTTTTTGTAGATAATTATTTTTTTATTGAAGGGTAGTTGACACACAGTATTACATTACATTAGTTTCAGGTGTACAACATAGTGATTCAACATTTATATACATGACAATTCTAGGTACCAGCTATCACCATACCAAGCTGTTACAATATCTTGACTATATTCATTACATCCTGGTTACTTATTATTTTACCATTGGAAGTGTATACTTTTTTTTTTTTTTTTTTTTTGTGAGGGCATCTCTCATATTTATTGATCAAATGGTTGTTAACAACAATAAAATTCTGTATAGGGGAGTCAATGCTCAATGCACAATCATTAATCCACCCCAAGCCTAATTTTCATCAGTCTCCAATCTTCTGAGGCATAACAAACAAGTTCTTACATGGAGAACAAATTCTTACATAGTGAATAAGTTCTTACATGGTGAACAGTACAAGGGCAGCCATCACAGAAACCTGATGAAAGCACTTCTAAGCTAAATAGGTATCACCAGAGAAAATAAAATCACAGCAAAGAAAGCAAACCAACCAAATACTAACTAAAGGCAAAAAATAAAATCAACTACCCGCAAAAGCAGTTAAAGAAAGCACAAAAGAGCACAGAATAAAACAACCAACATAAAAAGAATGGAGGAGGAGGAATAAGAAGGGAGGAATAAGAAGGGAGAAAAATAAAGAATGACCAGACAGTGTTTAAAATAGCTCAATAAGTGTTAAGTTAGACAGTAAGATACTAAAGAAGCTAACCTTGAACCTTTGGCAACCACGAATCTAAAGCCTGCAATGGCAATAAGTACATATCTTTCAGTAATCATCCTAAATGTAAATGGACTGAATGAACCAATCAAAAGACACAGAATAATAGAATGGATAAAAAAAGCAAGACCCATCTCTATGCTGCTTACAAGAGACTCACCTCAAACCCAAAGACTATAGGAACAAAGAAAGACTGAAGGAACAAAACAGCAGCAGAATCATAGAACCTAAGAATGGACTAACAGTTACCAAAGGGAAAGGGACTGGGGAGAAAGGGAGGGAAGGGAGGGATAAGGGTGGGGAAAAAGAAAGGGGGCATTACGATTAGCATGTATAATGGGGGGGCACGGGGAGGGCTGTGCAACACAGAGAAGACAAGTAGTGATTCTACAGCATCTTACTACGCTGATGGACAGTGACTGTAATGGGGTTTGTGGGAGGGATTTGGTGAAGGGGGGACCCTAGTAAACATAATATTCTTCATGTAATTGTAGATTAATGACAAAAAAAGAATCAGGGCTGGCTGCATGGAGGAGGTGAAGTTTGAACTGGGTGGGTTTCAGAGGATGCCTGGGCTTTTGCCAGGTGGAAAACGTGGGTTTTCCTGGCAGACAGAACAGCTTATATAAAGACCTTGAGGCATGAAATGGTAAATGATAGTGTGTCTGGGCCTTGTGTGCCACACAAGGGGGCTAGGCCTTGACCCCACTGACACAGAGGATGTATAGCCTTTTGATGGTTGCTGGAAGGCTCCTGGTACCGTGTGAAAAATGGTCAAGAGAAAAGGAGGGAAGAAGGCAGGGAGACAAGGTAGGAGACTGTAGTAAGAGTCCAGCCAGAGGACAGCAAGGCACTGGAATTGATGGAGGGGCCAGTTTCCATTAGTGTGTGTTAAAATAGTAGCTGACGTCCGCTTGATGCTTCAAGATTCATAATACACAGGGTTCTTATTTGGTGCTTGCAGCAGCCCTGTTGGCCTGGCAGGATTTCCCCACTTTACAGCCTGAAGGAGCTCCCTGAGTTTGTACATTGGGAAGCTGGGGCTGAGCCCCATACTTCATCCTTTCTGGGATGGCCGGCCACTTGCTGAGGAGGCCTTGTGGGAAGCCCCAGGGTGGGCACCTCGCCTTGCCAGGTTTCTGCCCCACTTGGGGAAGGGCTCGCTCCAGAACACGGGGCTCGGGAGCACTGTCTGGGGCACGGGCAGACTTACAGTCTGGCACACCGTCCATATTTGGATTCTCAGAAGGGCTGAGACAGTTCTGACCTGCCTTGGCAATTTCCTCAGGCCTGAATCTGATCCTGGAAAGGGGCCCAGTGGGGCAGGCAAGCCTGGAGCTCCAGAGAAGGGCAGGAGAGACTCTACAGACTGTCATGCTTTGGGATCGGACGCCAGCTCCCAGGAGCTCAATCTGCTCCAGGTGCTCCTGCCTCTGTTGTTGGCCCCCTCCCTGCGCATGGGTAGCTGCTGATGTGACCGGTACATTTAAGTCTGGCCCAGCCCCCGGGCTTGTCCACCTTGAGGTGTAAGGAAGAGGGAAAGGGGAGAGATAGTAAGACCTGCTGGTTCAGCCCTGGAGTCCCACAGAGCCTGGGTGACCTTAGGCCCAGCCTCCTGCGAACCTTGGTTTCCCTTCTGTTAAATGGTGGTAACATCTCCCTTGAATGTGGGTAGAGAACCCATCATAGTGCGTGGACATGGTACAGGGTCAGTCATTCTTTTTTTTTAACTTATTTTTATTAGGGTCAGTCATTTTTAACAAAAACCAAACAAACCGCAAAATCCAAGAATGCCTGTGTCCAGGAAGCTCAGTGTGAGTGTGGCCAGGCTGACCTGAGCTGTGGGGGTGGGGAGCAGGGAGGGACAGGAGGCTTCCCTGCAGGCCTTCCTGTCGCCCAGGCTCGGGCTTGGCCGGGTCAGCAAGTTGGAGGTGGGGTCCTGGTTTGGGGTCTTGCTTCCCCAGAAGCACCCTTGATGTAAGGATTTGAGTGCAACTTCCTAATTTTGGAGGAGAGGAAACACCTGCAGCAGGGGAGTGGGGAAGTGAGGCAGGGAAGAGAAAGCCGCTGGTGAAGGGGAGCCTTCAGAAGCCACGGTGGAGCAGTGGGTGGAGGAACTGCTGGGTGGGTGGACCAACCCATGTGCCAGCCTGGAACACAGTTGGCAGAGAGAGCCACTGGGCAAAGAAGTGTGGGTGCAGCAGTTGACAGGCAGGTGGGCTCTGAAGTGGTTAGGCAAGGGCTGCTTGACGGTTTCTGGAGGGTTCTGCTGTGTAGGCCAGGCTCCTTCTTGGGGTTTTCCCAGACACACCTGCACTAAGGAACAGCCCCCTCTGTCCCTCTGCCAGGCCTTAGACCCTCAGCCTGCCACCAGACAGTTCTGAGGTCGGAATGGCATGCAGATGACACAACATTCCAGAGGAGCCCTTGTGCTGGTAGAAGAGTTATGTGGTCATGTGGGTGGCTGCACCCTCTTCTGCCCCTTCATCCGGAGGCACTGAGCTGGCATGGAGGGCGTGGGAAGAGGAGAGGAGCTGTGTCTCCTGGCTACAGACCCCCTCAGTGGGAGCAGGCACCGCCCATGCTGCCAGCCTGGCCTGTAGCTGCTCCCTCCCAGTCCCCCAGGCGTGGCTCTGCACTTCCACAGTTTGCTGCTCCAGCTCCCGCATCTTCCCTGCTTCCCTGGGTGCTGCTCAGCCTTACCTCACGCTCCAGCTGAGCCAGCCTTCTCTCTCCCTTCCCTGAGAAGCCTGCCCTTGCCTGCCTCATGGCCTTTGCAGGTGCTGTTCTGTCTGCCTGGACCAGCAGCTCTCAACTTTCAGTCTCAGCACTTGCTTCCAGCCTTAAAAATTATTGAGGGCCCCAAAAAGCTTTTGATTATGAGGGTTTTATATATTAATAGTTATATATTAATATATATATTAATTAATTAGAAATTAAATATGAAGGATTAAAAAAATTTTAATACTTAGTATTTTGTTTTTGTATTGTGTATTTAAATGATACATTAATTTTTTAAAATTATAATCAGTTTTGTTTATTCTATATAATAGTTATGTTATATGCATTAAATTACTGTTACTACCATGTTAATATAACTATAAATTTTTTGCATTTTTAACTTTAAAAATATTTAATATTTTCATATGAAAAAATAACAAGCCACTAACCTAATGTTAGAATTTTTTTTTTAATGAAAAAATAACTTTTCCAAAACAAAAATACAGCGAGGAGACTGGCATTATTAGTGTTTTGCAGATCTCTTTAATGTAAGGCTTAAAGGAAGACGGTTAGTCTGCATTCAGTGTATTGAATTGTGTTGTTTGGGTTAAAGTATATGAAGGAAGTCTGTTCCTGTACAGACATGTATATAGAAAAGGGAGGAGTATTTTTTAAGCCTTTTCAGGTAATTGGGTATATTCTTTTTTTTTTAATTTTCTTTCAGATAATATATATAGTCAGTGCAGCAAGTGGCAGTTTTGTAAAGGCTTGTTGCAGTGTGGAATCTGAAGCCTTACCACTGATCCCACGGTGGTCTGTCTTGTACTTTGAGTGGCTCTTTTAGCCATTCATAACTTTGTAACTTCATGTATTGGTCATCTGGAAAATGTTTTGCTGCTGGGTATTTTACATATGTCAACACACTTCATTATGTATTTTTTAAAAGGAGCATCTTTGTTTTCTGATCTCATCAGGAAAGTCTTTAGGTATTAGGAAGCTATGAAGCTTGTGGTGGATACACATTTTCCAAAATTCTGCTTTTGGCCTTTTTGGGAGCCTAATCTTAAACTTACTGACAACTAATACTGCCAGTTGTTTTATTTTAAGTGACATATTCGCTTTGTTCATTTTTAAGAAAATGTCTGCCAAATACCCAAGGTTGGAAACCATAATTTGTCAATTGTCCTTTCACTGAAAATAGTGTTCCATGAAAAAAAGTGGCTAGTTCAGCTGGGAACTCAAGGATGAGTGCTTTTCACAGAGATTGGGTGTGCGGAAGGGCATTTTGCATACTTCCTCCTTAGTCACACAAATATTACAAAGGCATGTACTTAAGTTTAGATTTAATAAAACTAATAGTTTTTACTCCTTCATCAAGGACATTCTTAAGTGAACCGGACATCTCCGTACTAAGTGTGGGGCACAGTTAGGTTTCACAGCTTGTTTGATTGGTTTGGGTTAGTTGATTGGTGTAGGGCCCAATACATTGTAGACCCTTGACAAGTACTTGTTGAATGAATAAGTTGCTTTGTGTGGGGCCCCAGGCTGGGAGTTGGAGGCCTGGAGGTGTACTGGACATTGTTCTTCCTCCCAAGATACTCCCAGCTTGGTGGAGGAGCCAGGATGTGCCATCAGATGGGCATGTTGTCAGCTAGGGGGTAGCCAGGAGCCCTGTTGAAGACCGTAGCTGTTGAGGGAGCGCTGAGGGGGAGTGCAAGGCCTCTGCACCCAGTGAGGAGAGGGGTCTTCGAGGTGGAGAGGGTCTGTGTCTATGAAGGGAGGGGTTCCAAGATGGAGAGGGTCAGGCTACAGACAAGGAAGAGCCAAGCCCCCCCCTCCACGCCCTCTGCATCCTGGTTCCCTGGACCCCTTGGAGTGGCACCTGGCCAGTTTCTGAGGGCATCTTTTGTTCCTTTGTTTCCCCTTAGGCCACAGTTACCTGGAGAGGCTCCTGAATGTTGAGGTGCCCCAGGAAGTCAGGTGGGTTCAGTTCCAGGGCCCTGGGAGGGCTGGGCAGGGCATACTGGGGGCCTGTCCAGGTGAGCCTCAAGGGGAACATTTCCTGTGCCCCAGTCTTCCCTCCGTGGAGATGGCCCACGGGCCACGCGCTGCTGCAGCCCTGGCCTGTTGAACCAGGCAGCGAGCAACGTAAGTGTTAGGTTTTCCCAAAGCACTTGTTGGTATCACTCGTCAGCCCTGGCCTAACTCTGACCTCTGCCAGCCTTACCCTGGGACGTGGGTTCCATAGGTTAAATCTGCAGCCTGTGGGTGAGCTAGTACAGTTATGAGGAGCCACGTTCAAATTGGGGTGAGGTAGAATGGGGGTTGGGAGTGCGCCCCACTGCAGGGTTCCACCCGGCGCTGCTTTGGCCCAGCACTCCTTCTGGGCCTCCTGGATGCCGTATCTTGCCATCACTAAAACGAAGGCCTGCCCGCCCTGCTTTAGAACAGAGGGTCAGGAGGGGAGATGGGGTGACTGGGCAGGTCCTCTGGCTTTGCTGGCCCCACGGTAAATGGAGAGCAGGCCTCATCAGGGCCCAAGGGGTTGAGGTGGAGCTGGGAAAGGACTGGCATCCCAGATCAAGGGCCTGTGGGGCAAGTGAAGCCACATTCAGAAGCAGACACCTCTCGCCTGCCCAGGCAGCAGGTGCTGGTTCCGGCTGACATCTTCCTGTCCTGCCTGGGGCTGTGGGTTTGTGGTTCGGTCCAGGGCATCGGACAGGGAGGGGCCTCCTGTGGGGAGGCAGGGGCTGGCTGGGCGGGTCCCACAGTGCCTCATGCTCTGCTTTCAGCCCCGAGCAGAAGGAGCCCAGTGAGGGGCCTGAGCCTGTGGAGGCAGCTGAGCCAGAGGTAAGGCGAGCAGGCCGGGGAGGGAGGGCTTGAGTGCCTGCGGGTCCCAGGGGCAGACCCCAGAGCCTTACTTCTTCCCTAGGTCCCCAAGAACAAGGGTCCCCAGAGTGCCACCAAGATCACCATCAGCACACCTGGTTCAAGGCCTGCAGCTGGTGGCCAGGAAACGCCCGCTAAAGGGCAGCAAGGTGAGTCTTCCTGACCACCACGTGCCGATACCCAGAGCCGTGCTGGCCTTGGTCTGACTTTCTGTCAGGGCAGAGGGACACCCCATTTTCTGGGCTAATAGCCAAAGGGAAATGAGACCAGGGGTGCATGAGTCCCCTTTGAGTCTGCAGGTTCCATCTCCCACCTTCCGGCTGAAGCTGCTGCACATGGCCTATGATAGCCTCGGCTGGCTGGTGCAGGAGGCAGGGGAAGAGGCCTGAATGGGGGTGTTCTCTGTGAACCTGCCAGGTCCAGGCCTTGAGCCCCCCTCCGAGGGGCAGTGGGAGGACCTATGTGCTGGGCTGTGAACATCTGGCCTCTTGTTTGGTCTCTGCTGCTGGCTCATTTCTCACTTTTGTGGGTTCCACTCTGCAGAGGGTGAGAGAGCTGTGGGCTCTAGTACCCCCAGGCTGTCAGGGGTCTCCCAGGGATTATACCTCCCTGGCACTGTGCTGTAAGCTCTTGAACACGGCTTCCTCAGCTTCATGATGATGTCAGGGACGACAGCCTTAGTCCCAAGGGACTTTTTGGAGTGGAGTGTCAAAAGGCAGGGGAAAGATGGGTGCTTGCTCGTAGTAGTGAAACAAAAGGCATTGACCCACCTGCCCACCCGTCACCCCTGCACAGGAGCCCACCCTCCTCCTGTCACACCGGCCCATCTGAAAGGGCTGGAAGGAGTGGGGCTGGTTGAGGTTTCGGTCATGCAGCTTCCATAGGCTTCTGCCTCTGAAAGGCACCTCCCAGCTCTCAGTATTAGAGGTGGACAGGACATGGTTGGGTTGCCTCGATGGGACTGTCCTGACATTGTTGTCACAGAGGCCAGGCATGGGGTTGAGGGGTCTGTGGGCTGGAGATAGCATGCCGAGCTCTGGATACCCACAGATTTGTCAAGGCCAGGCAGTGCTAAAGCTGATGCTTCTGCCACCAGACCCGTGTCTCTACCAGGAGGAGAGCCTTGCCCTGCCATGGCTGCTGCCCATGGGCACCTTCCCTACGTTGTCCCAGCAGGCTCACTAAAATGCTCTCTCCACAGAGGCCAAGACTGACCATGCAGATGGCCCCAAGGAGCCACCCCAGAGTGTCAGGTTTGCATCTGGGAAGGGACATGCAGGCAGCTGTTCAGGGGGACCCAGAGGGGCATGAACCTTGAGTCCTTGCTCAGGGAGGGTGGGCATGTGGTCAGGGGCCTCTGTTTCCCCCTGACAGGGGTGGGGCCTGGAGCTCTGACTTTATGAAGGAAGCAGCTCAATGCTGTGGGCTGAGCCTGGCCTGGAGGGGGTGACTGGATCCTAGACCCCACCCTTCTGCGTCTTCCTCACTGTGACTTTGGACAGGTCACTGCTCTTCTGACTGGGCAGCAGGAGAGGGGTGGCCAGGGGTCCCCACCTCTGCAATGTCTGTAGTCCTGTGGGCTCAGCCCACTTTTGTTTACAGGGGTGACCTTTAATGGGGTGTGGCTGGGGCTCCGGGGAGGGGACTGGGGCCAGCCCCACAATGCTGCTGCCACCATGCCTCGGCAGGAGGAAGCGCAGCTACAAGCAGGCGGTGAGTGAGCTGGGCGAGGAGCAGCAGCTGGAGGAGGAGGAGGAGCTGCAGCCCCCCAGAAACAAGACCCCTTCCCCGCCCTGCCCAGCCAGCAAGGTGAGTGGGCATCTGCCCTCCCTTGGTGCTCCTGCCCTGCCTGTGGTCCTGACCCTGGTCCTCATCTGCAGGTGGTGCGGCCCCTCCGGACCTTCCTGCACACTGTGCAGAGGAATCAGATGCTCATGACCCCGAACTCGGGCCCCCGCAGCAGCGTCATGAAGTCCTTCATTAAGCGCAACACTCCCCTGCGCGTGGACCCCAAGGTGAGGGAGCCTGTGCCCTGGGCCAAGCTTTGCTAGAGCCAGAGCAGCATGGCTGAGGGCTCCAGTCTGTCCACTAGGTGGCTGGGAGCAGCGTGGGTCTGGGCCAAGGAGTGCACCCTTGAGCTGATCAAGAGCAAGCTCAAGCCTCTGGGGCCCTGGCTGCCGTGACATTTGGGGACTCTCATGACCTCTTGGACTCTACACTGTGGCCTAGAGGCTCAGCCAGCTCAGTATAATCCCTGGCTCTTGGGTCCTGAGCTGGGAAGTTGCAGAATTGGTCTAGCTGGCCATTACCATGACCATCCGTCCCCCACTTCCCCCAGCCGGTGGCTTGAGTTGTTAAGGTGAGGGACATAGACGGATGCTTTCGCTCATTGGGGATGAGGCCTGGGTGAGATGAGAGGAGTTGGTGGGACTCCTGGTGAGAGGCTGCAGGTCCCAAGCAGACTCACTGGCATAGCCAAGAGGGTGCCCTGCTTTCCAGGATGTGCCCAGCCTGGCATTAACTCTCGGCTTTCTCCTTGTCTCCTCTCCTCCACAGTGCGGCTTCGTTGTAAGTAAAGCCTTTTCCTGTCCTTGTAACCTAGCCCCACCTAGCACTTAACTGCTTTAGCCCTTCCCTTGCAGAGCTGACAGCACCTGTGGGAGCACTAACACCGTGAGCGGGGAGAGGCGGTGGGGGTGGAGGCGCCCAGTGTCCTCCCTCTGCAGAGCCTGCGCTCTCAGCCCTTACCTCTGCTCCTGGGAGGATGAATCTGAGAGCCTCCCTGAAGCAAGAGAAAGCAAAAGAGGGCAGGACCTGGGCCCAGTCATTGACCAGGGCCACAGCTTGAAGTGTTCCCCACAGCCACCTCCCTCCCTCCCCCAGCACTGGGTTCCCCCTCGGAGGCTGGGGCTGTGGAGAGAGCAGACAAGTCTCTGATCCCCAGAGCCAAGAGATTCACTGGGTCACAGACTGAGCTGCTGCCCAGGGGGCAGAGCAGTGGGAGGAAGCCAGGAACCTGTGGGTACAGGCCGGGTGACAGTGGAACTGTCAGCAGCAGCCACTGGAAAGAAGGCTGCAGGGAGCCTGTTCTCTTCTCAGGTACCTCAGAGCTGAGCTAGGCCATTAGCCGTGAGGAAGGAGCCATGGAGAGCTTGGACCTGCACAGTCTTGGCTCCTTGGGGTCTCCTGAGTTGTAAGGCTGCGGTCTCTTCATTCTTTGGCTCCCACTGGCACTTCGGGGGTGCTCCCACCAGGAAGGCTTCTGCCTCCAGCCTGAGAGCCTCAGCAGCACTGCCATGGGTTTGGTGGATTGAGGGGCTTCCCAGCAGCTGGACAGGTGGGCCTTGAACTTGCCTCTCCTGCGAGGAGTCTGGTCCCCTCTGGGTGGACAAGGTGACCACAGCGTGCCTTCCAGTATGCCAACAAACAGGCTCTGTGGCCTTATGCACCTATTATTGTGCCAGGCATGCTAGGCACCTGGGCCCACAGCAGTGAACCAGACTCGGATTTGTTCCTTCTGCAGGGAACTCCCACGCGCCCTCATGGTGATGACCGAGAGGTCCAGGAAGCTGCCCTTCCCTGCTTTGGGGAGCCTAGGTCCCTGACAGGGCATCTGGTAGGGGTGGGACAGCCCCCAGTTAGGAGACCAGGGTGCCTCAGTAGGCAGGGATCTTGGGCCCTTGGGCCCTTGGGCTAATTTCCTAACCCAAGTTTCCTCAGCTACAAAATGAGAGCAGAGATGCCTTCATGGAGATGGGATTACCCAGAGAGTGATCTGGGTCAGGCCCCAAATGGGGATTGGTTTGGAGCGATCCAACAGACAGCAGAGAGACCACTCAGTCGAGGCCCCTTGAGGCAAAAGGGGCTGCAGCGCAAGCTCTTGGGTTCCTCTCACCCTCTGCTTTAGCTCTGACGGTGGCCTTCGGAGAACAGGGACAACCCAGCCCACCTTTGAAGGGTGGGCAGAGCAGAAACATGGATTGTATGACGTGAACAACTCTTGTGTTCGTCTATAAAATTCACAGTGCACAGGATGAGTTATCTGACCTCTGCTGGGAAATTGCAGCACTCCGGCTTCGGGATGAAAACCTGTTTTGCTGAGTCCTGCTGAAAGTGGGGTCTGGCTGGCTTTCAGGGCAGGAAGAGAGGGTTGGTGGGCTCTCTGGGTGTTCTGTGGCCTTTGCTTCCAAAGTGCAGATGATGTAGAGAGAGTTCTGGGTTAACAATTCTTTTCCTTCGTCTCTTTTTAAATGTGCCACTTCCTTCTGGCTTCCAGAGCTTCTGGTGAGAAATCCCCTGTCATTCAAATCATTGCTCCCCAATAGGCATTGTGTCTTTTTTTCTGTGGCTGCTTTGGAGATTTTCCCTTTGTATTG